>NW_027526203.1:31759296-31856407 GCF_048455015.1 Haemaphysalis longicornis
GTTCAGATTTCTGAACGGCCCAGAGTGCAGCCTGGGGAGTTATTCCTTCTTCTGTGGGGCCCATATGCATTCCGCGCGGCCTGTGTTCTGTACACCCGCTGAAGCTGGGTAGGTAGAGAGGGCCTGGACAGCAGCATCTCCCATTGCTCTTGTTGGGTTGTTGAACGAAAGGGAGGAGGGTGCTCAGGGCTAGTCGCACACCCCGATTACTGGGCGGAGTGTGCCTACTTCTGAGCAAAATTTACATTCAGCGTCGTAGCGATACGGATGCATTAAGTGAACACGCGTAGGCTGTGGGAAGGAGCCCGGATTCTATGAGCCGTAGGGCAGTTTGTTGTTCTCTGGAAAGGTCAGGGTAAGGCGAAGGTACGGTCTGTCTCAGAAGGCGAGAATGCTGGGTTATCTCCCTGAACGTGACAAGCGGGTGACTCTCCTCGTGCAGCTCGATAGCACGGGACGTAATAGCGCAGGCTTGTTGGGTGGGCGTATTCGTTGCTCTCCATTCAAGTGTGAGGGGGTGTCCAGATGAGCTGAATGGAACCGTTTGAGGAGTGGTTTTTTAACACGCGCAGTGCAGGTCAGGACACCAAACCCGCCTGGTAATTCCAGTAGGCTTGCTGGGAATCGGTGACTACCCTCCGAACCCCTGGTTGAGTGAGAGCCAAGGAGATGGCTGCGTCTTCTGCTGCCATCATGTCTTGGGGCTTGAGTGAGGCACACGCATTGAGGGTGGTTTTGCTGGTAGCCACGATGATGGCGTATTGCTACCCTCGATGTTTGGAGGTGTCTGTGTAGATAACTGCATGATCCCCGCGAGGGAGGTGTTTAGCGCTTGAGCCCGTGCTTTCCGGTGACCCTCGTCATGTGCCGGGTTCATATTTCTAAGCAAAGGGATCATCTTTAGTTTTAGTCGCCAAGAGTCTGGGAGTACGTCAAGCGGAGTGACATTCTGGACTGCCCAGCCAATCTGGTGAAGCATGCGGTTACCCACCGCAGTTCTGAGTCGGACCTTCAGGTTAGAAAGATGGCCTTCTTTCTATCAGCTCTTCCACCGTGTTGTGGAGCCCCGTGCTAACCAGCCTCTGTGTGGACGCACTCATGAGAAGAGCAATGGCCTGCTCGACCGCCTTTCTAATCATTATATAAAGCACCTCTATGTCTTCCTTGTCGAGAAGAAGACAGGGGGTTGACGTAAGTGACTCTCGAGAGGACAAAAGCTTCAATTAATCGAAAGGTACTTGACCACACGGAATTGCGTCGAACCCTGAACTACCTCGCTTCTTGGTGGCAACTCGCCTGATCATGTATATGATTTAATTATAGCTGTTTTTGATGCGCTGCAAGGAGACGTCACTCTTGGTGTTAGCCTTGAGAGGTAGGCCCAGGATCTTGATGCGGGGGCTTGGAGTGATGGCCTGGCCATACAGGAGTATTTTAATGTATTTCTTGATTTGGCGTGAGGGCGGACGACAAGGAGCTGTGATTTTTTACGTGAACACTGGAGGCCACAGGCTTCAGCACATTGGCGTACTAGAAGTGAGATGCCATGCATTGGTGTGAGCTTCCTCTAATTTTTGTAACTCTTGGCACATCAGCAAGGTGCGCAGAGGGCCGCTAGACGGGCGTGAGTGGTCGCGTGACGCTCTCACGTGGCATTCAGCGAGAACGCAGGGGGTAAACCCGTAGATGTGCTTGGTGAGTACACCACCTGTCTTCCCCGTCTTCGCGTGGGCTCGTAGCTAAAGCGGTAAGACAACGGGCTCTCGATTTGTTAGTCTATTAGTTCCAGGTTCGATTCCCGGCGGTGCCAGTGAATTCTTTTATTTGTTCGCTGGAGTTTTCTGGTGACACCAACGGTCGCGAAAGAACCCTTGGGGGGTAGAGGTAAAAAGCTTTGCTTTAAAAAACAAGAAGCTTTTACTTATCAATGCATAACACAAGGTGCCCTTGAGGCTTTTCGAATGGCTGTAATTCAGCAAGATTGGGCCAGTATCACTACAATTAATAATGGTAACGAGGCCTATAATGTTTTTCTTGGTATATTTACGGAAATATACAAAACTCACTTCCCTTTAAAAACCCGTAAAATATCTCGCCGAATCCGAAAACCATGGATTACGCCAGATCTGAGGCAACAAATTAAACTTAAGTACAAATTGTACAGAACGTTTCTAAATACACGTTCAAGTGGTGATTTTAAGTGCTTTAAGCAGTTTAGAAATAAGCTAACACAACAACTGAGGTTAGCTCGGAAAGAATATTACTCGGCCTTGCTTGAAGCCAAGAATGTCGGGAATGACTTAGTATGGGCACGCTTAAACTCTCTGTTGAAGCCTGAGAAGCCCCAAAATGAACTTTGCAACCTAAATATTAACGGGATAGAACTATCTGGAATTGAACTAGCTAATGCCTTCAACAAACATTTCACGACCATAGCGGCTAGCGGTTCATCGCAGGATGCATGCAAGTATATAAATGTGCACAATGATAAAACAATATTTCTTGAACCAGTTAGTGTAGAAGAAGTCATGTCAGTAGTTTCAAATTTGAACAACAGCCGGTGCCGTGACATTAATGACATCCAAGTGAAGCCCGTTAAATATGTCGTGGACGTAATTGCGCCAGTTCTCGCACATATATTTAATATTTGTATAACTACAGCTATATTTCCTGAACAAATGCAGATAGCAAAAGTAACTGTTCTTTACAAAAGTGGGGATCGCAATGACCTTGGAAATTACAGACCTGTGTCTATTCTTCCTGTTTTTTCTAAAGCGTTTGAAAAAATCTTGCATTGTAGATTGTCTAATTTCATTGATCAACATAACATCCTTACGGAAAATCAATTTGGTTTCTGCAAAAACAAATCAACAGAACTGGCGCTACTGCATCAAAAAGAATATATCCTTACACAATTTGAAAATAAGGCTCTGGTCATAGGAATTTTTGTAGATTTTTCCAAAGCGTTTGACTTAGTGAACCATGAACTACTGATCAAGAAACTAGCGTGTTACGGTATTAGGGGCACTGCTGGTTTGTTGATAACGTCATATCTGTCTAATAGAACACAGGTTGTCCACATAAATGACGCTTACTCCAGTGTTAGCCCTGTGGTCTCTGGTGTCCCGCAGGGCAGTATACTGGGGCCTCTGCTGTTTAATCTTTATTTGAACGACATTGTAAATATTAGTGACACAGCTACACTTGTTATTTATGCAGACGACACTAGTATGTTTTTTTCTGGCGATAATATTGATGAACTTATCTGTACATGCAATCTCACGATGGAGGCGCTGCACAAATGGTCTGATGCAAACTACATGCGAATTAACGAAAATAAAACAAAAGCAGTTATATTTCGTCCTAAAAACAAACCGGTTCCCTCTCATTCTCCCATTAAACTAAATTCGCGAAATTTACAGTTTGTGGATAGCTTCAAATGCCTAGGTGTCGTGTTTTCCGCAAACATGTCATGGGATAATCATGTTGATCATGTTATAAATAAGTTGGCTCGAATCACTGGTGTCGTTGGTCGTTTAAGGTACATTCTCCCCAAATCTGTGAAATTGCTTCTGTACAATTCTCTTTTTTATTCTAATTTAAATTATTGTCAACTTGTCTGGGGTACCGCAAAGTATTCCTCTTTACATAAAGTTTATTTACTACAAAAAAAATTTCTTCGTCACGTTTATAACAAAGGTTATAGGGAGCCAACCAGAGACCTCTTTCTTAAAAGTGGTGTAATCAAAATCTTCAACTTGTACAATTATCGTTTGAGTAACCGATTCAAAATAGAAACCAAGATAAACATAAACTACATGCGTAATTTGGCCCGGTTGCAACAGAAAGAAATCAGTTACCCTTTCAGGAATAAGGAAACTTGGGCGGTCCCTACATCCCGTTTAAACACTGGGAAAGAGCGCATACAGTGTACCCTGCCTTCTCTTTTAAATGTATTTCAGTGCGCCGATTTTGATATCTATAAATGTTCTAAACTTCAATTACGTGTCATGTGTACTAAACTGCGTTAACCTTTCTATGTCTCTCATTTGCTTTCTTGTTTAACTGCTCTTTTTATACCTGTTGAAAATGACGGGTTTTAGCTTTTATTGTTACTTTTTTTCGGTTGCCTGTATAACTGTGTGTTTTCTTTTGTCGCGATGCTGCTGTCTGAGAAAAAAGGGGGCTGCGGCCTCGTCAAGCTGTCTATGACAGCTTTTTTCCGCGGTTCCTTTTTCTGTATCTGTGTTTATGTATCCATATCTGTGTTTATAAAACAGAAATAAAGTTTCATTATTATTATTATTATTATAGCCAGTATTCCACCAGTTACAGACCTTTGCCTCTGAGGAACATTTCACTGCGAACGCATCGCAAAAATGTAATTGCCCGGGAATTACGACAGCAAAGAACATGCTCCTCCAGCCAGTGCCAGAGTTCTAAACCACGATAATTCGTTGTGAAGCCCGAAGAAACATGGTGAGCATTGAAGTCACCAGCAACAATAACTCTCGATTTACAGGAACTAAAACTGTCCAGTTCATCTACTCTACGGAAGCCTACCGGAAAATACATATTGACGAGGGAGATCAGAGGACTCCCAGGTAGAAGCAAGTCTACCGCGAGTACTTCGCCGTTGGGCGACATCAGTTCTAACGAGGTAAATGCTATGTGACAAAATTTTGAGGAAACTGAGGTTAGTAAACCACGCCCTCTACTATAGCCGTCTAACCTAAAGACCCGATAATTTCTCAATGCAAACATTTGTCAGTACTAAGCGATGACTCTTGAAGGAGGACAACGTAAGGAATATAATTTGCAACTAGACACTTGAGATCAACAAACGAAGAGCAGCATTACACCCTCGCTTGGTCTACTCTGCTCAATTTCAGAGTTTGACGGCAGCGCAGTGTGATCGACAGGAAGCAATTAACAAAGTGGCTATGAGAGCAACACTTCTCTTCCACATGTCACCCCTATAGTTTCTTTCCAGTAACATGCCCGATTAAACACGTTGGATGAACTTGTTTATCAACATCGCAAAGCTACCCGCCGCGGTGGCTCAGTGGCTAAGGCGTTGCGCTGCTGAGCACGAGGTCGCGGGTTCGATTCCCGGCCGCGGCGGCCGCTTTTCTGATGGAGGCGAAAAGCAAAAACGCCTGTGTGTACGAGATTTCGGCGCACGTTTAAGATCCCCAGGTTGTCAAAATTAATCCGGAGCCCTCCACTACGGCGCGCCTCATCGCCTGCGTTGCGTCGGCGCGTTAAACCGCACAATCAATCAAATCAACATCGCAAAGCTCGAGAATAGAAGACTGAATTGTGTGATTCTGCGCGAGCATTAATAGCATACGCAATTTTGCATACGCTACCAGAGCTACCGCAGGGAGTATTTCCCCCGTGGCAGTTCGTGCAATTGAGTGGCAACAAGCCAACTGACCTTCGCGGCCTCGAGTCGAACTATTCGGCAACTGTCCTTCAACAACGCATCACCGACATGGACAGCAACCTTACAACCGGCTCCACCATATTATATACAGACGCCAGTATTGAAGACACAGGGATTGCCGCTGCCATTCACTCGCCATCCAGCCCTCAGCAAGACGCCTAAATGTAAGGCCTTCGAACACCCATCATCGTTCTGTGCGGAACTTGTAGCCATTAGAGAGGCTCTGCTGGCTGTAACCTGATTCACCTTGCAGCCCGGGCACGCATCGTAATTCGCACCGATGCCCTTCAAGCAGTCCGCTCACTACGGTTAGTTAGCCGCAGCCCTATGCTGGCCCACAGTATTCTCCTCCTTGCGGCACGAATTGCTCACAAGATTCTGATTGAATGGGTTCCGCGTGACCTTTTGGCAGCCCACATCAAGGCTGATGTCCCAGCCCAGCTAGCAGCATCCATTCTATCTCTGACTTCCCCATTAGAGCTGAATGACGCCACTCTCCTGCTGACCAGAAAGTAACACCTCCGGCGGCACGCACGTGCTCTCATTCCACCGTGTGCTTCCACCCTCCCCGTGGGACTTATCCGTGCCGAGGAGGTTGCGCTTAGGAGGAACCGGGTGGGTTTGGCCTTAACTCCCCCTGTGAACCTCCAATGGCCTCACTTCCGAGATTATTTGCAAACACCGGTTGCCCAGTTTGCAACCGCTGCGACGCAATCTTGGATTTTCACCACTTGCTGTGGTCGTGCCTCGCCTTGCGTCCGACAAGAATGTGGCATCTTGCGGCGACCGCCCTCCACGTAGACGACACATCCCCATACAGTGCATGGACCCATGGGCCCCATCATCGTTCCCTCCTAGACTTCATCCGCGAAGCGAACATTTCTATGTTCATCTAATTCAATTTTGGTGATCGTCAACTCATACCCCCTCATCTATGCGCTGTGGCAAAATTACCGCTCTTAAAAAAATAACTTACGAAAGTACAACAATAAAGAATTGGCACCCTTAAAACCCTTAAAATAAAGCTTAGTGTGAAAATGTCAGTTTGCATAATTAGTATGTTTTTTATAATGCGTGCAGTATCCACAGTGGCGCCACCATACTCATGATCCAAAGCGTGTGGGGGGGGGGGGGGGGAGGTCCAGGTGCAGGACGTTTTTTGAGGCGGAGTTTCGTAACTGCCTACATCTAAGACCTACGGCAGCTGTAATAGGTTAGTTGATGTTACCACAGCTTGCGATGCTTTGTTTCCCTGCACCTGATTTGCGCAATGCATTCCAAGCTAGAAGAGTCCCACGCGTATCGAAGAGAATAGAATGCAGCCACCGCTCTGCTTATCTGCTGAACTCTCCCAAAAAGGATGCTATATGAATATCTAACACGGGTCAAGCACTGAAAAAGGAGGCAGGTCAAACATTGTGGCAGCAACAGCATGGTTACAACCTTACTGAAATTCCCACCAACTCCCACATGGCGAGAGAGGTTTCTTTAGTGAGTGCACCCACTATCTAGCCACAGAATGGAGATGACCATGTTCTATGTTCTGAAGATCCTATTCTCACAAGACCGAATCTACAAAAGTCCAAAGAATTGGCGTAAACATTTTTCTCGGCTAAAAATGCAGAATGACTTCCACGGGCGGCCAGTCTACGTTTTGAACCTACTTCTTTTCGTGGCAGCCCAGCAAGCGCGCATTAACAGCACTGTGATTCGACAACTTCTTCTTCTGTCACCTTCTTTAAAAGTACCCACTAATTCCATTCTGCGCAAATGTAACATATCAACACCTTGCCCAAGAAATAGCCTGGGTATCATGTGTTTCGGGATGAGTTACGATGTGGGGTTCAAAGGTAAAAGATCACCCCTGGTGGCCAATACTAACAACCGGTAAGCAGCATTCTAACTGTGTCGCCGTAAGGTTTGCGATATGATTCAGCGTGACAGGAGCCTCAGTAAGCGGAGCGACCATTTGCTGCATTATCTGTGTGACGGACGTTTCAGTTATTGGGGTTAGAGTGGCTGGAAACACGGCATCAGCAGCGGCATTTGTTTTGTGAACTGCTGCCACAAAAACCAGGATAGGACTTTTCAATAGAGCTGAAGCCCCAAACCTAGAGCAGCAGTTTTTTTTCGTTATCCGCAACAGGGAATATTCATGATACCCAGCCGGGCAGTTTTAATAGGTTGCTTCATGGACTCCCTTGCAGAGATAGAAGACGATTAGGAGGATTATCCTCCTGTCTGGTTAGGAGGATTGCGCATCATGACTGTCCCCACACTTTTTGCACCTGTGATTTGACTTGCATCCTACTGTGCCAAGACTTACGGCACTACAACGGCAAGGGTCTACCCTATCCACCAGCCGTCGTTCCATCACCTCAGAAGGACATTTTAGTCTTGCTAATGTCACGATAACTGTCGCGGTTGGGATTCGGCTGCCATTCTCCACTTTGCTACAGCGGTAGACTGCTGTCACAGCTGCCATTTTGAACTCATCTAGGACTTCCTCGGGGGGCCGCGTTCGATCAACGTCCCTAACAATGCCCTTTACACAAGCGAGGTGCGGCGGAATTAAGGCGCTCACGGGAAACGTGGAAAACGATGTGCACCGCAGCAGGTCCGCGACGCAGTCTACGTCTGCGGGGCGCTCTACTATTGCGCCATTTTTTGGCGCGACATTCGACTTTCAAGTTTCCTCCGTCTTCTAAGAGAGTTTTGGCGCCTGCCTTCCAAGGGATTGCGCTTGATTCGTGACGGCAACATCTATTCTTCAATACTTCTTTGGACATTATGAGACTTCGGTTTGGCGATAAATATCGTGCTATCTTGATTGCGATAAAAGGATAAGCGATTAGGTAACGTGTTATCGCGGTGCTGGTTTACCTTCTTGAGGATAGATTGCAAGGAAATTCGTATTTCTGAAAATGGGGGGGGGGGGGGTCAAAAAAGTGTGTATTTTGTTATTCTGTCCGCCCTGTAGGCAGTTCCGTACTCCGATATATCGAAGAGCTTCTGGTGCACTGTGTGCCGGGAAACGCTAACGTCGTCGGAAACGAGGCCTCCGACGCGTGGGCGAGAGACGAAGCGAGCATCCAATCCGACCCATCCCACCCTGTTTCCCTACCACGGCGGCACTATCCGGACCCGGCGGACGGCAGGGCCACTGCGAAGCTCAGCACCGTAACGCCCCTCTAAGACCCCTGCCAGGAGGACTTTCGGTGAGGGCCAAATTCTGGTACACGAGATTAGAGCCAGGCGTGCTCTCGCGGAAGGCGTACTCGAGAAGGGGCGCATACGTTTCCTTCCGCTAAAGACACGAGAGGGATACCCCAGATAACTAAACGGCGACCCCCATCGTGACCTGCTCCTCATATCACTCCCCGACACAATGTACCACATGCCGTGGGAGTGCTCGGTCTCGCGACGGACAGAAGAGCTCATTTTCCGTCGAATATCGCCTCCTCCGGACCGGGCGCTCTCGAAAGAGACTGTCATGCCCCTGTGGACTTTTGCAAGAACCTTGGGAACAGACAAGAGAGTGCAAACACTTAACCATATTCACGAACTTGCCCAACTCACAGACCTTTTGGATGTAAACACCATCAGCTTCTTTACTGCTTTCCCCTGTCCTGATTAAACATTCATTCATCCCTTATGAAAATATATAACAAATAAAAAACAAATAATACTGATGTTGTAGCACTACCAACAGGATACATCCCTTATAGTCGCGTGTATAGGGGAAACACAACGTTTAGCGATTTGGGTGGCGGTGAAGAGCATGAGGCGGACAGCAAGCAAGTTTCGTGTTATATGGAAATGCCTCTGAAAAATTCGCAAGAACTTTCACGGGCGCTATCGGAACCAGTGAAAAGTAGGAGTACACATATAATTAATTTAGAACTTACTGATCAATACTAAATTCATGAAAATGATAGAATCTTGACTCTCGGTGAGCTCTCTGGAAGCGGCCAAAACTTGTTCTTGTGCTTTTCCAACAAAGTTCGGTTTGGCCTCACGCGCCGAAGTTATAGGCTTGAGATAGTGGACATGCAGCAATACGGGGGCAAGGTCATGAGATGCAGCTCGTGCAAGACGTGGGTATTCCCCTCAAAACACGCACATGCCCGTGACCCTCTGCAGTAAATTAAAAAAAGGGATCGGGGGAGCGGGAGGTCCTGAAACAAGGAAAAATTTTATTCAACACGATTACATTAAAATTCTCTGCGCTTTCTTGAAAACAACTTCTTGAGCCGAAAATATGTTGTGTAGTAATTATTTCAAATGGCAATAGAAAAGCTCAGCAGAAACTTACTACTTCAGCTGGTCAAAGCAGTAGGGCGCTGTACTTGAAACGTGCACGAGTCAGCAATGCCACATTAGTGAGACAATTGGGGATACCTTAATAACTGTAACTTCTTCACAGATCTGCTGCCGCACCCCAACGTACACTAGTCTTCGCTGGTGCCTAAGTTGAGTGAGCTCGTCGCATCGACTTCTGCTGACCATTGATTGATTGATTGTGGCGTTTAACGCACCGACGCCATACACGGAAAACGACCTTTCAGCTTTTAGCAGTAGAATTACGCAGGTAAACCAGTAAAAATAAGCAGCAACAACTCCATGACATTTCTAACTGAATGTAATATTTTAGGAAGTTTAGGTACCTAAATTCTGAGCTCACAGCGTTGGTTTGTTTCCCGGCCGCAGCGGCCGCTTTTCTGATGGAGGCGAAAAGCAAAAACGCCCCTGTGTTGGAGATTTCGGCGCACGTTAAAGATCCCCAGGTGGCCAAAATAATTTAGAGAACTCCACTACGGCGTGCCTCATAACCTGTTTTGCGTCAGCGCGTTAAACCTCATAATCAACAGTCAACAGTCATAATCAACAGCCTAAAGTAAATGTTGCAAAGTGCAAGCGAGAAAGGCCGAGTTAGAGATTGGCACACAGATAATAAAACAAAAGGGTTACGTGGCAACGTTCAAAAGTGTGCGGGACATGCGAGGATTCTTTACTGCTAGGCTCTGTACCGGGCGACTGTACGGCAACAACCACATACGTGTACTCCCCACCCCCGCGTGCCGAACAGCGCCGCTGGTAATCCACTGTGGCAGCGCGGAATTGCCTTGGATTTTTAACACAACAGTGTTTTATTCCCGGATACACAAAGAATTCGCTGACGGCATATCCGTCACGGAAGTGGCGCCAGTTCTACAGAGCAAACGACCTGTAATGGATGCACCCCTGCACACAGGGTCTACTTGCGAGGAAGCAACATTTAGTACTAAAGAGTACGTTATACTTATGGTTGTTCGTTTTCCGCTTTTATATTTTAACACGAAAGTGTTTTATGCCGGTATACACTAAGATTTCACGGACGTCATATCCGTCACTGAAATGACGCCAGTACACCTTTGCAGAAGGGACGCGCGAGCAGGACGTCGCTCGCCAAAGCACACCCGCAAAACAGCCGCCTACTCGCAAATCATGCTCAGCTGCAGATTTCGCTGCACGTTTCACTTCCGTGTTTTGCCGTTTCCTGTGACAGAGACATCAACCTCAGTTTTTCATCCCATTCTCCCTCACCTCTTTCATTGTCACTTTTCAGCCCACCCTTGCCCCTCTTCTTCCCAGTTCTGCTCCACATATTTTCACTTTACCGAAGAGGCGCTCTATAACCCTCTTGCTCGTGCTCTTAAGCCGCACGTCACCGTTGCATTGCGGGAAAGCCTGCCGTGACTGGCCGAAGGAGACGGGGCACTTTTTGCGGTGGTTGATCGCAGCTTCTTCAAGTGCGATACATTCGGTGCACAACTAGTTGCGATTTGTCACAAAAAATATTTTTTCAGCGACACTTAAAAATCCAGGGCAAACCGACAAAACGGCTCGTTCCTCGTCGCCTCAATCTGATCTTCAAGTTCAGCCAAGGTCAAGCTAGGGCCTCATGAGGTTGCGCAGTGTAAGCGTCTAACCGCACCTTTGTTCCAAGGCGAGCGGCGGGGAGAGGGGAAGGAGTAAAGGCGTGGGCCAGAAGAAAATGATACAAGAAAGCGTGCGGCGCCTCGTGCGGTCGCACAGTGAAAGCGTCTAGTCGTTCGTTCATGGCTAGGTGAGGGTGTGAAAAGGAGGATAGGGGGGGGGGGGGGGTGGCGCCAATCCACTCGGTGAATGTGGTTGGAAAGCAAAGCTGTAAACAGCACCCACAACGATTACCCATGCGACATCACATAAATTAACTCACGTCGCTCTACAAATCGTGAAACCAGACAGAAGTGAAATGCACTTAACCACACCCTTCATTACTTCAAAAAGATATTCTTCCTCAGGTTAAATTATTGCATGAGGCATGAACGGTGGTTGCTTGAGTTGTATTGGTGTAGCACATGAGTGGAAACTCTTTTTATAAAATAAAAGCTCAAACCCGGTGTCAGACGATCTGACTTCTCCGTCTCTGCCGCCGCGGACGGAGGCGATGAGATCGGTGGCAGAGACGGTAGAGGAGGAGGAGGAGCAGTAGGAGGATCCACTTCTCTTACGATTTCTGAACGGCCCAGAGTGCGGCCCAGGGGAGTGGTTCCTTCTTCACTGTAGCCCATATTGAGTCCGCGCCGCCTGTGCCCCGTCCACCAGCTGAAGCTGGGTAGGTAAAGAGGTGCTGGACAGCAGCATATCCCATTGCTCTTGTTAGGTAGCTGACAGAAGGAGAGGAGGGCGCTCAGGGCTAAAGTAGCACACCCCGATTATGTGGCAAAGTGTTCCTACTTATGAGCAAAATTTACATGCAGCGTCGTAGCGATTCGGGTGCATTCAGTGAACACGCGTCCGGTGTGGGAAGGAGCCGGATTGTATGAGCCGTAGGGTAGTTTGTTGTTCTATGGAAAGGTCAGGGTAAGGCGAAGGTAGAGTCTGCCTCAGACGGTGATAATTCTGGTTTATGTCCCTGCACGAGACAAGCGGGTGACTGTCCTCGTGCAGCTCCATAGCACCGGGGGTGAAAGTGCAGGCTTGGTGGCCGTATTCGTTGCCCTCCATGGAAGCGTAACCAGGTGTCCAGATGAGCTGAATTTGGGGAGTGGTTTTTTAGCACACGCAGTGAAGGTCAGGGCACCAAACCCGACAGGTAGTTCCGGTAGGCTTGTTGGGAATTGGTGACTACTTTACGAACCCCTGGTTGAGAGCCAAAGCGATGGCTGCCTCTTCTGCTTCCATCATGTCTTCGGTCTTGAGTGAGGTACAAGCAAGGAGGTTGGTTCTGGAGGTAGCCACGATGATGGTGTACTGCTGCCATCTATGTTTAGACGCGTCTGTGTAGATAACTGCATGATATTCACCGAGGGTGGTGTTGAGCGCTTGAGCCCGTGCGTGTCGGCGACCCTCGTCGTCTGAGGGGTTCATATTGCTAAGCAAAGGAGCATATTTATTCCTTGTCGCCAAAAGCCCAGGAGTACATCAAGGGGAGTGATATTCTGTGCTGCCCACCCAATCTGGTGAAAGATTCGGCAACCCGCCGCAGTTCTGCTCATTCGGAGCTTCTGGATAGAAAGATGACCCTCTCTCAGCTTTTTAGAGCCCCGTGCAAAGCAGCCTCTTTGGGCGCACTCATGGGAAGACAAATGGCTTGCTCAACCGCCTTTCTAATCTTTATATAAAGCATCTTTATGTCCTCCTTGCCGATAAGAAGACAGGGGGTTGAGGTAGGTGATTCTGGAGAGGACGAAAGCTAATCAAAAGGTGTCGGATTTCTTGAGGCCGCGCTTCTTGGTGGCAACTCGCCAGATCATGTGTATGATTTATTGATGTTGTGTTTGACGCAATGCAAGGATACGTTACTCTTGGTGTTGGCCTGAAGATGTAGGCCCAGGATTTTGATGCTGGGGCTTAGAGGGATGGCCTGACCATCAAGGAGTATTTGAATGTGTTTCTTGAGGTATCGTCTGGCGAGAAGGGGATGACAAGGAACTGATATTTTTTTACGCGAACACTGGAAGCAAGGCCCATTGGCGTACAGAAGTGGGATACCATGGGTTAGTGTGAGCTTCGTTTAATCGCTATCGCGTAGCATTTAGCGAGAATGACGAGGTTAAAGCGCGCGGGGACCGCGTGAAGTGGCAAGCGCCTTTGAGGACTTTTACTCCAGCCTGTTTAATTTGCAGATCGGATTGGACCCCGTCCCCGAGGACGTTCTTAGCCAGCTCATAAAGGTATCGGAGGATTTGAGAGAATTAATTAACTCTCCAATAACTGCAGCAGAGCTAGAATCCGTAATTAAACAGCTACCCAGAAACAAGTCCCCAGGTCCAGACAGGATTGTCTCAGAATTTTACATGACTTTTCAAAAAGGTCTAACTCCGGTACTCGCTTCAGTTTTCGAGGACACAATGCACAAGAAGCTACTTCCTCGTTCCATGCGAAATAGCCACCTGGTCCTCCTGCCGAAAACAACACAATCCGGTCCAATTCCAAGCACATCCGATTTCCGCTCGATTTCTCTTTTGTCGTCGGACTACAAAATCCTGGCTCGGATACTGGTTCATCGACTCGAAACTGCCCTTAGTACGGTGGTGGGCCCACACCAGGCTTGCGGTTTTAAAAAGCGAACAATAAATTCCAACCTTCACTGGATGAGGACCACTTGTGAGGCGGGAGAGCTAGGGTTAGCACCACTGGCTGTGCTACAGCTCGATCTTAGGAAGGCATTCGACAGGGTACAGCGGCCTTTCCTGTTCACACTTCTCAGGCACTGCGGAGTAGGAGACACCATGATGGAGTGGATCCGGATATGCTACACTCAAGCACGACGAGCGTAATCATTAATGGGCAAATAGGAACCCCCATCATGGTACAAAACTCTGTCCGCCAAGGCTGTCCAATGTCTCCACTACTTTTTGCTCTTTACCTGGAGCCGCTGTGTCCCATGGTTGCTGCGTCCACCAAAATCGAAGGACTCGTTATGGGCGGACGGGAACTCCGAGTGTTGGCAAATGCCGCCGACGTTGCCCTTATCTGCACAACAGCTGCCCAAGCCGGAGAAGTATTCCGACTTGCACATCAGTTCTGCGGTTTCTCCGGTGCAGAGCTGAACCTTGAAAAATCCGAGGGAGCCTGGTTGGGGTGCTGGGAAAGAAAGCCGCGCAAGTGCTTCAACATGCGGTGGTCTGGCCGCGTTGAGACATATCTAGGGGTAAAGATCAGAGTGGGCCAGGCGGTGGCGCCTCGGTGGAAATCAAAAGTTGACGCGGCCGAATGGAAGCTTCACCCCTGGAGGAATCGTAACATATCCATTTACGCAAGGTCCATCTTGTGCAACATGGTAGCTTACCCCGCAATTCTGTACGCAGCGCGCATTACCACCATCGATGCCGGCTCGATACAGAGGCTACACCGGTCGTGGGCAATGTTCGTTTGGCGGTCTCAATACGAGCCCATGCGCCGCGCCAATCTCTTCTGGAGCGTGGAGGGGGGTGGCATTGGACTGATAAACGCAGAACTCAAGCTCGTCGTCCAGCGCTTTTTTTTCTTCCGCGACCAGGTCGACCCGTTTCTTCAAGCGGCCATCCAATGCCTAGGCTTTCACTTGCGGCCGTGGCTTGCCCCATCAGCGCCTGTCGATCACGGCTCTCGCATCACCGGGTTCTACAGGGAGATAGCGAGCGCGGTTGCTTCACTTCAGACGTGTTTTTCTTGGGAATACCTGCTCGCTGTGAAGCCGCGAAAGTTATACTGGGACCTAGTTGCTCAGACACTGCCACCACCCCTGTACCGTCAGCCACCTGTCCCTCAGGGTGGAGGCGATGTGCTCAAGCGAGTCAGGCAATCCCCCATCCCAGTCGGCACAAAAGATATTTTTTTCGTTTCCATGCGGCAGTGTTGCCAGTCATGGCGCGTCAGCAGGAGCGGGGCTTCTTCCTCCCCTGGGGCGCCGGATGCCTCCTGTGTGGCAAACCGGAAACCGCAGAACATGCATTCCTTGACTGCAACACGGCGGTGTATTTCTGGCACGAAATACAATCGTGCTTCAGAACATCGTGGAACGTCACTTGGCCGGGCCTCAAGTTCCTGTGCGTGGACACAGAGCACCCCGCTTTTCGTGATTGTGTCCAAACCATCGGACTTCACTCCCTCTGGAAAGCGAGGGTAAATGCAGTGGAGTGCGCCCTCCACCCACAACCCGCATGGCGACACTTTCTGCGGGAGGTCCAATGGACGGTTAGCGCATTGGGCACATCTGACGGCGACCTGGAACTGCGAAAAAAGCTCGCCCGAGGCAGCCATGCGCAGAAGCGCTACAAAACAAATGAGTAAAGGCGCAGGCAGGGAAACGTCTAAGCCATTCATAAAAAAAAATGGGGGGGGGGGGGGGGGCTGGAGCATTTCACGGGCCAGCGTATCTACGTTGACCAGGTCGTCCTTTGAGGTACAAGAGAGATAGCGCCAGCCAATAGGACGCACACAATTCCTTCAGCCTTTGTTTTTGTAGAGCCTGTGTTGCTGTTCTCATTGTCCTTCTCTTTTTTTTCGTGTCTCTTTGCCTTTTTTTTCTTCTCCTGGTTTCACGTTCGTTGTCATCTTACCCCCCAAACATGTAACCGACACATCCACTGTCAGAGCTGCTCCTGAACAATGTGTAACACTCGGCTTGACGTGTATATTTATGTATAAATGAAGTTATTTTTTTTTTAAATAGGTTGGCTCGTAGCTAAATCGGTAAGACTACGGGCTCTTGCTTTGTTACTCTGTTAGTTCCAGGTTCGATTCCTGTCGGTGCAGTAAATTCTTTTTTGTTGTTTCCGGGAGTTTTCTGATGACACCAACGGTCGCGAAAGAACCCTGGGGGGTAGATGTAAAAAGCTTTGCTTTAAAAAAGATGAGAGGGTAGCCTACGCCATAAAAAGGTATAACCAGAGAGAAGGGGAAGGGTATAGTTAGACGGAGCGTGGATGAAGGGGAATGGAAAAGGGAAAATACGCAGGAAGAGGAGTACAGGCGGAGAGAAAAGAAAATTGGAGGTGATGATTCAGTTGGATGAGGGAGAGGATCCATTGAGGCGGTAGAGATGTGAGGGGAAAGGAACAAGGGAGAGAGGCGATAAGGAGTTAGGAAATAGGAAGGGGGATTGAGAGTTGCCTAGAGTGAGGAGAATAGGCAAGTAAAGGGGAGTGGAGAACAAGGGGAAAGGGAAGATGAGGAGACAGGCATGAATGGAGGAAAGGTGACCATTGGGGGAGGCGGAAGACAGGAGTGCGAGCGGGTTGGGGATAGGGAGGGGCCAGAAGAGAGGGGAATACGAGGTATGGAGAGAGGAAGAGGAGTAATCCGCGAAGAAGAGGTATGCAGTAGTGGTAAAACAAGTGACGAACAGGAGGTTAAGTGTAGGAGTGGGAGCATCGCAAGGGAGAGGAAGATAGGAGGCTGGGAAAGGTGGGACTGAGGGGAGAGTGGCATAGTGAACAAGTATAGAAGGAGGTAGAGGAGAGTGAAAGAACGTGAGGTTAAGAGGGCGAGGGAAGATACGGCGTCTTTAGACACCACTTGCAAAGGCACACCAGATACGCTGAAATTTTTTTCAAGGTGACGCTTCTAAACATGAAAATCACGAGGGTCGCAGGCGCCCCTGCACATGAGTACTACTTCATAGCTCTGGGTATCAATACAGTTTACTCTTCATATAGTTTATCTAACAATGTTTATTCGGAGGTCAGTACCCACGGGTGTGAAAATGGGCCATGGATTTGTGAGCATGGTATGCAGTCCAAACGGCATGTTATAACAAGAAAGTTCTCAGGCTATGCCTAGCACACTCTTTCTTGTGTCATAAGCCCGGTCGTTCACCAGCGGATGTACAGGGGTGGGGGGGGGGGCGTTTCAGCCGAGGGTGAAATGAGTTAAAATTGGGTGAGATGTGTGGGGGAGAGAGGGGCGCATCTGCTATGACGTGAATTACTTCGCAAAATGTCCGGAGCATTATGGAGCCTTCTAGAAGGTCGCGCTTGCTGTGGACGTTGCTGTTTTTAACACGCACTGCATGCTTGGAAAGGGTAAGGGGGTGTCACCAAAAGCACTTTTGGTATTGGCCAGTGTTGCATACGCTTCTGATATCTTCCACAATCTCCTTACGACTAATCGCCTATTTTTTTACTCTGACACTTCTAGTGAACCTACGAAAAACTTTTGTGCTTCCCCGTAGACTCAAAATTAAGTAGCAAAACTTATATATACAAAATTAGGAGGTTCGCCCGCATGTGTTAGAATCGACGCAACGGGAACCTTTCAATGGTTTAAAAGCAAAGCTTTTTACCTCTACCCCCCAAGGGTTCTTTCGCGACCATTGGTGTCAACAGAAAACTCCCGCTAACAAATAGAAGAATTTACTGGCACCGCCAGGAATGGAACCTGGAACTAACAGAATAACAAAGCGAGAGCCCGTCGTCTTACCGATTTAGCTACGAGCCCACGCGGAGGTGGGGAAGACAGGTGGGTATACCCCCGCATTCTCGCTGAATGCCACGCGATAGCGTCACGCGACCGTTCGCGCCGCTGTGCGCTCCCCCCACGGCACGTCTAGCGGCCCTATGCGGGCCTTGCGCATGTACTAGTAGTTACAAAAATTAAAGGAAGCTCACACCAACGCATGAAATCTCACTTCTTGTACGCCAATGTGCAAAAGCCAGTGGCCTCCTGTGTTCACGTAAGAAATCACAGCTCTTTGTCGTCCGCCCTCACGCCAAACGACACATCAAGGAACACATTCAAGTACTCCTTGATGGCGAGGCCATCACTCCAAGCCCCAGCATCAAGATCCTGGGCCTACATCTCCAGGCCAACATCAAGAGTGACGTATCATTGCAGCACTTCAAACGCACCACCAATAAAATTATGCACATGAACAGGCGAGTTGCCACCAAAAAGAGAGGCCTCAAGGAATCCGATACCTTTCGATTGATTCAAGCTCTTGTCCTCTCGAGAATCACTTACGTCAACCCCCTCTCTTTTCGGGAAGGAGGGCATAAAGATGCTTTATATAATGATTAGAAGGGCGGTTGAGCAGGCCATTGTTCTTCCCATGAGCGCGTCCACAGAAGGCTGCTTAGCGCAGGGACCTACAACATGGTGAAAGAGGTGATAGAGGGCCCTCTTTCTAACCAGAAGCTCCGATTGAGCAGAACTGCAGCGGGTAGCTGCATCTTTCACAAGATTTGCTCGGCAGCGCAGAATGTCGCTCCGCTTGATGCACTCCCGGACTCTTGGCGACAAGAACTAAAGATGCTCCATTTGCTTACAAATATCAACCCCTCACACGACGAGGATCGCTGACAACCACGGGCTCAAGCACTCAACACCACCCTCGGAGGGGATCATGCACTTATCTACACAGACGCCTTTCAACATCGATTAAAAGAGTACGCTATCATCGTGGCTACCACCAAAACTGAACTCACTTCGTGTGTCTCGCTTAAGACACAGACATTATGTCAGCGCAGGCGGCAGCCATCACCTTGGCTCTGACTCAAACCAAGGATTCCAAAGGCCGTCACCGTTTGCCAAATAACCTACCGGAATTGCTGGCCGGGGTGAATGTCCCAAGCTGCCCTGCGTGTTTTAAAGGTCACCGAAAGGTCACTCACTAATCGGTTCCATCCTGAAGCTCATTTGGACGCCGTCTACGCTTCGATGGAGGGCAACGAATACGCCCACCAACAAGCCTGCGCTCTCACCCCCCGTGCTATGGAGCGGCACGAGGACAGTCACCCGCTTGTCATGTTCAGGTACGTAACCCAGCATTATCACTTTCAGAGACGGACACTACCTTCGCCTTACCCTGACCTTTCCAGAGAACAAGTTACTCTACGGCTCCTTCCCACACCCGACGCGTCTTCTCTTAATACCCCAGAAACGCTATGACGCTGATTCTAAATTTTGCTCAGAAGTAGGAACACTCTGACACATAGTCGGTGTATGCGACTTTAGCCCGGAGCACCCTCCTCTCTTTCCGTCAACTAACCAACAAGAGCAATGGGAGATGCTACTGTCCAGCTTCTCTCTGCCCACCCAGACTGAGCTGGTGGATAGAGCACAGGTGGCGCGGACTGCACATGGGCTCCAGTGAAGAAGGAACCACTCCTCTGGGCCGAACTCTGGGCCGTTCAGAAATATGAATACAAGTTTTTCCTCCTCCACCTCTTCTTCTTCCTCTCATTGTTCTCCTCCTACTTGTCTTCCACCGTCTCCGCCGCCGATCTCATCGCCGCCGTCCGCGGAGGCAGGGACGGGGAGGTAAGATAAGTAAGGAAGTAAGGAAGTAAGACGGGAAAGTAAGTAAGGAAGTAAGTAAGGAAGTAAGAACGGCGCATTCGACGGGGGGAACAGCAGCCAGCAGCAGCCCCGATAGAGGCGCATGAAGCTTCGGTTTAAAATTAACTCGCCAGTCAGACCCTGTTAAGGTGGATGGTCAGCACAGCTTTTTGGGAGAAGACGTATAGGTGACACAAAAATCTTATTTCTTTGCCGCATGGATGGCGGGCATCCAAAAGAGAGACACGTCATACACGCACACACTTTTTTGTGACTCTAATGATCGCAAAAATGGTGCTATTAATGATAGTAATCCACTTTAAATGAATACCCAAGTGATGAGGTGTATAAGCCGGAGGTACAAATCATGTTTTAAACAGCTTGCGACTTTGGCGGTGACAGCGTTGTAATAGCACACAAGCCTGAACGTTCGCTTTACAACGCCGCGCGCTTGGTCGCCTTATCAGGCACACAATACGCCATGCACTAGGTCATACACACAGCTCCGATGCGAGCGGCGACATGCGTTTTGCTTTTGTTGTTGGCTCTTTCACTCTCTCTTTTTAGGGGAGATGTTCCGTTCCGACGCGAGCGGCGATATGCGTTTGATTTGGCAATAAGCCTGGTCTTCGTAAGCAGGCTTTCCCACATCGCGTTTGCCACCCGCGCGCGCGGACGCCTTTAAACTCTGGATCCTAGCCATAGAAGCTCCGCTTTAAAAATCACCCACGAAGGCACATTGTTATCAGTTGAAACTCCCGAAGAGAGATGTTGATCCCCGCTTCCAGATCAGCACCCCCCCCCCCCCCGCCCCATGAACTTTTGAACTAGCACAAACATTTCGTTTTTCGGGTCTGTGTTAGGCGGTGCATACAGCGTGATACCGGTAACGAACATACTTAGGCCTTCTGGCGATGGGCCCACTGCGATGAACACACGGCGGCAGACGCTCACTCCTCGCCCCGCGCGAAGTTAAAATGAAACAGTGAATCTATCTATAATTAACTGTTTGCAGCTGTATTGTAAAAAATAAGAGAGGGACACAGAAGCTAGATCATGGGATATCGAATGATTTTTCCGGAACATCTGGTATTGAAAGCTTACAAAAATATATCACCACCTGTAAACAAATCCGACTGGAAAAGGAGCTATTCCAGTACTCACCTCTGCGTGAACTGAGGGAAAGGACGACCAAGTGCTCGTTTTGGTACCGGTTGACAGTGTCGTTCTCGTTGCCGCGTGTAGGCAGGCTCGTTGCACTCGAAGCACACGACGCACGAGCGGCCTGCTCGCGAGCGGCCAATGTTTGGTAGGACGCGAGGGCTGCGAGCGTTTAAGTAGTCGGCCCCCATGACGGCGGCGCGCTGCCTCAAATCTGATCGAAAAGAATTGCTGCCCGCTGCAGCGAGGAATAAATCCTATTACGGCCAAATTCTCACACCGATCTCTCCGGTTCCCCCCTCCTTCTGTGACTAAGGGTGCCGACCCAGCCCAGGGACTCGCGCTCTCCGTCCGGCCTGCGAAAAAGGAGCATCCCAAATGTATGCACACTTCCATCACTCAGAAATAGAGCCACTGGCTGTTGCTCTTCGGCAAGTGAAGCAGAAAGAGGGGCACAAAAAGGGGCGGGGGGGGGGGGGGCGAGGTTAGGATGCGCCAAGGTATTGTCAAGATCCGCTAGACCGCTTTGTGCGTTGAGCGGATTCCGACTCTTTTGCGCACATAGTTTTCTGGCTGCTGCCTCTGCTGCTGCGGTGTATATCCGCAAAGCGGCGCCATAGCTGCTCCTGCCAGGCGTTTATCCAAACGCGCCTCCTTCGTATACATACGCAGGCTCATGCGTCCTACCCTGCCGGTTCTGCCTTATCCCGAGCACGGGCAGGGGTGAAGCGGAATGCGATATACGGGGAGGGCGATTTTCTACAATCCGCCCGCTTTCACGCCATAACGCCCACATTCACTAACCGAGGCGCGTGCGAGGTTCCAGCGTCTTCGTTTCTCCAGGCGCGCCTGCATTATTTTCCGAATAGGCTACGGATCGGATTTGAGGCCAAATCGGCGACCCTTTCTTCGCCCTTTTCTTCGCTCCGGCGGCTGAAGGAGAAGACGCCGGTCGCGAGCGCCTTTCAGAGTCCTGTCGCCAGCGTTCTTCTTTCTGTGGAGCTATACGAAGAAACAGCGCGAGTCCCGCGCTATATGCTTGAATCCGGATTAGAGTCGCAGCCCGCGCTTACTTATCCGGGAGATTTTGCGGCACTCTTGGGAGCGAAGAATGCGACAGTTCCCGCTCTCTCCGCACGCGTGCCGGGAATCGGTGATTATGGCATGGATTATGCAGCCTTAGCATTTTGGCTATGTTTTCGCCCCACTCCTTTATCGAAACGAGCAAATGTTTGTCGCGCTTTATAAACGACGTGAGATAGTTCTAGGCCCCCGTATCCAGGGGCACTCATAACTTTAGAAGAAAATACTCGGAGTCCTTTAGTTTGTCCTTCAACTTGTGAAGAGTTCAAAGTTGAAGAACAGCCAAGTGTCGATTGTACACAACTAGGTCTCCTAAAAATATATTTCTCAGTCTGAGAAGACCTCCCATTGCCACTACTACAAAAACTAATATTGAAATAAACTTTATTCCTCCTCCTCCTCCTCAGTCTTCTCCGCTGAAACGCTGCTAAGGGGATGGTTAGAAGTCCTTAGTGACATGTGAAAAGTGCATCACATTCATTTATCAAGCGTTTTTCAACGAATGTATCGACTGTGTCCAAGCTGCTGTTTCATTTTCCAAGCTCTCACGCAAAGGGGGCTCATCCCATGTGAACGCCGCTCAATCAGGATGATTCCTCGTATCAGAGCATTTCTCCAGTCCAAAAAGCCTTCCTGGGCAGATCCCACTGCCAAAACGCGAGCGATCGGACACGCAGAGCTGCCTCAGAGCTGCCTCAAACGGCAATGCTTTAATGATACGTGTCAGTCTCGCTAACGAAAGGATTTTATACTTCTGTTGTGGGTAAACAAACAGATAAAAAGCAAACAATGTAGACAAGGGGCGGGACAGAGGCATAAGGCACAGTGTATGTATCGCAATACAAAAAAACACCACGATTAACAAAGGGTAAATGTCGCTATGTAAAACATGATGTTGTAATCGGCCGTTTGTCGATCCTTAGCGAGACATGTCCACATTTAAAAGATTTAAAGAACAAGAGTTTTGTGCAGAATGCCAGGGCGTAATTTAGCCCTGAGGCCGCGAGGAATATAAATACAGTATTGGTTCATATCGTCGCCTAATAATCATTGCGCTGGGGTCTGTTACGAATCAGCCCGCCGCTGGGCTTTGTGCAACACTCCTCGGCTGTGTGGCGAGGCCTCCACTACGTGCGCCTTTCGAGCATGCCCCCATGTCGGTGACTCACGCTTGCAGCCGACGGATTCAAACAAGCTGCTACACGTCTGGATCGCTGGCGCCTCGCTATCGGCGCGATTCAAACTTCGGCGTTGGCAGACGAGGCATGCTTCAACTTCTACGAAGGACGCGGAAGCCGGTGCCGAGACCTCCTCTCTCCCCTCTCTCGGACTCAGCATGCGCCGCTACTACCGACCGCTCACGTACTCTGGAAAGAGTGTTGTGTGTGTCTGCGCCATTCGTATCGTGTGCACAATCTATAGGGAATGCTTGCTTGACCGTTAGCGCTTTGGGTATACATAAGGCCCCCCAAAACGCTGTAGTTCCTTCCTGTTTGAGCAGTGAATCAATGCTGCCACTCTGCTCGAGTCCTGTACTGTAACCTCGCTCGTTAGGGCATTGTTCTTTAGCTCTATGAAGTAAACAGTTACGTTAGCCTACGGCTTCTGGACATCTTCACGGCTGCAACTGCGGCTGGCCGTTCGCTTCACACCACGCTACCACACGTATGTCGGAGGTGACGGAGCTCGGCTCGGGTTGGCACTCCCGGTTCCAACAAGTGGTTGGCAGCGGTCGGATGGCAACTTCGTAACACCTGGAGCCAGCGATACGACCCAGACAACGCACATACATCCTAGGTAAGTGCCAGGGATGTCCCACCTGGGAGTTCGGGAACTCCCAGGGATATCCCACTTAAGTTCCAAAAACATCCCAAGTGATACAAAAAAAGACCTCGCTGGGATGTCCCAGACTAGGACTTTGCTGGGAGGTCTGACATCCCATGTAGAACAAAGAAAGGAAATTTTTGGGATGTTCCAAAAAGGTGCTCGTAGGTCCTTTTCAGGACACGTTTGATTAATGCTTGTGGTTATAGCTCAACATTCCATTGCAATGGAGCTTTTCCTCCACTCAAGTGCACAATTAGAACTCTGCAAAACCATTTTATTGGACGAATTTCGTACATAACAGAGATCAGTGGCAAAATCAAGCAGCACTTAAGTCTTAAAGGTACACCATACACTTTTATACCACAAACAAAAGTTCTTTATAACTTGATGCATGACTTTACTTCTGTTTCTGACAATAAATTCGACTAGCTGAAGCAGAAGTGAAATTTCACATGAAAAATTTCTAAAGGTAGCACGAGTTATGTACAGAAAGATAAGAGTCGTCTCTTCTCTTTTACATGAGAAATGTGCCATGCACCTGAATAATTCATTTACAAAATAGAGTGAGCCTAATTTCTAAGCAATTTATGGCATAAAGAATAAGGTCTGAAAGTGCTGTACTTTATGAAATACGAAAAGGTGAAACATGTTACAAGACACAGGAAAAGCACATTAGTGCACAGAAAGTTACTGAAAACCATTAAAAGGGCCATGCAGACAAAACACAAGTTTGGTTCATTAGAAAGATTGCCTCGACAGAAACATTTTGACACGACTTTAAAGGGGCCATGAAGACAAAATACAAGTTTGTTTTATTCGAAAGATTTCGTGTTCTATGTGCCCAGTGCTTTTCCAGAAGAAAACGATGCTTTGTTCACTACGAAATTAATCAATTTAAGCTAAAATTTTGATTTTCACGCCAAAATGTGTGTTTGAATGACGTTTGCAGTGATATAAGAGCAGGTCTTTCAGCTAAAGTTGGTGTGGAGCGGAGACTTGTTTACTGTTAGTTGACCTAGATGGCGCCACCACACCACGGAAAGCAGTCATGTTTTTGGTTTGTTTGTGACCATATTTAAACATGGCTTGTTTTTATTCATGGAGAAAATAATCATTTTGTGAAACATGGTGCTCGCTCGACAAATATGGTCACGTAAGACACCGTCACTTGCGTCAATTGGCCAGTGTGAGACAATTCCAAAGCCCCGCAGTGCTATGCATCTAAACGAAGCATAGTGCGTGCAGTACCAGCAGCAGTACGCAGAGGTACTTCAATGTTTACGTGTGCTTTCCTAACTTTGACAGTTTGTCCCACCATTCTTACCGATATAAAAAGAATGTGCCCTAAATTTAAATGAAAATAGCTCTTTGGGCATGCTTATGAACTCTGCCTAATTTGCCTTTGCCGGCCTCAGCCAATCACACAGCTCGGCATATGACATCATAGGTTCTGCTGCGGTAAATGAGCTAGTGGGTCGCATGGCCATTCCCTTTTTTTTCCTAATTATGTAGCTTATTTGAGTGAAGTTTACGTTAAAAGTGGTGTCAACCTGATTCTACCGAGGGAATCTTTTGAAGGAACCAAACTTGACCTGTCTCCATGGCCCCTTTAAATGTAAACATTGCTCAAATAAGCTACATAATTAGAAAAAAGGGAATTGCCATGCGACCCACTAGCTCACTTCCCACTAGGACACATGACACCATACGCACAGCCGTGCGGTTGGCTGAGGCCAGCAAAAGCAAACGCAAGTTAGGCAGGGCTTATAAGCTTGCACAATAAGCTATTTTCGCTTAAGTGTAATGCATATTCATTTTATAGCAGTAAGAATGGTGGGGTGAAACAATGGAAGTTACAAAAGAAGAATCAGTGCATATTGCTGTTAACTACTGCGCACACTGTGCTTGTTATAGCAGCACAGCACTATGGTGCTTTGGGGTTGTCTCACACGACACTGGCCAAGCGGTGTAAGCGACATTGTTTTACGTGACCCTAATTGTAGACGTACCCCATGTTTCACAAAGCAATTAGTACCTACCGTAATAAAACCAAGCCAGGTGCAAATACAGTCAAAAACAAAGCAAATGTGAAGACAGCATGGTGGCGATATTTAAGAGGATTGATGGTAAACAAGGCTCCGTAGTCCGCTGCAGGCAGGACGGCGCACTTGAAATTAGCTTGAAGACCCTTCCTTGTGATGTCATGGCAGACATCACAAAACACACGATTTGGCGAGAGAATCAAAATTTTAACTTGAACTGATTAATTTCTTGGCGAATAAAGCATCATTTGCTGCCCGACACGTGCAAAGGGCACTACAAAACCCCAAATCTTTCGAAGAAAACAAGCTTGTATTTTGTCTGCATGGCCCTTTAATGTGACAGTCACACTCCCTCAGGCCGCGCGGCCACTTTTGAACAATACGGGGCTACCGTAAGGCATCGCTTTGCACCACACACACATAGAAATCATTCGAAAGGCCAGCTGATCTAGTTCTGACTGATATAAAATACTAATTCTAAAACCTACTGCAAATGAAAAAAAAACTTATAGAATAAAATTTTGGATCACGTGTACCTGCATTCGAAATATGTAGAACTATTCAACGTAAAGGGAGGACATTTGCCGTGTGCTTAGAAGACAAGCCAATTGGCCACATGATGACAAATTTGTTCTCAGCCAAATAGGTTTTCACCTGTCTGCTAAAAGGCAAATAAAAGCTAACAGAAGAAAATTGATGAACAGGTAACATTACACGGCTTAGAGCAGAAGAATAACACTTTGCACGTGTTGGCTGTATGCATATTTTCCTACCTTTAAAATTTGGCTGCATTTTGTTACCATTTTACGCACTGAGGTCTAAATGTGGAAATATATGTGCAAGCATACTTATGAGTTAGCGTTGAAAATGTGGAACCGTGTAAGGATGTATATTGCGACATTTTAACCTTGGCAATTAAAAAATTCCAAATAAATGCAGCCAAATTTTGACGGAAAAAAAATCAGTCTACAGCCAACATGTACAAAAACTATCACTGTGAGTCATGTAAATATCAAGTAGAGAATTTCCCTTTTATACTTTTTTAGCAGAAATATGAAGAAATTTTGAAACCAATTGAATTCCATCATGCAGCCACTAATTGGTATGTATTATGAATGCACAGCAATCTATCCAATTTCTGTTGAATTGTTTTATATAACTTCGAAAATACAGAGGCAAGTGAAGCAAAATAAGATTTTTCGAGTTTTAAATTTGAATTTGTGTCTCATACACTCAGATAAATAATGTTGATATCACTCAAAACTAGACAGGCTGCACTTTGTAATAGTAAATTAGCCATGTATGTGGTGTTAGTTGACTCACAGCAGAGACCATACAAACGTCTAAATGGACAACCACACCCTGAGGGAGTACTGGTGCCATGCACCTTATTCTGGCATGATGCCCTGAAATCCTTTACCACGTAGTAGCTTACCACACACAAAAAAAAACAGTTTAGATTAGTGTCAGGAAAATATACATGAGCAATCAAGAAAAAGAAAATCAGATTAAACGACTTTCTTATCATTCCTTGGCAGTCACTGCATTGGAGCTCCAAGGATTTTCTAGTGTGCCGCAGCTCTTTCTGCAGCACGTCAGAACTGTGTTGCTGTTTTCTTATCCTTTGGAGTTCCTTGTGGCTGGGGAGGCTTTCCATGGCCCATGAAGCTGCCTGCACATAATTTAGAAAACAACTTGTAATGAATTCAATGAACAGTGCAGACACCGGCTAGCTTGAACACTGCCAGTAAGAAAACGCAACTCGAGCATTACCGAAGTGTACAGATAAACATTGACCCATGGTGATTTCACACCATGGGTAAAACGGCATGCTTACGAGTACAAGCTGAGCTTTGCAAAAAAGCAACCAGCGGCAAGCACACGCAGGACAAGAGAAGGAGGGACACAAACACAACGCTGGACTACCAACTGATTTAATCGGGAAACTACGATACACTTATATGCAAAACCACGCGCACGCGCACAACTTGACAGCATGAAGAGACAACTTTATACATCTAGGAAGTGAAATTCTTTAACTGTTAGAACGACCGAAGGAACGCTGACACATGTCTTCTTGTTTTTTCTTATAAAATACGCCTCAAGTAACTCACGCTCACGTCTTGATTTGCCCCTCCCCACAGTTACGGCATGGTGAAATTTTGGAACACAATCCTGGCAGCTTTTTGTATGTAAAGCTAGATTGCTACCCGTGCCCGAACTCAAAGTTGCTCGGTGCTGCCTCAAACGTTCATTAACGCACCCGCCCGTTTGTCCAATATAAATTTTCCCACAGGACAGTGGGACTGAGTAAACAACACCCACCGCGCACGACGTAAACTTTGTTTGGTGGTTAGTCTTGAGCGAAGCTGAGATCAGCGAAGATCAGAGATCAGAGATCAGCGAAGCTGAGCTTCGCTGATCTCTCACAATGCCCTTCCTGATACATGCTCTCGTGATTGCGCTACAGTCAAAATAAACCTCGCGGCCAGAACTCACAACACTAAAGCAGCCCGCCGCCACGCGAAACCTTGAGGAGCTTGCGGGTTGTTTTGCGCAGAAATTTGATGTGTGATAGAAATTTTGCTATTTAGTTCTGTTTCATGGACATGACCTTTACATTCCATGATTGGCCAAACATTTCACCTGCTTCGGATGTAAATGAAACAGTTTTTCTAAATAATTTTCAGTCAAGAGATTTTGAACTGGCTCTTGCAATCATGCTTGTTCGCACAACGCATCACACACATGCAAGCTACTGCAGCCATTTACCATTAAACGTTTGTCAAATGCGCCATTACATTAGTCTTCCCTGGGACCAATGGTGCAAAGCACAATGAAATATAACAGAGTAACAATAACAAGGACGACACTAGACACGGAAGTCGCAGTTTTCTGGTAATGCCCACCAGGTTTAAAGCTGCCTGTAAAAACTGCCAACTGCATCTCTGAGTGTCTGCTTGCCAAGAAGAGACTACAGGAAACTGGCAAAAAGAAATATAGCTGCTTGGCAGTTAGACTGACTGCAATACCTATATTCAGAGCATATCGTGCAATTTGAGAAAGATTACAAACAAAATGAGTGAAAGGTTGTGTTTACCGCTCATGAAAAATTGTTAAGGCTTTTTAAGAGTAACCGCACTGTGAAGTCAGTCTTCCCAGCCCTTTAAACATGATGCACAACTACCCACACAGTGCCCTTCTTTAAAACAGTCGTCAAAGCGGCCCAGATCACGTTGCCATTTGTTGCATCGTTTGCCGGAATTCTCTTTGCTGTGGAGGTTGTGTAGTCGCCAACATGCCTATCTACAAACGGCCGCAAAGTTACAGCAGCAAGCCACATTTAGATTGCAGCACAGTCATTAGCACATACAAGGGCAGGCGATCACGCGAGCTGAGTAAATTGAGCACATCCCACACTGACATGCTATTCAGGGAAAAATGTTAAACGCGTAAATTATAACGCATAACGCCTGCGCTATGCCACTCTATCATTTCTGAAAAAAAAATAAGAAAACGCAGTCAGTACTGAGGGCTGTCACTGGACTGTCTCACGCGTTGACAAAACCCGAGACGTGGTTTTATCTAAATACATGCGAGAAATGAGTGATTTCGTTCCGGGTAGCGCGGGACTGATGATTGAGGCCTAGAACCAGGAACTAAGCTACGCGAAAAGTTTTAGTTAGTCAAACTATTGAGGCCCAATAATGTCTCTTTGTCTAGAGTTGTTCTTGCTCGGCTTTCCGGCATCTGCGGCGTTTTTTTTTTTTTTTATCTGTCGCAGTGATGCCCTTCTACCCTAGTTGTATAATAAATTCATGTAAAATAATCAACAGCTAGAGGTACAAAACAAGTTGAGCGACGCGAAACAGTGCAGCAAGCGTTGCAACTTCTCCCGCCACCCCGGGAGAAGTCTTTCGACCGTTTCCGCACTGAGCACCCACCTTCGACCACAGAGCAAGAAATCATGCATAAAACACAAGAGGGGCATTGGAAGGGTTTAAACACTGAGTGGTACATATAAACGACTTGCTATAGTTACCTTGTGAAATGACGTTCCAGTAGCACAGGAGCACGTCGCACATTTCCATCCGCGGGCGGCCATGTTTATAAAACTGCGATGGCTGAATCGGCTGAATCACGGCCGGGCTAGAGAGCGAGCGGCGCGCGCCGCTCCCTCTCTAGCCCGGCCGTGGCTGAATGAATCAGTTTCGTAAAAAGCTCACAGACGTCTCTAATGGTGTAGAATAACAACGAAACTTTAAAAATGTATTGAGATATATTTAAAATAAAATAAAAATTTTAGTTTTAAACTTATAGTTTGAAATATTGTACATAAATACGAAATAAAATGGCAACAAGGCAGACCCAGAACCAAGCAGCAGGCCATCTGAGCGGGACGGTTCTTTCCTCCCTTAGAAAGTTGCCGTGCTCAAAAGCAGCGTTTTGTTTAATCAGTGTACTAGCCTTTCTCTGAAGCACTTCCTGTAACAATCACGCGCTACCTGCGGGTACGCGAGGCGCTTGCTTATGGAGGAAAGAAAAGTTTTTCTTCCTCCATGCATTTGATTTACGGCTGTACCTCCTTCACGCGCATTACACGCGCCTATGCGTTTTATTCATCTGTGCACAAAAACAAAACATTGGGCTGACCGAATCAACAAAAAGCACGCATGCGCTTCCGCATACATCCCAATCACAGCCATTCTTGGACATTTTTAGGACACTCCCAGTGCGGAAGTCCCAGGGATGCCCATAGGCTGTGCTGTTTGGGACATGGGATTTAGGGCCTTTTTTGGGATGTCCTTAGGATGTTTTGTGTTGTCTGGGGAGGTCCAACACCACGGACGTCAACGGGGCGTCGGACTTCGCAGAATTCACGGCGGTCAATGGTGAGTGCGGGACTTTTCTTCACTTAGTTTTGCCAGGCTTCTGAGGATTGCTGGTAGGGCGTGTGTTTTTGTCGCGTGGGTTATTCGCGCAAAACATTTTTGGAGCATTGGGAAAGCAGTACTCTAGACCAGCCATGAATTTGAAGGCGTTGAAAAAACCGCAGTTGCTGGAGCTTGCAAGAGTTGCGCTTGGATGTTTATGGCGATCTGAGAAAGCCAGAGCTGATACAGGCTAGATTCGCTGTTGGGGCTGACGATCACAAGCTGTCTGAGAGTGCATTGAGCTGATCAATGACAAGGAGACCACGAAACGTCAGGCTGCAGGGGCAGAACTCGAGGAGAAAAGGCGAGAACAGGAGCTCGAGAGGCAGAAACAGGAACGCGAGGAAAGAAAACAAGAACAGGAACGCAAGGAAAGAATGCGCGACCTGGAACTCAAACACGAGGAAAAAATGCGAGAGGACAACCTCGAGGTCGAGCAAATCCGAAGGGAAAGAAAGAAGCTCGAAAACGTGAGACTACAACGGGAGAACAAGAACCTAGAGCACGAAATTAAACTAGATCAGGAAGAAGTAAAGCCTGAGTTAGAATTGTCGCTCGGAAAAAACTTCGTTGTCGAGAAGAGCACCATGCCAGGGCTGCCAGTAGCAGACGCCCGGGAGCGCGAATCGGCCCAGCATCGCGACAAGGTTGCTAAGAGAGGTAACGAGGTAACGAAGGCGCATTAGCTCAGACTGTCGGCAGAGGGCAGTGCGTGTCCACTGAGTTCGATAATGTGTCGGCGTGTGTTCTGGCAGAGTCTTTCAATGTTTGAAGGACTCTGGTTCTGGTGATCTCGGTCTCGGCTGAGCGTTCGGACGGTTCAAATTCGCGGGAGGCCTTGGGAACGGCTACCGACTTGAACGTGAACATTTCGCAGGAATGCCTAAACGATGAGGTTACCGAGAGGCCGCACGAGTCTGCTGAAACGGAGGTTGTTCCTTCGGACGGTACTGCAGAAACGAGCGACGTGGTGGCAAAGCATGCAGCCGAGGCAGCGAACGGTTTGCACGGTTCAGTTGGGAGTAATGACGATCTCGCCACTGAGCAAGCCGATCCCGTCCTGGCACCAGCTCAGGTAACAGACTTCGAGCAACGACCAGCCGAGCTCGTAGAGATTCAGGTGCCTGGGGCGGCTGAACCGTCTTTTGAGACAGGGCAGCATGGATGTAATGTAGCCCTGGCAGTGAGAAAGGAGAACGGGAACGCGCTTCGGTCTTCGCGTGTTGAGGCTGTTGCCGAAAACGCGAGGGACGACCAGAGATAAGGGCTGCTGGAACTTACGAGGTGCCTAAAGAGCTCGTCGTTCCCTTGTCATCACTCCCAGCTGATGCTCCCGACAATACGCCAACATCGGCTGAGCTAGTTGAGAATCCGGTGTCGCCTGCGGCTGAGCCGAAGTAGGGAACCGACCAGCCTACACCCGGTGACAACTTAAAGGAGCCATGAAGAGAAAACACAAGTTTGGTTCATTCGAAAGATTGCCTCGTTAGAACCATAACGACACCACTTATAACGCAAACTTCGCTCAAATAAGCTACATAATTAGGAAAAAAGGAAATGACCATGCGACCCACCAGCTCATTTTCCGCAACAGAACCTATGATGTCACTCGAGAATGCTCTGCGATTGGCGGAGGCCGGCAAAAGCAAACGCATGTTAGGCAGGGCTTACAGTTTGCATAGCGAGCTAAATGCCCGTGAAACATACTGCACATTCTTTTTATGACAAAGAACGGTGGAGTAAACGGTTGAAGTTCCGAACGAACACGCAAGCGTGTATGCCAATGCGTACGAAACTACCGCCAGCCGAACTCGACATCTCGCCGTCGCCACCGTCGCGCAGACGAATTTTCGGGTACAAGGCTCTTCGGGGCCAACGAACCGTCCCAGCACGCACAGCCGCGACCTTGCTTGGTATCGTAATCCCTTCACAGGAGGTTGGCCGTCATATCCCCAACCAGCAAAGGTAAAACTAGAAACAAGGGGAGCAAGGAACACAGAGCAGCAACGAGATAGTGCCACTCGTCGCACAGGTTTCGGTATGGAGGTCGTGTTGGCTTGCTGCTGTCGTTACGAGCTCGTTTACAGTATACAACCACTGAAAAATTCAGTTTGTTCGAGTACTTTACAATGAAATTTCGTTGCTGTGTTTTGAAATGCCCATGTAGTACGGGCAAATCGTCGAGGGAGTGCGACATCCCCGCTGGTGAGATCTCCTTTCATGTGCTGCCCAACGACGAACCTCGGAGAAGCAAGTGGCTACGTTTTGTGAACTTTGCAAACGGAGGAGAAAGAGAGCTAAAGGAAGTACGAGTGTGCTCGCTTCATTTCCGAGGAAGTGATTACGGCAGGGACCCGGACATGCTGGCGCTCGTCCCCGACTTCGTCAAAAGCGCTCTGACCTTGGGGAAAAAAAATTGCCGTACACACCGCGCATTGACGCTCGAATCTTTCTGGTCGGAGCAGAGAGCTCGAGCGAACGGCTTTCCATACACGATACCGGCCAACTGGCATAAGTGATACTGCTACTGAAATTGAAAATACGGCACATACGTACCAGTCTGTATTCGTCTGTCGCGACGGGGCTGACGAGGCAGCGGTGCCGACGGCTAGGCGTTCGTCTGTTGTGGCTATCGCGGAATGGTCGCTTTCCCGTCCACTGCGTATCCCACAACTCTTGCCGCTCGCGCACTTAGAAGCATTGAGCGTTCAAGTGGTGTGAGGTTGTTAAATGCAAGCCCGAGCTCCTCGGCGAGAGTTTTGTTCTCCGGATCAGGCGATTCCATGACTAGGGCTGCGGGTGCACTAGGTTTTACTAGTATATTTTAAAATGGCCGCCGTCACGGTCGACTCCCGCGTGTGGGTGCTATATGGAGTCGACATACTAAGTATCTATTTCATGGACCGGCTCGTATGACATTGTTCACGTGACGAAATGTGCAATTTTAGTGAGATTTAAAATTTTGGCTTAAATTGCCTTATTTCTCAGTGAATAAAGCATCATTTGCTTCCGGGAAAGCGCTTGGGGTACTATGAAACACCTAATCTTTCGAATAAAACAAACTTTTGTTTTCTCTTCATGGCTCCTTTAATAACGGCACCGGAAGTCGCCGCTGTGCCTGATCACCCTAGCCGGATGTTTTCCGGGCGGCGCAAGTAAGGCGTTACTGGGAATATTTTGAACATGGCGTGAGCCGTTCCCGTGATTTTTTGGACCTAATGTGCTTATAAACGACTCCAGTGACGACAAACTGCGTGAGACAAGGCAGACGTTATCACGCATTCATAGCAAACCCCTTTCAAAACGCGCGCTCACTGACGTCACGGGTCCGGCGCTTTTGCGGAGTGGTACACTACATGAAGTAGTGCCGTTCTTGAGTTGTAACCGAGTATACGCCTCGAGCTTTGCGATCGCTGCGCCGCCTGCCGCCGCTTCTCCGCGGAGTTGACGGGATTAGCGCTGCGCGGCCCATAGGGGCTCATGCAGTGTTTTGGTTCTCTTTCGCTTCTTTTTGCCCTTCCAAGAGCTAAAAAAACTTGTTATGGTGACGTCTGTAAGTAAACAGTACGTTTAGCCAACAATAGCTATCCGGGAACGCGGCTCTGTGTGCTTCTCGGCCGCTGTTAGGGGCGCCGGCGACGGCTATAGGCGCCGTGCAGTGAACAGAGGGCGACACTGAGCTGCGACACCTAGCGCCGCCATCGGGGAATAAGAAAAATACTGGATCGGCCGCCGCTCGCCAGCGTGCTCGTGTTTCGGTTGCGCTCCTGATTGGCAGCACGGGATGAAATGTAGTATACGCAATTTCTAACTTTTATATTAACTAAAACATACTGCAGTAATTCTACCGCACCGGGCTAGGAATAGACTGAAGGACTGAACTGTTGACTACGCGTACAGAGAAGGGGGGCAAGCGATACTGACTTCCCAGTGCCACGCATAGCCAGAACGCAGGTGGAGCATTTCGTGCGCACGTTTTCACGTTTCCACATAGTCTTTTTCCAGTTAATTTGTGTTTCCGCTAGAAAGCACAAATTAATTAGGTGTTCACAGCATTGGAGAGAAGTCGTTTTGTTCGCATACTTGAAATCGGACCACCGTGGTTTTGCGATTACGGTGCTCCGTCTCACAGGATCGATTGTTTGGGTGTAGTGCGGTCTGTACGCTGCGCTACGCGCTAGTAGCATTGACTTCAAAGCAAGTATAATTACCTTAAAGGGGCACTGACACAAAAATTTTGCATCTTGTTTTTTTTTTTTTTTTTTTTATTGCGATAAGTAGCTAGTGACCTACTTATAACCTGTAGAAACCTGATTTCCTTCAGCGTGCGACGGTTGTTCAATTAGAGGCATTTTCAATGCGGCCAGTCGCAGTTTCGGTTTCAGCGAGTGCCGCGAAACGATGGATTTTGTGGATTTTGTGTGAACAAAGCTGACCACGTGACCGTCGGAGGGATATCACAGTCACAGAGCAGAGCCGCCTTAGCACTGTCGAATCCGCATCGACGGCAGTTTCTGCGAATGCCCCCACGTACTGAGCTCGTGAGGCGCTTAATTAAAAAGCGACCGTGGATGTGACGCAGGCGCTGCGAGTGCAAATGCTACCGCGGCTAAAGAACGACGCGCGACGCTCGAGATTGTGGGTGGCAAGACGCGCGCTGGGAGCAGCCGGCCGGTCTGCCTAGAGGTCTGCCTACAGATGTGTTCGGCTTATCACTGCGGCGGATATTCGAGTGCCGATCTCGTAAGCGGTGCAGATGACAATTTTTAATGCAACCCGCCATCGCATCATTAATTCCTTTCTCATGTAAGCCACCATGGTCGGGACTTGGGGACAATTTCGTGCGGCGGTAACAAGCTACCACTCGAGCTACCTGCGCCGGCCTGGGCCACTTCGCGGCCTTGGCCGCCGCCTGCACAGCGACCGTGCGGCTAGCTCAGTGGGCTTTTCGTGCCTCCGACGCGTTTTCGCATCCAATGGTGATAAACAGTAATAGAAACAGAGTGCCTGGAATCGCTGTAGAACTTTGGTCGCGGCCAGCTGCCCGACGAGCTGACGAAATCACGGCGCCTCCGCCGCCAGTCATCGGGTCGTTCGTTCTCGAGAGCAGAAGCTCCGCCCTCCGGCCCTCCGATTGGAGCGGCGAGCCGGGCGAGCCGGCGAAAAACGCCGGCAGTGCGGAAGCGGCAAACACAAACTCATGACGTGTTTGAATGTTGTTTATTTACACAATATCCTCGGGATATCGATTGCGCGCGGTCCTCTGCTGGCTGCTCGGTTTTAAATATGTTCTAGGCTGTATTCGCCGCTGATATTTTGCAGATGATGTATGTGTTCCCACCAATCTATCTCCGAAGTTATCTCGCCTTCAAAATTTTGTGTCAGTGCCCCTATAAATACGCGGGCTCCAATGTGTATCATCCGGGTGGGAAGCATCGAGAACTGCGAACCAACTGGCGGCGATTTTCGATTGATTGATTCTGCTGTTCAACGCGCCGACGCCAGAAAGGCGATGAGGCGCGCCCTAGTGGGGGGATCGCGATTAATTTTGACCAGCTGGGGATCTTTAACGTGCGCCGAAACCTCGAACACGCGGGCGTTTTCGCTTTTCGCCTCTGTCGGAAAAGCGGCCGGTGCAGCCGGGAAACGAGCCTGACGACGATTTTCATATTCACGGCTTGAATTATCGCCAAACATTTCCAGCATGCGTCCTGATCCTCGCCCCTGACAGTTCGTTTCCCCTGGTGCCAGTTCGTCCCACCCCGAGATCACGGAGCGCGCAAGGTTTTTGCTCCGTGCACAAGGTCAAGCAGTATCGCCTCAGGAGCGAAAAGGGCGAGGGACGACTGCAACATCTGTGCCTTCCGTCTCCTTTTCCAGGAATACATTCAGATCGTACACGGGTTTCACTGCAATCCCGCCAGGAAATGCCCGTGAACGATTTAAGACTATCTCTTCCTTGTAAGCAGGGCCTCCAAATATTCGAACCATCATGCACTCCGTTTATTTTTTATTTTTCTGGGAAGTCGCTGTTGTGAGCCCCGTTAAAAAGACTGTTTTATTGAGAAGCATTTATTTGCAGCGCAAAAATCTTACATGCGTTGCTTTTATACCGGGTGCTGACGCAGGTATTTCGCCTTTTTGACTGCTTTTTTTTTCATACAAATGACCCTACATTGTTTGAAAACTATTATATATTTCCAAAAAAACGGGTGAGATGTTGCAGCCATCAATTAGTTCTCTTACAATTAAAATACGGCTGAGTGTTACGTGCCGCATGAATTTTCAATATAAACGCCGCGGAAGACGCACGCATTACGCAGAGAAACCAACCGATTTATTGTAAGCTCACGAGTAATAACAGCTGACAAACCGATATACTTTACTTTAACAGCAGCATGTAATCTGCTTTGTAGTCATCGCTGTTGTATTTTCTAAACATTTCACGGAAACATGTGGTGCCTGTAAGGCTGTGACCAGCCTTCCCAGGGAAACTCGGACGATTCAGGGCAGCGAAGGCGGTAGCGTTCCATCTGCGCTGTTTCTTTTAACGCCTCTCAGTCGATAACACTCCATCCTGTCGCCCTTGCAGCGTATCCCGCACACTTAAGCCACTTACAGCTCACCTAGCCACTTGATAGACGCCTTTGGAATGGCGCGTGCACAGTGGGTAAAGCAGGCGGCCGGCCAGGACGGTGCGGCTCGGCCTACCCAGTGTTGCGCGGAGGCGCGGTAGATATGCTCTGCGCTCGCTCGGCAAACTTGACTGCACGGAGCCTATACCACCGCTGTCACCTCCGAATGCGTCCGGCATAAGTGAATTTTATTGTCGCCTAGTTTAAAGGAGCCATGAAGAGAAAACAAAAGTTTGTTTTATTCGAAAGATTAGGTGTTTCATAGTACCCCAAGCGCTTTCCCGGAAGCAAACGATGCTTTATTCACTGAGAAATAAGGCAATTCAAGCCAAAATTTTAAATCTCCCGCTAAAATTGCACATTTCGCCACGTGAACAATAGCGTCATACGAGCCGGTCCATGAAACAGATACTTAGTATGTCGACTCTATATAGCACCCACACGCGGAAGTCGACCGAGACGGTGGCCATTTTAAAAATACTAGTAAAACCTAGTGCACCCGCAGACCTAGTCATGGAATCGCCTGATCCGGAAAACAAAACTCTCGCCGAGGAGCTCGGGCTTGCATTTAACAACCTCACACCACTTGAACGCTCAATGCTTCTAAGTGCACGAGCGGCAAGAGGTGTGGGATACGCGGTGGACGGGAAAGCGACCATTCCGCGATAGGCCTCCTGCGTTGCCCAGGGGGCGCTGCGCGAGCGGCTTCCGGGCAGTACTTCCGGGTAGTACAAAGCTGCGCGGGTCCCATAGGATCGCGTGGTGACAGAAGCAAAATGAGCTCGATGTTCCGGATTGTTTTGCGACATGGTCACCAGCCCATTCCCGACGGGACAGTCCGGTCTCCCCCGGCGATCAACTTGGCGGTGACGGCGCTCTCCCACTCTCAGGTTCACTGACCATTTGAAGTGAAACTTCTAGATTAAACTAATACTCTAGGTGACAAGGACTTTCCAACAATAGCCGATCAAAAAATAGGAGACACGCAATCGGCGATGATCGCGCTTTAAAAAGCCCGCGCGTCCGGCGGACCTCTGGCTCGCCTGCTGCGGTGCGCCGCTCTTTTGCGTACCTGCGCGCTATGCGCGTACTTTCATTAAACAGTGCTCGTTTTGTGTCGCTGTAACGAATACAGCGTTAGCTTGCCGTTTCGTTGCGTGTCTCAGTGACAAAATGCAGCGAGCGTCAGAAGCGTGAAATCTGTTTTGGATTCCGAAATTAATGGTGGTCGGGCGAACTGAGAGGCCGCTCGCTTTCCTTGTTTGCTCTCACTTTACTTAATTACGCTCTTGCATTACATATTCCCAGTTCGCACTTAATAGGCTAGAATGAGGGTCAGCAACGTTTTGAATTGTAGGGCCGAGTTGCATGCAGCCGACCCGGCGGAGGGCTGGAATCAAATCGGGTGGGAGGGGGAGGGGGGCTTTGAACGCAAAAAATAAAAATAGCGAGTTGCCAATAATATTTGGCAACAATCTGGGGAAGTGTGAAGATGGGGGTAAATTTAATTGGACGCGACCAATTCTCTGCTCTTGTCTCGCTGCCTAACTTCATTTGAGGACAAAACCAGCGTTCAGATTGTTAGCGACGACCAGGCCCGCAGTAGAAGATAACCAACAGAGTCAGTGATGACCGTATGTAAATATTCGGGGCCGCGCGCCGTGTATGCGGCTGTTATGTTGTGCAATTATAGAAGTACACATCTTTTCAGGCAGCGGGTGTGCGATTTGGTGCTTGTTTTATTGCGTCCTTTATTAGCGCTTAATTTGTTTATTTGACGCTATTGCCTCACCTACTCGCTAGTATACATGTACCCTGCCGTTCGTAAATCGTGCGGCGTAAAACCTTACGCAAGAATCATTGAGTTTGCGAAAATACAAAACAAAATTTCCACTCGTTTTCAAGGCGGTGCCAGGCCAGCAGTGTCAGCTGAGTCGGCTGCGCAATTCTTGGGTTCGCTTGCATGCTCCCGCTGTAGCAACCTTTTGCAGTTACCAGCAGCGTTCCATGTTTATGCTACTCGTGAACTTTTCTTTGTCGACCGCACGCAAGAACGTTAATGGTCGTCAGAAAGTTAGACCACCCGACATGGCGCGATACTGTCCCACGACGCGAAGACCGCGACAGCCCGCTCCAAAGAAAGCTGATAAATCGGCTTGTTTTAGCGGATATTATTTTGTTTAGCCTCTGCAACTACTTTGAGGGCTATTTCATACAGTGTTCAGTCATTTGAACGCGCCACAAAGCGATTAAATTAGGTACAACCAACTTTCCCTCTGGCTTGTAATTGAAAACACATGGAGGGCGGCGAGGGTCGTCTGCTTTTGTACTACCCAGAGGCGTCGGCCACTAGGGGCGCTGCATGTCGCCAAAACTCCAGCAACAGACGAACACCCAACCGTCGGCACCGCTGCCTCGTCAGCCCCGTCGCGACGCACGAATACAGACTGGTACGTATGTGCCGTATTTTCAATTTCAGTAGCAGTATCGCTTATGCCAGTTGGCCGGTGTCGTGTATGGAAAGCCGTTCGCTCGAGCTCTCTGCTCCGACCAGAAAGATTCGAGCGTCAATGCGCGGTGTGTACGGCAATTTTTTTCCCCAAGGTCAGAGCGCTTTTGACGAAGTCGTCCGGCCTGCCCATTCACGCGCCGCCAATGGGCAGGCGCGTGAAAGCGGAGTTGTCAGTTGCCGCCGCTACTTTCGGCGGGGGCGCCACACATCGGTGATGGCTCCCGCGTCCCTCGCTTCACGGCGCCCTAAGGAATATCGACGATCATCGTTCCTTTAAATGTAATTCACTCGCGTTATAACACACCTATCTGTAAAATAATAACACCACGATTTACGGCAAAGATATGCCTTCAATGTCTAAGAATTTAATCTGTTTGATGGCGGTAATTCTTGTTCGCTGTTTAAAAAGACGAGTGCGATGCGGCCGCTCCCGCAACCCCGTTCTCGCGATGTTGGGGAATATGACTGTCAAACATGTTACAATGCTAATTCGGTTTAAACACTGCAGCCCGTTTGTGCTGGAAAATAAAGCTCCATTACTGCTGCCATTCACCATGCTAATTGAAGGACAATTTTAAAACGGTCGTGTTTTAACCTTGCCAAACACAGGCTGAGCAGCCCCAGGGCTGTCTCACGTTTGAATTCAGGCACGGTAATTTTACTCCGAAGCAAATGTACCCAAAATGCCGAGAAATTGTAGAAGGTCACATTTATCAGTAAACCGGATATTTACTCGTTAAACAGGGATGTAAAATGCTTAGATGCACTGCGCACCTGATTGCTTTGCGTGAGAGGAACACCTAGCTGTGTACTCTCAGTAATGGGTTTGTGATTTGCTTTTGTTCTTTCCGTATTTCGTTTGAATCGTGGTTTGATTTCGCATGTGCGGTCGAGTTTCCCGTATGTGTGAAATCTGATGTGTGAAGCTAGCGTTGTGCAGCTAGGCTGCTTGAGTGGATATTCATAGATTTAATAAAAACTGCTTGGCAGTGAGAACTTTTGTATATTTACGTGATTCTATGTTGTAGAGCGTTTACGCTGCTTGTCGTTTTTCATTATGAACAGCACAGAATAAGCTTAGCTTTTTATTAATCTGTACACGTTAACTTCCGTTGGGTGGAATCGGAATTAACGCGGGCAAGCAACACGGTTGGAAGGATTAATGCGGCTTGCAGCATCGCGTGTCGGCGACGGGCGATGGCATGGAAGCGCAGTTTACGGGTGCCGCTTGTACTCGAGGTGGTGTGCTACGTATCGGCGCACACACCGGTTTGGGCGCGAAAAGAAGCAGCGGCGGGAATGTTGAAGCTCGCGTGAGCGCTTTGAGCTTTTCGTTTCGCTGAATTCCTCGCACTGCGCGTGTAATATAGCGTACTAGTGTGCTCCTGGTTATGAAATGCCCAAAACTACTGCGTGCCGCGCTGCAAGTCGAATTACTCGAAAACCCCGGACGTCTGCTAACACGAGTTCCCTGCCAAAGAGCGACTCCGAGACGCCTGCTTGCACATCTCCCGTCAAGGGATCAACAAGGGCAGCCAATGGAAGCCAAACTCCAGATCGGTCGTTTGCTCGCTGCACTTCAAAGAGGATGACTACACAGGGGGATTGAAGCGCAAGTTGTTGCCAACAGCTGTGTCGGCAAGATTTCCGTCGTACCCAATGTACATGCAGCCGGGAAGCCCAAAAAGGAGGAGGGCGCTTGTTCGGCCGCTGCTCGAGGCGTGTGCGTCAGCATCTCAAGTACGCTATCAAGGTCAAGTGAGCACAATGGTTGCGGAAAATGAAACGATTAAGTATTCAATTCTGGGCCTAACGGTTGAAGAAAGAGGTCAACCGCACTCACCGACAGAAGCAGACCCAATCCTGTATGCTCTCACGGACACGTAATCATGCGGCCAACGTAATTTTGAGACTCGAGAATGCCAGACTTCGTTCGATCTGACAAACTTTTTCGATAACACCAATAGAAATGCCCGTCGCCTTAAAATAAAAGCAAACAGTCTAAGCGAAAAACTACAAGAACTGCAAAAACGCTGCGACGAATTTCGCGAACGAGTGAAGAAGTTCGAGGAGGATCGCGCTGTAAAGGCAGTTCGGCACCGCGGACAAATTTGTAAGCTCCTTTCAAACACCGTATTCCCACACCTCACAGATTGTCCGCTGATGTGGTGCGCCAGCAACAGGGACCCGTACCACTGTCATGAGCTGTGCGAAATGTTCTTGAAAAAGCTATTGAAACGGCTTCTTGCCAACTGGGCTGGCGACGTTAATAGCTCCTTGGAGAATCTACTGAAGCTTTCGTGAAAACATTCCTCGCCGAAGGTTTTCCGCTTGTAAAGATGATTGCCGGTGAACCTTACGCGAAGAGGACTTACATATGTTCTGATAAACCCAATAAATCCCCCTTTAAATGTTGTATTAAATTTACCTTTTTATGTCCCACCGACTTAATATAGTTTAATTTACCTTCCAACTGTATATTACGTTTGCAACTAGTGTAAATTAAAGAACGACTGCCGCAGTTTTACAGCATTCCAAGTACTCATTTCCGCGTTTTGGTTGTTCCCATGTAAATAGTGTTCTTGTTGCAATAAATCAGTTCATAGTTGCGTTCGCTCTGTCCACTTCATTCGTGTGTGCTTCGTAATTTTGGTACTCTGTAACCTAACGCGCAGTCTAACAATATTTACAAAGCAAATGAACCAATGCACCCTAAAAGGTATTAATATTATTCCAGTTTTCTATGAAAACGCGGTTAAAGCAAGATGTGAAAATATCCAGTCATATTTGTCAATCCCGCATTGAGAAATGGGCGTGTAAGACACAGCATGAAACGTTTATGCGATTTTTACGTATGCGCAAGTTATAAGCTGCTATGTAATAAACAGAAATGCGGTTGCTCAGACTAGCTTGCCGCGCCAAATATTATTCCTGAAAGCCTTTGTAAAGTCTTCAGAAACAAATCCACCTATTGCGCTCGACGTTAGCAATGCGCCACCTGCGAACGTCGCATGCGGCGCGCTAAAGGAAAACAAATGCAGCGCTGTGCCTGCTTCGGAAATACTAGTTAGTCCGTGACGCCTACATTATGAGTTTCCGTCTCATGTATGACCACATATTATTATACATTATGAAGATGCTGACTTCGGCTGTCGGTGCCGCCAGGAACAACTTACACCGCATTGAAACCGTGACCGCGGCCGGCAGCCGCCGCTCTTCTTTCACCGATGATTAGCGCCACGACTGACGCTGCGGCGGAAAGGGAAACTAACGCCGTCACCGGCGGAGAGGCGCGTTCGGCAGGCCGGACCTAGTTTCCATTGAGCGGCCGGGGCAAAGTTCACAAAACGTAGCCACTTGCTTCGCCGAGGTTCGTCGTTGGGCAGCACATGAAAGGAGATCTCACCGGCGGGGATGTCGCACTCCCTCGGCGATTTGCCCGTACTACATGGGCATTTCAGTCGACCACTCTACCTGACCACCACCTGCACCACACTTCCGCCACAACACAAGCTCACGTCACCCATGTCGGCCCTTCTTCCTACAGCCAAGTGGCCCAAGGACTTCCCCGACGACCACACGTCAGTCACCAAGCGCAGGTGAGCCCCCAGAGCCTCCCAGTGACCCAAACCTCCCCTCCCACCTACTTCCACACCTCACCCAGCACCACCTATGACCACGTAATTCGTGAAATGAAAGCTCTGCGCGAAACAGTAATTCGCCTCCAACAAGAAAACGCCCGCTTGGTGCAGGAGAACCAATCGCTGGGCCAACGTCTTACCACCTCCCCCGCCATCCCTGCTACCCCCTCCGCAGCGCCCTCGCCTACTCAGTCACCCACTCCTCCTAATCCCGCCCAACCACCCCCCTTGAAACGCAAAGCGGAAAGCGATACTCAGCCAGCCTCTACGGACCCGCCCCTTACTCCGCATGAGCTCCGCGCTGAATATCAATCTATGTTCGCGTCGCTTCAGGGCCAGTTGACGGCACTACAACTGTCCACACAAGAATTACATTCGGAAATGCTAGAATGGATGCGCTCGTTCGCTCAGAACCCACCGCCCTCTGCGAACCTAACTCCTGCGGACGCCCCCATACCCATAGACGCCGACAATGACCTCTAAAGACGTTATAGCCTGGCAATGGAACTGCCGCAGCTTCAAGACGAAGCGGGCATCGCTTCAAGCTTTCATCACCACACTGTCTCACACGCCTACAGTCATCGCACTTCAGGAAACGGGCCCTAATGTCAAAATGTTAAATTACAAAGCATACCGACACTGCGATTTTCCTCAGCTGGCAACTCTAATACACCGCAACTACAGTGTAGAGCAGCGCAGCCTGCCTTTCGACATTCCACACATATTCACGACTTTCCTCCCCAAACGTATAGGACACAGACAACTTAACGTACTTAATATCTACAGCTCTCCCCGAAACACGCAACACACATTCCATGACATCTTCCAATCGGCTCTCCAGCACGCAGGCCACCAACCCCTCCTCATTATGGGCGATTTTAATGCCCCGCATATTGCGTGGGGCTACTCCCGCACAACTTGTAAAGGGCGCCTGCTGTGGGAGGCGATCCAACAACTCCACCTCACCACTCACAACGACCCTGACCTCGCCACACGCATAGGAAATAGTGTACAGCGCGACACAGCCCCCGATATCACTTGCTCACATCGTCTCGGCCCTGCCACTTGGCATCCTCTTCCACATACCTTGGGCAGCGATCACTTCATTACCGAGTTGCACACCATGATACACATCTCTTCAGACGAGCACCCACAGCACACGCATATAACGGACTGGGATGCATTTCGCTTACACAGTCAACATATTGCTCCCCCTGACCCTGACAAAGACACTGACCTCGAGCAGTGGGTCGCCAACCTGTTGCACGCTAAACAACAACACGAGAAACTCGTAGACCCGAAAATCCCCTCCGCCTACGTGGACTCCAAAATGATGCATCTATGGGAGGCTTACAGTAGCCTCGAGCGACGGTGGCGCAAACACAAGCACCGCCGAGCCCTGCGCCGCCGACTCGAACTCCTCCGCACCGAAATTACACGACACGCCGAATACCTTAGGCGGGCCAACTGGCACCAACTCTGCGACGAAATGCGGGGTACCCTCAACATGCGTCGCACCTGGGCTCTATTACGACACCTGCTTGACCCTTCCAAATCCAAATCCAGCCAATCCTTACGTATCACACAGCTTCTCCACAAGCAAGATGGCACCAAGCAAGATATCATATCCCGCCTTAAAGCCCTATACATACCGACCTCTAATTCCTCCGAGCTACCAATTGCACGCTACGCCGGAGCTCCCAACCTCACCCTCGATGCTGAAATTTCCCGCGAGGAAATCATACAGGCCTTACGTTCCCTGCGCCGCCAAACCGCACCAGGCGCGGACGCCATAACTAACAAGCTACTCCGACATCTTGACGATACTTGTATTGATCACATCACCACTTTGTTTAACTACCACTGGGAGCACGGCACTCTTCCCAGCTCGTGGAAACACGCAAACATCTCTCTAATCCCTAAACCCAACAAAACTCTTGCACTTGAACATCTCCGGCCTATATCGCTCACTTCATGCCTAGGCAAGCTCTTAGAGCATGTCATCAACACCCGCCTTACTGCCTACCTCGAAGAGAATCAGCTCCTCCCACCCAATATGATTGGTTTTCGTCCTAGCCTTTCGACCCAGGATGCTATGCTCCAGATTCACGCTGACATCCTCGCCCAGCCACCTAAATCTGACAACGCCGCCATCCTCGCACTTGATCTACATAAAGCTTTCGATCATGTTTCCCACCACGCCATCCTCGACTCCGTCAACCACCACAATCTTGGCAGTCGCACACACACCTACATAACAAACTTCCTTTCTAACCGCACCGCTACACTGCGCCTCGGCTCACTCCACACCACAACTTTCCCTATGCCCTCTCGCGGCACGCCCCAGGGCGCCGTCCTTTCTCCGCTTCTCTTTAACCTGGCTATGACGCCTCTCGCTCGCGCACTTGAGCACACCCCCAACCTCCGATCTGTGATCTATGCTGACGACATCACATTATGGGTGCCCAGCGGTAGTGATGCCATGATCAAAGAGACCCTCAATCAGAGAGCCTCTATCGTACACCAGCATGCCCAAGCTGCCGGTCTCTCTTGCTCTGTCTCCAAATCAGAATTACTTATATTACCTCCACGGCGATCCCGGTCCACCTCCCTACACGGTGCCGCCGATTCCATCCAGGTCTCGCTCGATGGCACAATTATTCCCCATGTCTCACAAGTCCGCATCCTTGGCTTTATCATACAATCTACTCGCAGCAGCACACACACCATCGCCCAGCTTCGCACTTACACCACGCAGATCATTGCCCTCATTAAACGCATCACGACCCGTAAAAATGGCCTCGTTGAATCTGAGCGCCTTCGCCTCCTTCATAGCTTCCTCATCTCTCGCTTCTGCTACCACCTACCGTATGCCACCCTCACCCTCACTCAGAAGCAGTCCTTGGACGCTCTTTTAAGACGTGCCTATCGTGCAGCGCTTCTCTTGCCTACACACGCCCCTACCGAACGACTTCTAGCCCTAGGTCTACACAACACGGTGACGGAGCTACTCGAAGCGCACCGCACTGCCCAAATCACTCGCCTATCCCAAACGCCCACCGGCCGCTGCATTCTTGAACGAGCGCATCTCGACCCACCCCTTCTACTCGATCCTATGGCTACCATCCCTCTCTCAATCCGCTCCAGCATCCACATCAAACCCCTTCCTCGCAATATGAATCCCGCCTTCCACATTGGTCGCCGTTTAGCCCGTGCCCGGGATCATCTCAGACGCTACTCCCCTTCCCCGAGCGTCGTATATGTAGACGCGGCTGAGTATCCGAGCAAGCCCGCTTTTGGCATTGCGGTCATAGGAACACCTGGTGCCGACCCGCAAGCTTCAGCCACGGTGCTCACCTCGACCTCAGTTACCGCGGAGGAGGCGGCAATTGCCCTCGCTCTTACCCAAACACCCACCCCTCTCATTATATTATCAGATTCGCAACCCGCCATCCGAAATTACCTCAAGGGCACCATTTCATCACTGGCCCTCCAAATTCTTCGCACTCGACCCCCTTCCGAACCCGTGACGCTGCTGTGGACCCCGGCCCACACCGGCATAGGTGGTAATGAGGCTGCCCACCACCAAGCCCGAGCTTTGACACACCGGGCAGGCGCTTCTTTTACCCCTACACCCGGCGTTCCCGAGATGTCCCATTCGGTACTGCTCACATACCGGGACATCACCCAACATTACCGCCTCCTTCGCAGACAACTTCCCCCTCCCCACCCCTCCCTCACCGCCGAGGCTGCCCACATGTGGCGCCTTCTTCAGACTCACTCGTTTCCTCACCGCACTCTATTAATGCATACGCACCCTCACCTCTTTTCCTCTCCCAACTGCCCCTTGTGTGACGCACCGGACACGCTCTATCACTCGCTCTGCGAATGTCCGCGCGATCCTTTCCCACCTCTACCCTCCCCCACCCTCTGGGAACAGGCTCTGGGGTGCTCGGACCGCGACCTCCAAGAACTGGTCACCGGTCGTGCCCTCGATGTCGCGGCGGCCCTATGGGCCACCGCCACTCCCCCACCCTAAAACCAGAGTTTCAATAAAGTGGATTCTCTCTCTCTCTCTCTCTCTCAAAACACCGCAACTAAATTTCATTGTAAAGTACTCGAACAAACTGAAGTTTTCAGTGGTTGTAAACTGTAAACTAGCTCGTAACGACAGCAGCAAGCCAACACGACCTCCATACCGAAACCTGTGCGACGAGTGGCACTATCTCGTTGCTGCTCTGTGTTCCTTGCTCCCCTTGTTTCTATTTTTACCTTTGCTGGTTGGCGATATGACGGCCAACCTCCTGTGAAGGGATTACGATACCAAGCAAGGTCGCGGCTGTGCGTGCTGGGACGGTTCGTTGGCCCCGAAGAGCCTTTGTGGGGGCCAAGCCCCTCATATCGGGGCGAGGAGGCGCTAGCGACGTCCTCCTCCTTGGTGGGGCGAGGGCGATCCTCGCGCGCTTCCCTCCTCTCCCTACGAGGCGACGGGGGATGCGCGCAGGAGACTCCCCGGGAGACCGCCCTTGGGACGCGCAGAGATCGCACGGTACGTAAATGCCTTTCGGCCACTTCTGGCCGTTTCTTGCATTGGCCGTTGTTTCCCACTTCCGTGGGTCACGGCACCCACCGTGTCGATTAGCGCATGCCTCGATTTGCGTCAGTGCGTTTATCTAGGATGCCCCGCGAGTCTCCGCGGGCATATTCCACTTCTTGGTGGGTTGCCCCCGCGTCCGCGATGTGACGGCTTGCGCCGTCTAAGGTCAGCGGACGAGCGCCGATGCCGCCCGGTCGAGTCCAGTGGCTTGGAAATATGTAGCGGCCACAGAGAGCCCCCTTCCCCTACGTCAGCGAGCGTTGCGGCCGGCCAACGCCGGCGGACGCTAACTGCTGCCCGACTACGGGCTGGGCACCCGCTGACGGCTGTATATGCCCCAGGGGCTAGGTGCGTAGTGCAGTGTAGTGTTTGTATCGTGGTTGTCCGCGTAATAAACCCCTGTACTATGAAATATCTCGCTTCCCGGTGAAGTGATTGAAAACGTACACTCGCGGCGAGAGTCGTGGCTCGCTCTCGAACCCGTTGTGGGCAGAGTCTCTCGCAGGGCAGTTCGGTGCTGCGCGAGAGCAGTGAGAATAACGACGGCGCGTTATTCTATTATTGTGTTATTCTATTCCTTAATGGAAAGGATTAAGGATAGGATAAGATAATGCCCACACCTTGTACCCGAAAATTCGTCTGCGCGACGGTGGCGACGGCGAGATGTCGAGTTCGGCTGGCGGTAGTTTCGTACGCATTAGCATACACGCTTGCGTGTTCGTTCGGAACTTCAACCGTTTACTCCACCGTTCTTTGTCATAAAAAAAATGTGCAGTATGTTTCACGGGCATTAACCTCGCTATGCATACTCTAAGCCCTGCCTAACATGCGTTTGCTTTTGCCGGCCTCCGCCAATCGCAGAGCATTCTCGAGTGACATCATAGGTTCTGTTGCGGAAAATGAGCTGGTGGGTCGCATTGTCATTTCCTTTTTTCCTAATTATGTAGCTTATTTGAGCGAAGTTTGCGTTATAAGTGGTGTCGTTATGGTTCTAACGAGGCAATCTTTCGAATGAACTAAACTTGTGTTTTCTCTTCATGGCTCCTTTAAACCTGATACTGGCACAGTGAGTGGTGTGTTTTGTTTTGCGGCGCGGACAACGAATGCGGCCTGATTACGAATATATGCGTCGTAGAAAAATATATTTCGGGGATTAGATTACCCAATACCTGATAATAACTTGTGCCTTTTATGAGAATATAATCCACGCGAAAATGTTAAATATATTCTAAGGCTCTGCGTCGTGAAAGATATGCACTCATGCCTTATAGCAAGAACCAAGAAAAGTGAATTAAACCACTGAAAAATTAATGGTCTGCAAGTCCGGAAGAAACAAGTTAGCTCGTACAGTCTTTTGAGGGTAAGTTGCGCTTGTTAAGAACACTGAGACGGACACGGGAAAAAAAAAACGTAGACTTTCACGAAAAGACGCAACTTACCGAAACACGAAAGACGCAACTTTCACGAAACAAGCCCAACGTACCCTCAAAAGAATGCTACGCCAACTAGCCCGACATCAAGCTTTACTGAAGCTCGTACAGAAATGAAAAAAAAAAAAAAGCTCAGTACAACTTCTGAAATGCTAAAGACGTTCGTATAAACTTAAGCCGGGTAGGACTTAAGAGACCAACTAGTGTGCGAAATGCACTGCTATTTCACGAGACATGGGGAGGAGGAGGGGGACGCTTAGGTATTGTGGTGTACGATTGTGGAGCGAAATCAAGGAAAGAACGTTTTAGTAATCACATACACAAGCTACTCGTTCACGTCACTCTAGTTTTTAGACTTCAGCTAACAGCTGATCCCTCGGCGAACGCATTTTTTGAGGTATACAAGTTCAAAACTGATAAAAGGAGTCGTTAGAAGAGTGGGGTATCTGATAAGGCCTTCTGATTTCCGTTTGTGCTAGATTCTGCAGGGTCCCTGCGTCATATGAGTATGCTTTGAAAAAACGGTTAGTCGCGAACGGGCATTACTGTAGAAGCCCTTCCCCGGCCTGCTCGGGGAGGATATATGTAGCATATATGAATGTTTGCGGGCGCTCAGCTCACTACAAGACGCCCCAGCATTTTTTTTTTTTTTTTGTCGTGCGCTGATCCCAGGTATAATTTTGGATTATCCATCGTACTTAATTCGTAGATATTCGTCAAATTTATGTCCAGGGTAGTGATCAATGTCTGAGGTATGATATTGGCAAGCATAACTGCAAGCATAACTGGCAAGCATAACTGCAGACAGCACGCCATGGCGTGCTGTCAGGTATCAGAGAGAGAGAGAGAGAAACATCTTTAATGAACAAGTGAGGTCAGCCAGGCGGGGCGCCCGACTTGCTACACCAAATGGGGGTGAAGGTGTGATGAAGATTAATGAAAACTCTCACTTACACATGAATACTCAAACACACAAACGCACACAAAATGCACACACACAATCAGGCGATATAGTCATTTGTCTGAGAGTTCACAGCTCACTGACAAGTCCAGTGCTCCGGAGGAACGTTAGGAGCACTGTTGTTGCGCGACTTGCCATGCCGGTTGTAAGCCAGGGCCCAAGGAGGTGACTCGAAGAGATCTGGGCGGACGCGGGAAGGCCCAGAGAAAGCTTTGCCGTGGTACGCTCAAGTTCGTAGCGAGGACATGCGCTGAGAACGTGTTTCAGGTCCTCGCGAACTGCACAGGTAGGGCACAGAGGTGAGGAAACTCGACGTAGTTTAAAAAGTAAATGCTTAGTGTACGCCACATTCAGTCGTATTCGATGCAGGACAGCTTCATCTCGCTTGCACAGACCACTTGGCATCCGAAATCGACACTCTGGGTCTATTGTGTGCAACGGATAGTAGGTATTATTTGGGTCGGTCCACAGCAATCGCTGAGAACTCTTGGCAAGCGATGACGCCAGAGTCGCTCCGTCTCGCCTTGTGAAAGGCACTGGCGTAATAATTGGGCTGGAATGCGCTGATGCAGCAGCTCTGTCGGCTTCGTCGTTGCCAGCCACACCGCAGTGAGATGGAAGGCACTGCAGAACAACGACGTGGCGGTTGTTTATTGCCTGCGTGTGCAGGCCATTAATTTCTTGAGCAAGCTGCTCTTGTGGCAGCACCATGAGGTGCTGAAGGGCTGCTCGAGAGTCGGTGAAGATTGCCCATGCCTGAACTGGAGCAGTTAAAATGTATTCCAATGCAGCACGTAGGACCGTAAGTTCAGTAACCATCGACGAAGTTTTGTGACCTAGTTTTGCGGTAATTTTTGTGTGGGTTGATGGGATCCATATTCCGATGGCAGATGACGTATCCATCACTGATCCATCCGTGAAAATGTGAGTGTAATTTTGGTAGGTAGTAGCAATGTGCTCCAATGAAAAGAATTTAAGAGCAGGCAGAGGCAACTTAGCTTTGCTCTGGATGCCGGGAACGGTTAATGTTATTTTCCAGGAGGCAAATCTCCATGGTGGCTGGGTATGCTCTGGTGGGCTCTGATACACTGCTGGTAATAAGGCACGTACCTCGGCTTCCGAGTCACAAGCCAGCGGATGGTCGACAGTCCTGGTCACAAACCGCAAGCGTGCACGAAGGAGTTCTTGCTGGCAGAGAACCGTTTGAGAGAGGCGCCTACTCTCCCTGAGAGTCCCAAGGGTTGAAGTATTTTTAGGTACCCCAAGGCACACACGAAGAACTTGTAAGCCTTCTAGTAGCCGTGAGTTCGTTTTTGTGAGAGGCTCGAGGGCAGGCAAGCTGTAGCGAAGCAATCCCTCACAGAGTGCATTGTAGAGCTTGATGAGAGACTCCACCGAGCAACCTCCCGCACTGCTGGAGATCATGCGAAAGATCGATGCGTACGCCTCAAGCTTGTGCCTCAGTTGTTGTATATGTGGGGGCCACGTCATGTTCCTGTCAAAAGTCACTCCTAGAAATTTGTGGCTGTCAACGTAAGATATAGGCACGCCTCCGAGTTCAAGAAGATACCGGGAGAGATCACGCCTGGTGAAATCTATCGCAGCAGACTTCTCCGCCGATATTTCGAGGCCACGTGCTGCCAGAAAGGTTGCAATTGAATAAATCGCCATTTGAAGCCTTGCGCGCAAAATCCGCCGGTTGCTTCCTGAGCACCAAATGCATATATCATCAGCATAAAGAGAAATTTGAACGGATGGTGGCAAGCACTGCTCGATTCCAATTAGGGAAATGTTAAACAACGTCGGGCTTAAAATTCGTCCCTGCGGGACACCTCGACGCACAGTGTGAAGTCCAGTGTCACCATCCTTAGTAGACATGTACAGTGACCTGTCGGATAAATAATTGCAGAGCCAGGCATACATTCTGCCTTGAACTCCGACGGACTTCAAGGCTATCTGGATAGCTTCGTGCGACACAGAATCAAACGCTGCTTTAACATCGACAAACGCTGCAATGGTGAGGCGACTCAAGGCTTTGGCTCGCTTGACATGACTCACGAGGGCGAGGACATTGTCAATGCTGCTCCTGCCTTTTCTGAAACCAGACATCTGCTGAGGATATATGTGTCTGTTCGTCAAGTCCCAATTGAGGCGTAGGAGCACCATTTTCTCCATAAGTTTACCGACACAACTCAGTAGAGTAATCGGTCTGTAAGAGTTGATGTCCGTGTGTACCTTTCCGGGTTTCAGAACAGGTACAACAAGACCCAATTTCCAGCTAGCCTCTAAACAACCGGACTCCCAGGAACGATTGAAAATGGCAAGTAGGAATGTTTTGGCCTTGTTGCCCAGGTGATACAGTGCTGCGTATGTAATGCCGTCAGGGCCAGGAGCCGAATCTCGGTTAACCGACCTAAGCGCAGCTAACAGTCCGGCCATTGTGAATGGAACGTCTGTGCTAGCAGCATTAGATGGTGAGGTGTCGATGCAGCGTGAACGAAGTGCTGAAGCGGTTGTTGGGACAGAAGTGGAGCGGCAAAGTCCAGGATTCTCAAGATGGCCTGAGCGATAGGGAAGGACGAAAAGGGGGTCAGAAAGGCACGCAGTGTGTCCACAAGTGAGGATAGAACTGAACAGAGATTTCCGGAGTTTGTTGCTGGCGGCCGTTCACGCTGTCGTTTCGCTGATGCCTGGGAACGTGAGGTGGCGGCTGCAGGTGTGGTTGCAGGCAGAGGAACAGGTGTCGACGCTGATTCTTGCGTATGTACTGCCGTTACCAGTGGTGGGCCCCACCACTGGTAACAAATAATTGAATTCCTTGTCCATATTCACACCGGGAGAAGACTTGATAGGTGTTTTGTCCTGTCCGCTAGGAAGCTCTTTTTTACGATCATGTGCCCTAGCAGCAATGGACCTGTTCTCGCGCTGTTCTTCAAAAGCAGCTTTCGCAGATTTGTAATCGGTGTTATTCATGCTCTTCAGCTTGTAAATAGCCTTTTCCTTCTGAAGAACCTTACAGTGCGTGAACGTGGACTCGTGCTTCTTGCCGCAATTGGGACATTGGAGGTTTTCCGCTGTACAGGCTGAACGGTCATGACGACCACCGCAACGAGGGCACCGCTCGGGTAAGTTACATGTGCTGGCCACATGTCCATATCGCTGGCACCTTGTGCACTGTCGCGGTTTTTCAACGTATGGAAAGACGCGGTATCTCGTATAACCCACAGTGACGTGCTCAGGTGCCGTTTCCGTGGCGAAAACAACTCTCACATTTTCAGATTTTTCCCCTAGCCATGGGGCAGATTTCACAGGTATTCTCTGGAGTAGGGCATCCGAAATGTCGGCATCAGTGATACCGACCGGTATTCCTTTTATGACGCCCACACCACAATTGGTAGGACGAGGCTCATACGCCTTCACCGGGATGCCGGCAATGCTGGTCACTTTCAGCAGACACTTGGTGGAGTCAATATTCCGCGTGTCCACGGCTAAGAGGTTGAGGCGATGATTCGGGCGTACCTGGAGAACTCCTTCGGGGGCCATGGACTCCAGACCGTCTTTCATTGCAAGCGGATTGAATTTAGTTATTATTTTAGCTTCTTTGATTGGCTTGAAAATAACTAAGATCATGCTTCGATGATTGTATCGTGGAGTGGCCATCTCCAGTCAGCTGTAGCTTCTTAGATTCACGGCGGCGCTTGCGTGGAAGCACGAGCTGGTAGCCCGAGGAGGCCTCCGCAGTACCGTGGGCTTCTTCAGTAGACATGGCTGTGGCAGCAGACGTATCCGATATGTCAGAGAATGCATCGTCGCCATCCGGCAGAGGGAGGCTAGCTGGGGAATCGGCGGATACATGAGACGCCTGTCCAGCAGGTATCGGCACTGACGCCGTATTACTGAGGTCCAGGGCAGCTTCGGGAGCATGTCCGATAATCAGCGGTGTAGAGGAAGCGGTTGCGGAGAAAATAACAGGCAGCGCAGGCACTGACGGCACGGTAGCGGGTAGGGGGCCGGTGGCGGCCGGCAGTGTCCCAGGTGGTTGGCCAGTCGAAGAACCACGCAGCGGCCCGTGTGGCGCCGCGCCCGTCTCGGAGGTCATTACCTTGCTTTCGCAAACTTACCTTGCTTCGCAAACGCGAGAAAAGGCGAAAAATTCAGAGAGAGGCAGAGCAGACTAACCGCCTCTTGCTTTTTTCAGTGCTCCACTAGGTTATGTAAGCGCACAAAACCGATTACGGAGACACTATTAGTAAATTTCAGGGCAGTGGAGTCACAATCATCTCCATATGCATATCCCTGTTGCGCGACGCCGACCTGCGACGCACACCTGTCGCTTGAACAGACCGAATGTACCAGAGTAAGATCGCGTCACACACATTTACACTCTCGTAAACACACCACATTTGCGAACAGAGTGACTGCTCCACATAAATATGTATTTACAACGCCTACAAACGGTAAATCTCCGTCGTGAACGGGCCCCGAAAGCAACGGTGACAGTGGGGAGCGGGCTGGCGACTCCCGCTGCTGCTTTCGAAACGGGCCGCTAGGGGGATTTCAGTGGCGCCCTATACAGGCCGCGCTCGGGGCGTATAGAGTATTGGCGGTGAGCGCGAACACAGGCGGCGCTGCGAAGCGCGCCTCCGTGACGTCAGCTTAGGGATTCTCGCATTTGTCGTCTGCTTCACTTAGCATCCCTCTCCCTGATGTTTCTTTGTGCTCGGTCAACTTCTGATGCTTGTCCGCATCAGAATTGGCGTGTGGGTAACTTTTTATCATAATAATAGGCTTAAAATCGCATGCACTAGCTCATGGTGTCAATTAAAGTATAGTTTTGGGTACCGCTACGGGAGAAAATTTCCCCGCATTTCCCCGAGGGGAAGAATGTGAAAGTGCGAATGCACGAGTTGAATTTGCGCGGTTCGGTAATGTTCGCGAAAGAGAGATCACACACACACACACAACTACAAAAAAAGAAAGATGCATTTATTCACAGACACCTATTTGTGTTGTCGTTGTACTTGATTGCTAGAGCGGATCTCAGCTTTGAAATTTCGTGTCAGTACTCCTTTAAGCGGGTGCATTAGCCCTTCTCACACCCGATTCCTGGCCAATCCCCCACGTGGGTATGTGCCATGCACAAACACCTATTTGTGTTGTCGTTGTACTTGATTGCTAGAGCGGATCTCAGCTTTGAAATTTCGTGTCAGTACTCCTTTAAGCGGGTGCATTAGCCCTTTCTCACGCCCGATTCCTGGCCAATCCCCCACGTGGGTATGTGCCATGTCAGCGGCCAGGCAGCGCGCGCCCATCTCCCCCCGTTGCCAAGGAAGACGAGGAGATTCCTGGCCAATCCCCCACGTGGGTATGTGCCATGTCAGCGGCCAGGCAGCGCGCGCCCATCTCCCCCCGTTGCCAAGGAAGACGAGGAGCGCGCGCACCCGCAGCTGTTGCTATGTGGACGGACGGCGGTCGCCGGAATTCAGGGTCGCTTATAAAGTGCATTCGCACTTAAAACATTGCCGGCGCCACCCCATTCCTTGCGAAGCCGGTCCTGTGCGGAGCGCGAAGAGTAGGAGCTAGGCGTCAGCTTCTCATGTAAGCATTCGAACAAAAGGAACAGCCAGCTGCTAATAACCGACAACAGCGAAAATGGAAGACCAAAACAAATTCTAGGCCTTCAGGGCTGTCGGCTTTGGCAGAAGGCATCACGATTCCCGGTAATCATATGTAAGGTAAAACCGTTTTTGCAACCTTGCCGAACGCTCGAACGCGTTTTGTCACATCACTTTACGTTGTCAAGGCATGAAAGTTTGCTGACATGCACTATAGACTGCAAAAACTGTAGTTTGAGTTCCAAATAACCCAGTGTGTATATACGCGCGTGCTGATTCTATACAAGGCATCTAACCAGTATGGAGGTTTATTGAGCAAAACGAGTCACGTCTTCGTTAAATTTATAGTAACACATATGTTTGTTAAGACCTGGAGGGATATTTCGGAACATTTTGCACAGCCATATCTTCCCGATATTCGGATATGCGTTATAGGAGAACTGCACTCTACAGGAGGAGCAGGAGGAGTAAGGGCAGGAGGGGAAAACTTTGTTTAACAATTAAATCGATCTGGTTAGTGGGCCGGGTCCTCAGTCCAGGACAAGAGAGTAAAAGTCATTTTCTTCAAATCATAGAGCGCCATCCCGAGTAGAATAGGATTTGTTCTTCGCGCCTGGAAGGGTTGAAAAGCAATAAAGAGCTACTTGGAATTCTTCGGTTTCGAGTCTTGTAATATATGCAGGTATACTATTTATTACGTTAGTTAGCGAGTATGTCATGCCTTCAACAACGTAATCATATCATCATTGTTCGAGTTGAGAGTCAGTTCGTTATGATAACGATATAATTGCGATAGAAATTCGGAGCACAAAAGCCGCCTTCGAGTACTGTGGACCACGTTGTTTAGGGCGCGATCGCGGTGGCGTAGCCCAAACCTTCTCATTGTATTTGCATGAGAATAAAGAAAGCACGCTGCGGATATGCACCTTCTTGCACGCAGCCGTAATGAAAGCCAATTTGTGAAGAGGGGAATGTCTGCCATACAAAATGAAGGAAATATCCACACGACATTTGTGAGGCTCCCAAACATCCCGAAACCTCCTAATAAGAAGTTGGTGACGGCGCAGAAAAATTAATGCATTGGACAGAAAAAAAAATCAAGAAACATTCATCCGATACAAGACAACAACGAAAAAAACACAAGAAAGCCGCTTTATTTCCTGCTGTGCGATGAGCGTGTAGAGGCCGCTGTTTGGTACGTAGTATTAGACTGTTGAGTCTTCATAGGAGCATCTCAAAAATACTGCAGGGAAGCCTACGCATTTTTAATATTTATCGAGAAGCTCTGATCGCTGATCCTCGCGAATAAGCAAGAAAGGACGAGTTACGCACGATCTTCTGACCGATACTCTGAAGAAAGTTGTTCTCTATCTCTTCGTGTGTTGCAAACTTTTGGGGGATACAGCTTCAAATTATTCAGATGCGTCCGAAGCTGGCAAAATAACTGAGGCGCTAGAAACACACTTTTTAACGCACTACAGCTACGAAGCGGGCGATTTCTAGCCCAGGCACTGTTGCCCCTCACAAGCGGAGTGTAGCAGACGACAGCGGCGCGAATCCCTAAGCCGACGTTAGAGCCAGGGGGCGCCACTCAAAGATCTCACCGTATTAACTCTATGGCCAATAGGCCTCCTGCGCTGCCCAGGGGGCGCTGCGCAAGCGGCTTCCGGGCAGTACTTCCGGGTAGTACAAAGCTGCGCGGGTCCCGTAGGATCCCGTGTTGACAGAAGCAAAATGAGCTCGACGCTCCCGATTATTTTGCGACGTGGTCACCAGCTCATCCCCGATACGTCCGATCAATTTCAGCGGTCAACTTGGCAGTAGGGGAAAAAGCTTTGCAGCGCTAAACACGTTTACAGGGCGGACGAAAGTGTCGGGACCGTGACGGCGTCTGCCACTCGCAGATTCACCGATCGATGGTCGTACGAAGAGAAATTTCAAGTGAAATTTCTTGTTTAAACTAATGCTCTAGGTGACAAAGACTTCTCAAAAACAGCCGATCAAAAAAGAAGAGTGACGCAATCGGCGTTGATCGCGCTTTAAAAAGCCAGCGAATCTGGCGGACCGCAGGCTCGCCTGCTGCGGTGCGCCGCTCTTTTGCGTACCTGCACACAATGCGTGCACTTTCATTAAACAGTGCTCGTTTGCGTCGCCGTTACGAATACATGGTGCAGCGTTAGCTTGCCGTTTTGTTGCGTGTCTCAGTGACAAAATGCCGCGACCGTCAGAAGCGTGAAATCTGTTTTGCGATTCCGAAATTAGTAGCTGTAAAACAAAGTGGACGGGTGAACTAAGAGGCCGCTGCTTTCCTTGTTTGCTCTCACTTTGCACCATACATTCCCAGTTCGCGCTTAATAGCCTAGAATGAGGGTCAGCAACGGCCAAGTTCCTGTTGAGGAACTGGGCCCCAGGCCATGGCACCGCTCAGAACGCCTTTTATTCCACTTCCTCTTCTCCAACCATTGATGGTGATAGTCCCAAGCTCGTCTTCTTCTTTCCTCAACACACTCCCGCGCGCAACAATGATTGGTGACCACACACATGCACAGGTCCCACGCAGGAAATATCACAAATATAAATAACAGCCAGTTCAGCATCCTGGTTGTGATTCGTTGAGCCGGTCGGTCTCAGGTCGTGAGTGGCTTCCTTTTCCACCGGTGCTTTGAGGAGTGATGTAGCTTCCTTGTACCGGTTTTGTTTAGCGCTGGAAAGGAAAATCCAACAACACTCGGTTCCGGGGTCGTGAGTTCGATTCTCACTGGCGGCACCAAATCTTGATTGAGATTCTTCGCAAATCTTGATTGAGATCCCTCGTGATTCAGAGGCCGTTTTCGTCGGTAAGAGTGCATAGTACTTTTGGACACTTGGTCTAGCTTGCTCCTGCAAGCTTCCTTTGTGGCTGCGGGCTCCTCTTCGCCATCCTCAGTGAACATTGTGGAGTGGCTGATGGCGAGGAAGCGCTGATGAGCAAGCAGGTCATTGCTGGCATTCAGTTGACACCCGGTGCGTCGGTAGCCGTCCTATTCTCCCGGTTCGCCGTAGCCGCCAGGATCGTAGGGGAACTCGCCCTGCTCAGGCTGTCGCCTCAGACTGACGAGCTCAGTCTTGTGCCCGCATGCAGGCACGCACGTAGCCAGTGCCAGGCGGCAGGGATGGTAGCTGCTCACATGTGACCCCTCGTCGTGTGCGCACATCATGATCACGAACTGCGCCCCCATGCCTCAGGAACGATGATCGTGACAGCTGATGGGGTGGAATCCAGGAGCTTCCCAGGGGGCCGCCAAGCGCGGTAGTTGAAGCTGCCCGGTTGCCGTCCACGGCCTTTCTGAACCAGGGTCACCTGACGGTTCGTACGATCCAAAATGAAAGGACGGTGCGCTAATCCGAGTCGGGGATACCATGTATCGCTGACCCCAGCGGAGACGGCAACGGAGAAGCCATGGCGCCGGGAGCAACACGGCCATTGTCGTACTAGTGGGAACGGCGCCCGCTCGCGACACTTAACGACCACGTGTTCTCTCAGCAAGGAACCCCCACGAGCGGCAGCGATGTCCGAAGCGTCGGAGAACATCACGCTGGACGGGTCCGCATCACCGTGCATCGTGGTCATGGGGTCCTCGGAGAGGTCAGTTCCGTGGCCGTCCTGGACGATGACGCAGTCACTGCTGGGCGGACGGCCGGGTGCACCCAGTTGTGCCTCAATAGAATCGGTCGTGCTCTCCGCTGGTTCCTCTGGAGGATCAGACTCGTCGGCAGCTGTGAGGACGTTCCGACGGTCAGAAACGCACGGCTCACACGCCGCGGGAACGTTCGCCACCTTGTCAGCCTCCGCGGTCATCCCGCTGACACCGGAGGGCGCCGCGGTTTTGCCGTGCCTGATGACGGCAGAGTAATCGCTGGGCGCTCCGGTGCTCCGAGCAGCAATTGGCGGAGGAACAGCGGAGGGTCTGGCGAAGCACACCAGTGTACGGATCGTGACGACCTTTTCGTCGTACTCCTAGCTATCGAATAAATCGGCCTCAAGGTCGTCCAAATCAATGGTCTCCTCATATATGCGCTTATCGAGGGACTTCAACTCCTCGTACCTGCTGTCGACGGCGTGCAGGTGCGAGCGGATCTGGCCGGTCGATGAGAGGGGATCCTGAAATAGCAATTGAATGGCAGCTACGCCCCTTGTGACGGCTTCCCTCACAGTGTCACGGTGGCGGCGAAGCTCCTCCATGGCAGACGGCGCGAACGCAGGCGACTGGGTGTCTTAGGCACGAGCACGAGTCGCAGACAGGGTTCGATGACGAGGCTCGCAGAATTGCGTAGCTTCCAGGGGACCCCAGGCCTAGCGTCCTCGAAGACTGCTCCGCATCAGGTCAGGTCTGTTCATGGGTTGTCTCCGGGTTCAGTGTGGTTGGTGTGGAGCGTCGAGCAGCCGGCCATGGCGGGCGCCTCCCAAGGGCAAGGCCTCCGAGATGAGGGAATCACGAAGTATCCCCACCAGGAGTTTCCCAGGCCTCGCGAGCCTCGGAGACGCGCTGCGCCGTCAGGCAGTCCACTGGGTCGTTCCTCCCGGGTTTCACGGCACCAAAATGTTGAGGAACTGGGCCCCAGGCCATGGCACCGCTCAGAACACCTTTTATTCCACTTCCTCTTCTCCAACCACTGATGGTGATAGTCCCAAGCTCATCTTCTTCTTTCCTCAACAGTTCCATGCAGCCCATACTAAGAAACTCTATGATGCAGCCCATAGAGTTTCTTAAACTCTATGATGCAGCCGACACGGCGGAGGGCTGGACGGCAAATCGGGAAGGGGAGGGAGGGGGGGGGGGGGGCTTTGAATGCAAAGAGAAAAAAATCAGCGAATTTATAATATTATTTAACAATAATATGGCGAAGTGTAAAGATGGGGGGGGGGGGGCAATTCAACTGGAGGACGCCAATTCTCTGTTCTTGTCTCGCTGTATAACTCCATTTGAAATCAAAACTGGCGTGTCGGCGTTCAGATTCGACGACCCCTGCAGTAGACAACCAACACAGTCAGTGATGATCGTATGTAAATATTCGGGGCCCCGCGCCGTGTATGCGGCTGTGTTATGTTATGCTGTGTTATGTGATGTTATAGAAGTACACATCTCTGCAGGCAGCGGGCGTGTGATTTGGTGCATGTTTTGCGTCCTTTAATAGCGCTTAATTTGTTTATTTGGCGATATTGCATGCCCCACCTCCTCGCTAGTATACATGTACCCTGCCGTTCGTAAATCCTGCGGCGTAAAACGTTACGCAAGAATCATTTAGTTTGCAGAAATACAAAACAAAATTTCCACTCGTTTCAAAGGCAGTGCCAGGCCAGCAGTGTCAGCTGAGCCGGCTGCGCAATTCTTGCGTTCGCTTGCATGCTCCCGCTGAAGCAACCTTTTGCAGTTACCTCAGGATATAGGATGAGCAGCGTTCCGTGTTTATGCTGCTCGTGAACTTTCTTTTGTCGACCGTACGCAAGAAGAAAAAAAGAAAAAAACTAACTGTCGTCAAACAGTTAAACCACCCGACCTGGCGATACTGTCCCACGCCGCGACCACCGCGTCAGCTCGCTCAAAAGAAAGCCAACAAATCGGCTTCTTTTAGCGGATATTATTTTGTTTAGCCTCTGCAACTACTTTAAGGGCTATTTCATACAGTATGCAGTCATTTAAACACGCCACAAAGCGCCACAACCAACTTTCACTCTGGCTTGTAATTGAAAACACATAGAGGGCGCAAGGGTCGTCTGCTTTTGTACTACTCAGAGGCGTCGTCCGCTAGGGGTGCTGCATGTCGCCAAAACGTAATGACGCTACCACCGACGTAGTGTTTATCCAGCAAGGCGAATTACCTAGAGTGAAGGAATATAAATATTTGGGAGTGTGGATAAACGAAGGGGATAACTACTTAAGTACTCACGAGGAGCAACTTAAGGTTAAGGGAAAGCGGAACGCAGCTATAATGAAGCATAGAGCTTTGTGGGGGTATAACAAATATTAAGTAGTAAGAGGAATGTGGAAAGGAGTAATGGTTCCGGGTCTCACGTTTGCAAATGCTGCACTCTGCTTAAAATCAGACGTTCTATCAGGCCTTGAAGTAAACCAGAGAACGGTAGGACGTTTGGCCTTAGGCGCGCATGGAAAAACAACTAACGAAGCAGTTCAGGGAGATATGGGCTGGGCGTCGTTTGAAGTTAGAGAAGCTCAGAGTAAAATACGCTTTGAGATGAGGTTGAGGGCAATGGATCAACGAAGGTGGGTAGCTAAGGTTTTTAGGTACCTATACTTTAAAAGCGTGGACACGCAGTGGTTAAGAAAGACTAGAAGGATAACGATGAAATACGGAAAGAGCAGTGGAGAATCCAAAACAGCCAAGGTAACCAAAAAAGAGGCAAGGCAGATTGAAGGGAAATGGAGGGAAAAAGTGGAAGCTAAAACGTCGTTAGAGATGTACAGGGCTGAGAAAATGAACATCAGAAAGGAAAATTTCTACGATAATTCCCAGGGCAGGGCTTTGCTTTTTGAGGCTAGAGCAGGTTGCCTGCGAACTAAGAGTTTTGTGGGGAAGTATTCACAAAATGATGGGGTATGTATGGTCTGCGGAAAAGAAACAGAAACTATGCGGTACATAGTGTTAGAATGTGAGGGTATCCATCCAAATCTACGTGAAGGGAATATTGGGCTTCCAGAAGCCCTAGGATTTAAGAGTATCAGAGAGGAAGTTAACTTCAAGGCAGTCGAGGGGACGAAAAGAAGATTAGAATGCTGGTGGACGAAAAGCATAGAGGGGAATATTGCCTAGGACAGTTACCACCTGTAACAGGGAAAAGAAAGTATTTCGGACCTAATAAGCTTTAGTGCCTGCCCTAAGCAGCGCTAGTATTAAACCGAGAGTGTAAAACATGGTTATATTAGTCCTTTTTGGTAAGATGACATGTCATCACCCTGCTTCAAAGGGGAAACCAATAGCAATAATCAATCATCATCATCAACTCCAGCGCAGGAGGTCTATAGAAGAGAGAACGAAAACGCGTTCCGATGTTCGCTTGCCGAACGCGTTAGTGGAAAGGAGAGCAACGAGGAGAGAGGAAAAACTTTCGCGCGTACTTGAGGCGTGTGTTTTAGTACCGGAATGCCGAAGGGCAAAGCCGTGAGCTCGCATCGCGCCAAGGGAACGCCGTCTCCAAGTAGTGCGCGCCTAACGTATGAGCCATAGAGTTTCTTAGTAAGTATACCAGAGAGGAAACTGCGCCTCATAAGCCATGTCGTCGTGGGGGTTCATGGGAAGACCCCCCTTTTGGCTTGGGCTTGGCATGACAATTGGATTCTTAAGAGGTTTTCAGGATTTGCTTTCTTCACTATGCATTAACACGTTTACGAGCTACAAGGAAGGCGAAATCGTCCTTGTTCTGTGGTAGCTGTGTTCGGTGAAACAGCAGCAGTGCGTGATCGCACCTGACGTTGCTCATGCCGGCCGCAGTCGAAGGACGCATGACTGAGTGGGTAATATGCCACCGCGAAATTTGTAGCCGACGGAAAGAAGTAACAAAACGTACTTCGACGAAGACAAGGTACTACCACGGGGATATGACAGATACGGGCGCTTGTATGCGTCCTACCTTGTCATCGTGTCATCGTGTATCTTGCTATCTTGTTTAACGCCACGTTTTCTTTTTTCTTGTTAAACTAGTTGGCGGTCGGGGCACCGGTTCACCACGAAGGCAACGTTTTAGTAGGCACGCTCAAAAAACTTTCCAAAATCTTCAAACAACTTATTTGCAATAATGGTGAAATTAATGAAATCAGTCTCTATTGAGTTTCCCACCCCCAAATATTAACTTTGTTCGTAACTAAAACATTGGCCTGCGGAATAGCAGGCACAACCATTCCGGCAAAAATATGCTTTACTTCGTTTTTCCTTAGTTTTAAAACAGCCTGTTTTTATTTTACACTTGCATAATTGCACACTTTTCTTCGCGTTCTTGTGGCACTTTGTTTAAATTTGCGGTCACTAAAACGTTTTAATCCAAGCCAATGATGAAATTAAAGGGAAGGTGAAGCGGTTTTAGAATTAAAAGAAAAGTTGACTAGCAGCAAGTACACATTGAATAGTTCACGTGTACGAAATATTTTTGCAATACATGCAATAGAAACGGCGCAATGAGCAAACAAAAATGGCCCGATGCCCCGCCCCCATCTCGCCGCGCGATGCCGGAAGACCGAAGAGCGCGGGCGAAAACCGTCTGAAAAACGTCATACCTGGACTTCCGGCCGGATCGGCCGCCTCGGCCATGCTCTTTTCGCCGTGTTTCCTTGTGAATGATACTTGTCGTTGTTGGGGTTGATAGCACTCATTTGTACAATTTTCGTGTTCAAAAAGTATGCACGAACGCCAAACGAGGCATACGTTATCATGCCGTATTCCTAAGCAGAATAATGCCACGCCGGGATGCTTGATAACATACGGAAGCGACAGCCGAGGTGGCTGTGTTTGATGACAGAGAATATACTACACTACGTTAAATACTTTGTAAACCGCTCCAATGCGGTTTTTTTTTTTTTGATGCGACGGACGTGAATGTTCACATTAGATTCTAGATTTAGCAAGGACGGGGAATACTGCTGTACTTTGGCCGGTGTTGTTTCGTTCCATTCCAGAAACCAAGTCACATTTGCTCAGGAAATACTTGTTTCGTTAAACGCGTCGGTTTTCTTTCCCTATGGGCTCAGGGCAGTGTTCAAAAAAACAATTTTTTGGCGAAACTAAAACAAGGGGCCAATCCTGATAGAAGTTCTCTCCCGGCTAAGAGGTAAACAGCATTCCTACAAAGTAAAAGAACCAAGACAACCAGATTACTTATTTTGTAAGTATACATGTCACGATAAGGCGATGTTTGTCTGGAATTTAAAAAAAAACACCACTCCGAACCACCACAGTGCCATAATTTGTGTTGACTGCGGGGGCCTAATTTTTTGCCCAAGATTCCGTGTGGCTGCATATTATAACCTGGCAAGCACTTGTTGTCACTGAACCTCAAGTGTGCTCCAGTGATAGTCGGTGATATATATAATGATGATACTAAAAAATTAGGGGCGAAGAGTAAATATACGGCCTCTGTCCGACTAGCGCGGTAAATGCTTAAATCTAGAAATGCTGAAACAGGCCAACGATTCATTATCACAAACGTTTGGTGATTGTTACCTAAAGTTACGCAACTACAACGTAACTGCCTTGTCCGACTGGTCTGTTAATTATAACGAGGTGGCCGTAATATTGTAGCAGAATGCGCAACGCACAAGCGAAAATCAAGCCCTACTACAGCCAATAATGCTGAGCAGGCACTAGTATGCTGCAGTGTTTTCAGAATAAATGCATGTGAAGCAGTAAGACGCCACTGATCGAAGTGCAGCTAGCAATCGCGGAGGCGCGGTAGCGCCGCTGCCGAAATGGCGCGCGCGTGTGAGTCTGTGTACGGGGATGAGTAACGGGGCTGGGGTGGGCGACAACGAACAAAGGAAATGCGGAAGCAGAGTCTGCTTGTTGGTTTATGCGTGTACCGGCAAGACGTGTCTCGCATATACGTTTACAGCGCATGAACGCTTTTTTTTCGCGCAGTGCACGTACGTGCTTTTCGCTGGTAGATTGTTTATAAAACGCCCATTAATCTTCGGCATAAATGGTTTTGTGTATAATAAGAAACCAACAGCACGGGAAATATATAAAACAAACTTCCAGTCATGTGCGAAAATTAAACTGCAAGCTAAATTGCAGCAAAGGCAACTGCGCGATCGTTCGCAATGCTTCCGACAACCCGCGCGGCCGAAGGGTGTCCTCCTTTGACGTCATGACGGGCGCAACCAATCAGGGGCGTCAAAAGACGAAAAGCGCGCGTCTTTCAAACGGGACCGCGCGTTTTGCAAGATAAATTCCACTTGGACTCATGTACGATAAATTTCAATGTGATATTCGGAATCAGCGCGCAAGAAACTACGTAACTGTTAATCTAACTCAAATTTTTTGGAAAGCGCTTCAGCTTCCCTTTAAGGCGAGCGCGATGTATAATGGCGGCCCGTGACGACACAGACGGCCTCGATGTTAGCCGCATATACGCTAGCGCCAGATTCCTCTCTAGTGTATATTGTAAGAAACTGCTATGAACGCTGGAAAATCTCCCTCGCTTCTCCGCGCGCTCGACCTCTGTCGAAAACAACAGCCGATGTCCTCTCGACCGGTCGTTGCAGCTTTCAGAGAATGGGTGCACCTAAGGTGCGATTCAAAGTGGGGAAAGCTCAGGGAAATGACGAGAGCTCAAATCGCGGCTCTCAGCGCGAGAAGTGCCCTGTAGACGCCTGACTTTCTCAATTTCATTTTTTTTCCTGAAGCAAGTTTCGCCCTTTACGATTGTTTCTTTTTGTGTGGGATGTTTCCAATCACGCGAAATGCCACCTTTAAGGTTTGTGCTTGGCTAAAGTACTGGTGGGCTAAAATATAACTACTGTGGTTGGTTATTCGCGCATTTTATTGCAACTAAAATCCTGGTAGAGCTTCGGTGTGGATTTGCCTTTGCACTTGCCAGCGATGCGGCTGTGTCTTCCTGTGTTCTGTTGCTTGCCTGACCAAGCCAGAGACGTTCTTGGCGGGCCACTACTCGTCAAGTGACCGGCCCGGAGAAGCTCCAGCACGGTGTCGTACAGCCTAGGCCGGAAGTAAAGCATCTGGCGAGCACTTCTCTCCGAAAGCGTCCCTCCGGACGATGGTTGAAGGCCCTTATCCATCGGGATCTCGGACCCCCGGCGGAGAAGCTGTTATGAATCAGCCCGCCGCTGGGCTTTGTGCAACACTCCTCGGCTGTGTGGCGAAGCCTCTACCACGTGCGCCTTTCGAGCAGGCCTCCCTGTCGGTGACTCCCGCTTGCAGCAGATGGATTGAAACAAGCTGCTACATGTCTGGATCGCTGGCGCCTCGCTATCGGCGCGATTCAAACTTCGGCGTTGGCAGACAAGGCATGCTTCAACGTGTCCGAAGGACGAGGAAGCCGCTTCAGGACCTCCTCTCTCCCCTCTCTCGGACTCAGCGTGCGCCGCTAGTACCGACCGCTCACGAACTCTGGAAAGAGTGTTGTGTGTCTGTGCCGTTCGTGCCGTGTGCACAATCTAGAGGGAACGCTTGTTTGACCGTTAGCGCTTTGGGTATAAATAAGATCCCCCAAGCGCTGTAGCTCATTCCTGTTTGAGCAGTGAATAAATACTGTCACTCTGCTCGAGTCTTGTACTGTAACCTCGCCTGTCAGAGCATTGCTCTTGTCTGGCTTCGGCCCGTCTCTCGTCATGAAGTAAACAAGTTAGGTTTGCCTTCAGCTTCTGGTCTTTTTCGAGGCAGCAACATTGGCTGGCCACTCGCTTCACCACGCTACCAAACGTATGTCGGAGGTGACGGAGCTCGGCTCTGGTACGCCTTCCCTTATGCAGCAACGGGTTGTCAGCGGTGGGATGATAACTTCGGAACAGGTCCAAGAAACTTACAATGTTCAAGCCCTCTTGCTCACCCAACCAACTAGCACAAATGCTTCCGGCGCTCTTGCGCTTTCAGTATAGCGAATCTCGGGCAGCAGCATGAGATGGAATTTATGCCCTCCATTATGGAGCCCACTTGGCGACAAAATATGATTCACCCAGTCTAGCTTAAACCAGATGTGGGTGTGTGCAATGTTCAGTCGTAGCTCTGGGTCCACTTGGCCAAGCCTCGCGGAAGCCTGAAATTGTACTTAGAGTCCGTCGCATCTAGAAGCGCGTAACTTTTCACATGCTCCTGCCGAGCCGACAGCTCGGACGGCGTTTCGGACTGCCGCCGGGACGTCGCGCTCTTCCTGCTTGCCGAGGCTCCGAGGGTCGGACGCCGTCTCCATTCCGAGCGGGGCGAGAATGGTACTCCCCGTTCTCGAACCCATGAGCCGCTCTATCTGGCCAACCCGCTGGGCTTCCATGATCTCCTCCAGCGTGTTATGTATTCCCAGCTGGAAGAGCTTCTCCGTGCACGCGCTGTCGAGCACGCCTATGGCTGCCTTGTACGCCTTCCTCGTGGCCGCGTTCAGGTGGTTGCGCTCCTGAAGCAACCAGTTGGGGAAGGAGGCGCGTAGGTGACGTGACTTATCGCGAAAGACTAGACCAGTCTGAGAAGGCTGTCCTCCCTCATCCCGGATCTTCTGTTCGCCACTCGCTTGATCAGCTGCGTCGCGGCCGCAACCTTGCCTACCAGTCGGATGACCGTGGCGTTGTTCCGACGGTTCTCTGATGTTGGCTACCTTCGAGATCGTGTGCCCGTTGCTCGTGTGCAGGCTGATGCCGCTCTTCTGCTTGGGTCTGGATTTCGGCGGGATTATCAGTAACTCCGACTGTTCGGGGAACAGTTCGGGTGATCTGTTCGGGGAACAGATCACCGTTCAGCAAAAAGGAAATATGCGATACCTATATATATTGAAGCGAAGCTTTCTATGCCTCATTGATGCCGCATGTCGCGCCCAAAACGCACTGTAGGAAAGCCAAATTTCTCTGATGATGATAATGATCGTGGTCGAAGTTAAAGAAGGAAACGCTCCCGCGGTCGGAATCTACCTTGGTCCCTCGCGTTATGATGCCGACGTCTATCCAATTCCGTCATTCCGACACGACTGAATTAGATTTGGATTTGGGGGGGGGGGCGCATGGGCGTGCAAAATTAGACAGAAAAAAATTGACGCCGCTTGCACTAGTGGTTCACGGCTGGAGTAACAGCAGAGCTTCCGGCCCCTTTCCCTCCGTATGAGACCCGGCTGTGCATCTCACATGGATTTCACAACTTGTAGCTGAATGTTCTCCATGACTGGCAGGCCCGAATCGTTTTTAACCGCAGCCTTTCACATCTCTCCCAAAGTAGACCGCGTTAGCACGCAATAGAACTCGCGGCAACCGGCTTCGCGAACTCAGCGTCTGTAGCGCGAACTGTATGTGCTCCCCTCTTCAGGCGCGAACGCCCGTGAACTGGCGAGAACAGCACGCCAGATATCACGCCACGAACGCTAGGCAGAGTTTTCTGGATGGTCGAGCTGGCCGAGGCCGGGCGCTCCTCACGAGGCGCATGCTCATGTGCGCCCGCTATTTTTCTTGGTATTTTTGCGAGCTCCTCACGCGGCACAAGCCAACGCACAAGCCCGGCTGGTGTCGGATGCTGCTCACGAGTAGCGCGATCGCGTGCGCTCGGTATTTTTTTCTTTTTCTTTTTTTGCGTGGTGACGCTACAAAGGCAACGCTTTTTTAGGTAAAACTATAAAACTATAAAGCTTAAACAACTCTGCTTTTAAAATCCTGCGTCCCTCCGTCCAGCGATGATGATGGTTAAACAAGAAGCTGTCTTCTTGCGAAATCAAATGGCGAAGGGTCAAACTCCAAGCCGCGGCGGACTTCATGCGATTCAAACTCAAAGCTCAACGAGTCAAATTCTAAACTGAGTGTACAACCAAGAAATCCCTTGTCTTATTTATATTGTATATGCCCACTGAGCACAGCAAATCATTTAAATAGGTTATTGTACTTCAATGTTTTAGTAACACTTTCGAATAAACAATCATACATATTTTTATTTATGCAAAGATCGTTCACTTTTAAACATGTAATACATTTACAGTTTTCCATGTAACACCCATTTTTAGAAGAGAAGGAAACCCATTCATATTACGCAAGCCTTTTCTGCTGTTAAATTGCGGAATGAATTTACATTAAAAAAAATTTACCTCAATACACTGTATAAAATAGGTTATGCGTTTCGCAGAAATTCAACCTTGAAATGGGGCGCGTCTAGGCGTCAACATGTTTTTTTATTATTCCTTTAAGAAAATAAATACAGTAATCCTTCGTCATAATGAAGTCAGCGGGACGGCGACAAATATCGTTATAAGCTGTATTTCGATATAAGCGACCACTCTATAAAAGGTGAAGTAGTTGAGCTTTTACTGTGCCACAACTGCGAAGAATCAAAACACAAAGTATTCAGTGAAGTAAAACTATCATCAGGTGCAAAAAACGCCCGTGTGTTCGAGATTTCGGCGCACGTAGTTGAGGATCCCCTGCAGGGGGTCAAAATTAATCCGGAGCCCTCCACCACGGCGCTCCTCATAGCATTAGTAGCGTCGGCGTGTTAAACCCCAGATCAAATCACATCAATCAAATTTATTCCCAGAAAAGAAAAAAAATCAAAACATCCCCCTCGCGAGGGGCACGATCAAATGCAGAGCATTTCCGCGGGGGGCGTGCCTGCAAGTCTTATGGATTACGTATTGGTTGTTGTTGTTGTAATTGTTGTCTTCCAGCGTAGACATTGTCGATGAAGTCGATGGTGAAACGTGAAACGTGCCGTGAACCCCCTGCCGCGGCTATTACGCAACGTGGAGGCGCTACGACGCAACGTGGCGCGGCTATGACGCAACACAATCCACTTTAATCCAACCCAATCCAAATCCAATCCAATCCAATCCAAGCCAAGCCAAGCCAAGCCAAGCCAATCCAATCCAATCCAATCGAATCGAATCCAATCCAATGCCCTTCGCGAGAGAGTGTTATAGCGCCGAAATCGCGCCACCACATGAACGCGAACCGAACGCGGCGAGAGAGGGTGTTGCGAGTGGAGAGAAGGCGAGGAGGACGCGGCGGAGAGGGCGCACCTGTGGCCGACGGTTGAATGAGTCGGATATAAGGCGCGTGCGTAACCTCCCATTCTGTGTCGGCTCCGTGGAGCAGTCGGTAAAGTGCCGTGTACCTTGCGTTACGCCCGCAGAGTCGTGGGATCGAAACCTGGCGCCGGAAGGTATAATTTCTTTATATAGTGTAGGATGCGGACTACGGACGCCAACGCGGGTGACATCGTGAGTTACTAAAATGCTCTGCATTTAAAAAGGCCGTGAGTTTTGGCTGTTTCAAGTTCCTGCTGGGCGCGAGCAACCCCTGCTCCAATTTTACCAAGCATTGCACAATGCTGTGGTCGCCGCTAATGCATTCAACTTTATTTCGTAACAAGCGTACGCACTCCCGGGTCTAAAAGCACGCGCCGTCGGCGCCCAAATGACTGAACGCAGCGGGCGACGCGGAAGGAGGTTTGTAGGTGCTGCTACGTCGAAACTGGCGGCAAGGGGGCGAAGAGTTGACATGAAGGCACGGCCGGGCTGGAGGAGCGGCGGGCGCGCACTTTCATACGGCCTGCACTAGCTGGACGGGTGGCGCGTCCACTCGGCGCTCCGCTCGTCAGTGGAATGAGACGGTGCATTGAAATACGCGGCCTCATTTTGTTTTGTTTTAAATGCAGAGCATTTTAGTAACTCACGATGTCACCCGCGTTGGCGTCCGTAGTCCGCACGCTCACTGCGCATGCGCGTCGAGTCGAGGCGAAAGCGAACACTCTCTCGCGAGGGGCATTGGATTGGATTCGCACACTCTCTCGCGAGGGGCATTGGATTGGATTCGATTGGATTGGCTTGGATTGGATTGGATTGTCTTGGCTTGGCTTGGCTTGGCTTGGATTGCATTTGGATTGGATTGGATTGGATTGGATTAAAGTGGATTGTGTTGCGTCATATCCGCGGCACGTTGCGCCATAGCCGCGGCAGACGCGCTTGGGCCGGTGCATGTGCAGTACTCTCTCTTCCGCGGTTTCCTCTCCTTCGGGCACGCTGCGCATATAACCGGTGTGCCGTTCTCCGGCCAAGCAACATCCGCGGTTGGCTCAAACACCTAGAGTCCACGCCGCTTTACAAGTATGCCAACGTCGTCGACTGGGACCGGCTTACGCAGTCCCCTCAACGTATATAAGCGGTGGAGCGCGCGTTCGGAATTCAGTCAAGGGCGTCTTTGCTTGGCTTTCGCTTGACGTGACGCTTTGCTTGACTCGAGTAGATGCGACGCATTTACTCGAGTTCCCCCCGTGGGAAGATGCGGGCGGCTTTTTTTTTTCGTGTTTGCTTCCGCGCTTTGAATAGTTTGGGGGTGTTGTGAGCGGTTATGTGCGGCGAAATGAAGTCTACACAAGTGTGTGGGGTTCTTAGATGCAATGACGGCTACGTAAACTTGTCGGGCGCTTCTGAAGTTGGGCATGGGCTACAATTACGTGTACGGCTCTTGCAGCGATTTACGCTTGGCTTCACCCGATCTGAGTACGAATAAAACTACTATTATTAGTATTAATTTATTGTTAAAGGCACTAACGGCTACGTAAACTTATTGGACATTTCTAAGGTTGGGAATGGGCTACATTGACATGAGCGCTTTTTGCAGCGTCTGCACCTGGCTCTGCGCGATCTGAGTAGGAATAAAACTATTAGTATTAGCATTCGTTTCTAGCAGTTTAAATTATTTTCACCGGTTTCAGTGACTACGGTTTAAAGCCAGCCTTAACGCTGGAATACCTCGATACGTGTGCTTTGAAGAGAAAGGCACTTACGTACAAGATATATTACCGTGTGGCCGCGGAAACATCGTGACAGTTTACACTTTCTTTCTGTAACCGTAAGCTTTGTGCCTTCGGTTTTGGTGAGCGTCACTGTGACAGCATGGGAGCTTGAGAGCCGATAGAGTAAACTAGAATAGGGGAGTGGCCCGAGCGGGCTGAGACAGCGTTGCTTTCGGCGTGCCGCGCGCCGTCGACCACCGCTAGGATGCGCTGGTGCGCGATCTCGCCGTGCCCGCGCTGTCGCCGCGGCCTTCAGACTAGACGAAACGTGGAAGGCAGTGGGTGCACATGCGTTCGGTGAAATCGGGTGCGTTCTGACGTGTTTTTTTTTTTTTTTCAAAACAGTGAAACAGTGTATTTCGTCAAGGACTGGCATGTGAGTTTTATGATAGCTTCCTTGACATTTTGAGTGTGGTGTTGGCTAAGCAGCAGTGCGAACTTGGGTGCAGTGATCATTGTAAGGCTGTTGCGGCAGAGGTGAGCGCGTTTTACCTCATGACCCGCATTCACTTCTACATCAAAAGCATCAACAGAAGCAATTCAAAAAGACGGCAATCTGCAAAGTATGCTAACTATAGGCAAATGCTCGGACAACTGGACAAAAGTGCGAAATAAACTGTGCCCCCACACTAAAATGTAATCTGTTCTATCTCGTTCACATAATGTATATATTATTTATATTGCAAACGGGTTTGAACAAAAGTGAAGCTGTGCCATTAGCTATACACAACTTTGCTTAACATGTAACATGGCATAGTTGATAGATTTGTTAGTTAACATTAGTTACTATTCTTTTTTGATAGTAATTATAACAAGAAAAAACCACAAAATAATTTGTCTTTTGCCATGATAGCCCCTCTGATCTCTGAAAAATGGTGGACTCCTTGCCATATTGGTAAGCAGCAGTTAGTTCCGTTTTTGTGCTATGCGGTGGGTCTAAACTTCCTTTTAGGAGATGGGGGTGGGTGTCAACGTGCTTATTTGCGCACATGCGCTGAATAATACATCAGAATTGACTGCGACACCTAGGCTAAAAAATTTGACACTCTTAAATGCTGCTATGCGAGCAATGATGTGTTTTTAGAACTGCGATGCTCTTCCCTGTGTAGGGACTGAACACCTGCTAGTTCGGGAAAACTAAGTAATTATCTTTCGTCAGGCGTGTTGCCTAACAGCGTGTTGCCGAGAACACAGGTGACAGTTCATTGACATTCAGGAGCGCCCGCGCCAGATATAAAGCTCGAGGTGAATCAAAATTGCGGATAGCGGATCGAACTAAGGTGCCTGCAACCAGAATGGCTCACCACATCGAGGCCGCAGTTCTCGTGAACGACCTGGAGCAGTAGTAAGTAAAGCAAAAGTTGCGTTTGGCCGCTTAGAATCTTGCTTAGCTTCTGAATGTCTTTGAAAGCAAAAAGAGAACGCGAGAAGATTGCAGTGCATGGCCAGACGCGTAGTCTCACTGCGCCAGACCAGCTGCGAAAGGGTGCAGTCGCGCCACCTGGCAATGTCGACGCCAACCGGAGTGGCTCGGCGCTGCCGCTCGGGACACTCCCTTATTCTAGTACACTCTAGAGCCGAAGCGGAACTCCCATGTTTGTAGTAGTAGTCATTTTATCAAGAGCCAATGTTATTCAACCACCCAACAGCCCAAGCTGCAAACCATGTCCCCTCCCCTTCCCATTTTACCACCTGCGTGGAATAAAGGCTGGCACCGATAGTTAAAAAACGTGGCATTGTGAACGTCAGCCTTTAGTTTTTAATGCTTAAGTATCCATTACCGAGTACCTAAAAAATCATGTAATGCCTTGTGAAGAAACCAATAACGCGCGACTAGTTGCCTCAGATAGTGGTACATCAGTTCGAGTCCTCCAGCACAGACGCATTTCTGACACGCTGGAAGCAGTTAGGATTTGGAGAGGGGTGCATGGAAGTGCAAAATTAAACAACAAAATCAACCAGCCCTCCGTTTAACCACAATGATGGTTGAACACAAAGCATTCTTCGTGCGAAATCGAATGGGAAATGGTCAAAGGCAAAGACGCAGCGATCAAAAGACCAAATGGCGTACTGGTGAAATTCAAAGCTCAAGCAGCGAAGTTTAAATCCAGACGGCAACCAATGAAACCCACATGAGAAAGCTTTGCGATAAATCATCACCGTCGTTAGACGGAGCAGTACATGCTTTTTCAAGCGTAGGTGGCAGCTTGTAAAACGACCGCAGCATTAGTTGTGAAACTGAGGGCAGGTTTTTGGCACACTCCTGTCTGTCATCCTTCAGACATGCGGGAATTGTTTTTTTTTTTTTTTGAAAAACCATTAACAACTAGCCAGCAACCATTGCAATTCTTGTAAATCAATGCTTTTCCACGACAAGCAATAACGTTCTACTTTCATGCGGTATTTATTCTGTAAACGATTCCAGATTATTGTAGTAAGCTTATTTCTGTGAAATTAAACACGTTTCTACCGTAGTTGATGAAGTTACGGAAGCATCATTCATCACAATTTCTGTTTTGAGGTAAATCTTAAAAGGCACCCCCCCAACTTTGTCTTTCGCTTGTGCACGGCGCCGTTTCGCCATCAACTGCAAAAGGCCAGCACCGCAGCACTCCTGGACCGGCTACTTACACGGGCTTTGCAAGAGCATTTAGCTGCAGTATATTCCTCGTAACACCAAACTGCACGCAGGCATGAAAAATTTGCCCGAAGGAATGGGCTTGCACTTCCAGCTTGACTTCGAGCTTGGCGCATTGAGTGTCGTCTGGTATTTGCAAGTAAGTATTGGCGTAAATCACACACATGGCATGCCTCCTAAAGGCCGCCTCTACTTTCAAGATTTACCGATCTGAAAAAAGACCTTGTGGTTATCCACACTTTGCAACCCGCAACGCAGCAGAACGACAGAAAGTCATGCCCAACTACGCTGCGCTGACCGCCGCCGGCATTCCACTGACGATCGGTTCGCCACGGGCGGCGCTGTTCGCTGAAGCGACGGTGGTGCCATACAACGGCCGCCCGGTCCCTATAGTTCCCACCTTTCACCGCCGCTAGTTCGTAGCGTTGCGGACCAACCCTCGCCGGTTGACCTACAGCACGGGCGGGGTAGAGCGGCGGCGCGCGCGCATTTTCCACTGCCCTAGCCCTGCCGTGGCTACACGTGATACCTGTCCGTGTAAATTTACATGTGCGTCATTAAAATAGGCGACTCCTTCCCCCCTTCTGAATTTTCGGTCTAAAAGGGTCAAACAGCCTAACATTATCACTCGGAAGCGTCTAATCAAAAAATTGAAAGAAACATTTTAACTCGGGGCACATGAAGAAAAATGTGCGAGGCCTTCATATCTTATCAGCGACTGTATTATATAAAGAAGGTGAGGCAGGCAATAAACGCGGCATTTTCCGTGACTGAAATATCAGTTCTTATTTTTCCTTTCGGATGATGCCTTGGTTTGCACGCGCACAGGGCACGACCAGTGACGCGAATGATTTCCCGCCGAGGGAGATACGGTTTAGCTAAACGCGTTTCTTCTGCTCACGCTCCGGTCGGGCTGAGCGGACCGCTGGCAGCGAGCGCACTGTCAAGAACATACAGCTAAAACTCTTAATCATGCAACAGAAGTGCACAACGAGTCTTCTTTTTGGTGAGATATAGCAGCGAAGGCAATCATTGGTACCGGTGATATTCCGCGGCGATCCAAAACACGTGCGGCAGGCGTTGTCGGCTCGCTCGGTCAGAGGCGATGCGTCGACTAAGAAAAAAAAAAGGGTTGGGAGGGTAGAGGGTCGGTTCGAAGCGCCCTCACTTTGTCAAAAATCTGCTGTATCGTTTCCTTGTTGAGTGCGCAGGCCGTATGAAAGTGCGCGCTCGCCGCTCCTCCAGAGTCCGGCCGTGATGAAGGTAAGAGCGAGCCGTGACTGGCAGACTGGACAGCGAATCAGGAGGTGAAGGCCACTTTTATGGGGGAAAGGGGAGGGGGGGTGCGGGCGTCACGCAATTCTACGACAGTTTCGCGCTGGAAAGCGCCGGAAATGCCGTGGCTTGTTGAGCTCAGAAAATTGTTAACCGTTCATTGTGCGTACACAGCGCGATCATGAAAACTGACCGTTTTTCACTAATGGCTTTGCATGATCACTGGGCAATTTTTTCCTGATGTGTGCATACGTGCAATTTGCGAAACGAGAGTTTTTCGGCGCCCCCTTATCAACGATACTGCTAATTCTACAGTTCGAGTGTCGGTGTTCCCGCACCGTCATGTCCCCGCCATTGAACAATGTCTAGGAACAAAATTCAATGACCATACCACGCATTTGGACCGTTTGTCTGAAGTCGGATGGCGCGAATCGATCATGACCGGCTCCAGAAGATCGCCGGGGAAACACGAGATTGCATTGACCCACCATGTTAACAGCCTGACTCACTGCATAGTAGCCACCGCTCGGCTCCGCTCGCCACTTCACTCTAAGCTGGTCAGGCTCTTCGTGCACTTCGAGTAATGCGGCCTAAAATGCATTCGTTTGGGTTGGGAGCAGAAAAAAATTCGAAAAAAGCGATATTTCGAGTAAAGCGATTTCATTATAACGAGCGATTACTGTATAGGTATGCCGTTTCTACAAACGTTTTCGTACCTTTTGCCGGGTGTTGCGTACGGGAAGGCGTCGCACCGGGCTCCGTCGCCTCCGTCATGCGTGTGGTAGCGTGGTGGTGAGCGGCCAGCAAATGCTGCTGCCGTGATGATGACAAGAAACTGAAGGCAAAGTTAACTGGTTTGCTGCATGGCGAGAGATGAGCCGAAGAAATACAGGAACAATACCCTTCCGGGCAACGTTACAGCGTGACCCGAGCAGAGCGACAGCACAGATTCGCTGCTGCAAAACGAACGAATCTATCCACCGACAGTGTTGGTTTTTATACACAGAAACCGTAACGGCTGCAGGGCTTTCCTAGTGCTCCTGTGCACATGACCCGGAAATAGTAAAGACACACACAACACTCTTTTCCGAGTTCGTGAGAGCCGGCAATAGTGGCGCTCGTTTAGCCTGAGAGATGGGGAGAAGAGACCTCGGTACAGGTACCCGCTTCGCCGGTGCACGTCTCAACACGAAGAACCGTTTGTTTCGTGTTTTTCAACTGCCGCGGCTCGAGTCATCACTTTTTTGCGGAAGGTGGGCTTTCCGCAAAGCCAAAGTGGACTACACGAAGCTTGCAACATGCGCAACTTGGGTTGCGGCGCGCTAAATCGTAACAGTGATCGCTTGTCATCACCGCTCCTAGTTATGGCCGCACCAACGCACCACTAATAAAAGTAGGACGCCAAAGCCGGCTGACCGCGTCCATGGCTCCTTGGTACGAGGAAAAGCTCTTCAGTCTCGCAGTCCAGCTTCTTCAAGGCTTTGTATCTTTCGATTAGGCTTTTGTTAAGGCAAATCAGCTAACTTGCTGGTGGTAATTCGGCATTCGTCTCTGACCCACTGGTGTGAATCAGTGCGGTGACGCCCTTTAGGATTCGGCTTCGTCGTTGGCAAAAGGTATCTACGGCACTGCTCGGCGTCATTAATGTCTGTGGGCAGTCGAGAAGGGTCATTGTCGGCGGAAAATCAAACCCATTTTTTGTGGTTGTTTTTCTTAGAATCGATATAGCTGATGAGGGATTCCGATCAGGCGGTCACTTTGTCGAGCCCTGAATTGGTCCTTGGGCTTTTTCGCGTCCAGGGGTCAGTGGGAGCAGTCCACTTCTATCGCAGTCGTGTCATTCATATCATCCTTGTATGGTGGTCAGCACTCAGTTTTTCAACTGCCGAAGACAGTCATCCTGGCAACGAAACCTTTTGTTGAAGACACCGAGGGGATAGGCCGGGGGCATGAGCGATTCTTAAATAGTGGGATGAAATTCCTAAACAGTTGTGATAATAGTAGAAGGCTGTTGCTAATAGCCACCTGTCCTTGCTCTGTAATATTTTCAACAGTAACAAAATGCCCCAACAGATGGCGCGGGAGCAGTGGTACCGCAAGAAAATTGGATTCAATTAAGTATTTATTTATGCTGAGTACCCCTAAACGCCCTCTAGGCGAGGGTATTACATAGAGGTGGAAGGGGGGGCAAGACAACATCATACTCGGCAGTGAGGACGTGTTCTACTTCGCTCGGTGATTTCCGCGACTCTAACTACGGTTTTCGTGCCCGTGTCTAGTGTTTCGCGTCACTATGCGGCAGTTCCTTTAGGAACTAGCCCAGATAGAGTGCGCGAAGATGTCTACGGGCGGCAGCCTGCCGCCGCCTTCGACCAGCGCATCGGCCGCGTGGGAGCAGATGTTACATCGTCGCTCGAATAGTTTCGGGTGTTCCCGCAGCCTCGCGAGGCTCATGTTCTCTTACAAGGACATTCTTCAGCAGCCGCAGCATGCCCAGCAGCTAGTGCGGATGCTTTAAGCCAAGCCTGCATCTGTGCTCGTCGCGCACCACGCCGAGCCGACCCAGGTTACGGCCCATGTTTGCGTTGCCACACCACCCCCCCATCTGTGTTGGTGCTGTGAACTAATCGCAAGAAAATACCGCCGCAAATATGGAGGAGCCAATGGACGAGACGGCGCTCCTCCAGCGCTCGCGGGACGTCTGTGATGGCTCGGATGACGTGCGCGGGGCCAACGACGCCATGCCGAAGGAGAATGGCCGAGTGGCGGCCATTGCTGGCTCCTACAAGCGCCGGGGCCGGCTCGGGGAAGCCGGTGATGCGTCACGAGCCCATGTGACCACCGCGGCCACCCTTGCCCCTCTGCTGCTGCTGCTGCGGGGTTGTCGGCCGCGGCCCACGTAATGTGCGCGCTGTGGTCGACTGGACCATGTGACAGCCTGCTGCAAGGAGCCCCACCTTCACCCGCTCTGGTGCCTTGGGCACGGTTCAGCTGTCTCATATTGACGTCACACTGGTGTCCCAGCGGTGTGCCAACACCTGGGAAACCACCACCAGCACCTGGGGATTGGACCACTACCTCATCCTGGTCACCCCCAGGGGCGATCGCAGGCGGGCATACACCAAGGTCTACGCCGTTACCAACTGGACCACCTACCGCAAGGAGATGGCAGAGCGTCTGGAGGACGCAGAGCCTGATTTCCTGGCAGCTGTCGTACAGAGCACCCACAAGGCGACAGTGCGGGGGGAGGTACCCCTCTACACGGCACTACCGGGCATGGAGCTCCTCACACTCCGGGCCAGGCGCAACCAGCTGCAACGGCGGGCCATACGGAGCAGGCGTCCGGAAGAATGGACGGCGAACCGACAGGTGGATGCACAGTGCAGGAGGAGAGACAAGCAGTGACGGAGGCAGAGCTGGGAGTCACTCTACTCCTCCATGGACTCGCGTAGGGATCCGGCCAAAGCTTGGAGAGTCTTCCGAGCCCTTCTCCACCCTTCCGTCACCAACCGCACCCCCTGCTGGCCTCCGCCACGGCAGAGCGGCTAGCCGACTAGTTAACCCCGGCTTTACCCGCCGCTGAAGCCCAGGTGCACGTGTTTCCGGTGGCCTCACACGACCCGCAAGTAGTGGCCATTTGCAGTGGTGACATCACACTCCGGGAGCTGCGGGCCACTCTGGATCGATGCCCCAAGCGGCGAAGCGCCCCTGGTATTGACGGGGTGACATACCAAATGCTCCGGAACCTGGACATCACCCAGCTGCAGCCGATTCTACAGCTCTTCAACCAGGTGTGGAGGGAGGGCAGCCTTCCACCTACTTGGCGGGTGGCACTAGTCAGGCCGATGCTGAAGGTCGGTAGGCCGCCCACCGAGCCTGCATCGTACCGGGCGGTTTCTCTGACGTCCGCAGCGGGGAAGCTGATGGAGAACACGATCCTGGCCCGCCTCCAGCGGATTGCTGATCGTCGGGGCGTCTTTAAGAAGCAGCAAAGCGGCTTCAGGCGCCACCGCTCTACGGCTGACTCCCTGGGAGATGTGGTGTCTATGCTGTAGCAGGCCCGCCATGACAAGGAGGTGGCCTTCTTGCTCCTGCTGGACATGAAGGCGGCCTTCGACAGCGTCCCCCACATGGCCATCCTGGAGGCCGTGGACAGCATGGGCGTTTCGGGGAACCTCCGGAGATACGTGAGGGCGTTCCTGACTAACCGGACACTACGAGTCAGGGTGGGCTGAGCAACGAGCAGCCCAAGAGACGTCAGCTCTGGGGTTCCCCATGGGAGTGTGCTCAGCTTATTCCTTTTCAACCTCGTCCTGGCTCCACTCCCGGACTGCATCCCAGCTAGGCTTGCATTTCCAGTGGGAATGGTGGTCTATGCTGACGACATCGCCATCTGGGCACACGGACCAACGAGGCTACTCTCCAAGGTGAAGCCGCGTCTCCAGGGGGTGCTGTGGGCAATTGCCGCCTTCCTGACAAGCCGTGGCCTGCAGCTGTTCGAGACGAAAACGCAGGCCATGATCTTCCACCCGAGGGGCTACAGGCAACGCAAGACGACACCGCCGCTCACCCTGAACGGTCAGTCCCTTCCTTGGTGCACCAGCGCCAAGTATCTGGGGCTCCTGGTCGACTGCCAGTTGTCCTGGCTACCTGCAGTGAAGGCGCTTCGGAAACGCACAACGAGGGTCCACCAGGGCATGCGCAGGTTGCTGGCGCGTGGAAACGGCTGCACACACATCGTGGCCCTGCGGGTGTTCCACGGGATGGCGTCGTCCGCCGTTCTCTATGCTCTGCCTTTAGTGCAACTCGATCCACGCCGGTGGTAAGAGCTGGAGGTGGATCAGCGCCTGGCTATCCGCCTCTGCTTGGGCGTTCCGAGCACATCTCCGGTGGCGGCGACATACACGGAGGCAGGCTTCTGGCCTATCCAGATGCGGGCCCTGCAGGTGGGGCTCCACCACATCCACCGCCTGCAGGGCACACCGAACGGCACGGCACTCCTCGAGTGCTGCCGCAGCCGGCCCAACTCTCGGATGGGCATGCTGCTCGGTACGTACGAAAGCCACATCGTGCTGCCGCAGCGGCCCCGCCTGGAGCCACCACCCCCAAGCCCAGGGCAGGCTCTATGCATCGTCACCACATTGCCGGGGGTCCGTAGTAAAAGGTCGACTCCACCCCAGGCCGTCCATCAAGAGGTGGCTGCCCTGCTGCAGGACGACGCTGCCAGACATCGGCAAGTGTACACGGATGGATCTGTGCAACAGTCGATGGGTAGAGCCGGAGCCGCCTGCACGGCCATAGAACTCGGCACCAGCCAGGTGTGCAGCCTGCCGTTCCCTGCCTCATCCACCCACGCAGAGCTGGCTCGACTCCACTTGGCCGCGGATCTTCTCAAGCAGGGCATCCAGGCCCGGGGCCCATCATCCTGACTGACTCACGGTCTGCCCTCCACCGGCCGCGTGCCGCCGACCAGCCAGCCAGGTCTAGCGGCTACGTTGAGCGGTCGCTGGCGGCCTAGCTTCATGCGGTGGAAGAGCAGGGGTGTCCACTGCGACTTCAGTGCCTGCCATCGCACGGGAACATCACGGGCAACGAGGTTGCAGACGTCTTGGCCAAAGTTGCTGCTCGCCAGGCAGGGGTCGCAGCCTCCCGGGATGTGGTGTCATTTGACGTTGCAAGGACTATCCTGGCACGAGGGGTAAAGGCCGTGCATCCAGATGCCCGAGTAGTCAGTGGCCAGGCCCCACGGGTCTTGCCCGGACGCATTAGCAGAGACGCCCGGTCTCTCCTGCTTCGCCTGCGGCTCAATTGCTGCAACGTGGGAGCGCGCTTGCACCACCAAGGCCGCCGAGCGTCCCCCACCTGCGCCGACTGCCCAGAGCCTGAGACGCTAGAGCACTTACTGTGCTCTTGACGCCAGCACGACACCGCGAGGGCATAATTCCGGGCCGCACTCCAGCGACTTGGTGCCCCAAGCCACAAGCTAGAAGACTTCCTGTTCCCCACGGGACCGGACGCCATTCGACGGGAGGTCTTCCAGCACCTACTCAACTTCCTGGTTACAACAGGACTAGCGCTGCGTTTGTAGCCATCGAGTCATGGACGAAACGAATGCGATATAGACTATCCCTCATTCTCCTACCATCTTCTTTTCCCCCTTCTCTCTTCCTATCCTTTGAAGCCCCAATCCCCTTCCCTGGACTGGGTTGCATGAGGGTGAACTCCCCGTTGAGTTCAACAATATCCCCAGGCCCTTTCTCTGCCCTCCTTTGTTAATAAATCATCACCACCACAAAAATACAGACAAAAATACAAGACGCATTATAACCCGTAATTAGCTCTAACGAAGGGAAGAAACCATAAATACAACCTACAGCCATACCGCGGTGTACAATCACATTGTTCGTAAAACATATTGTTTGGCAAGTTCGTGCATGCTTCTAAAAGCAAGATCGCAATAGCAACATCGCAAAAGCAAGATCCCACGTGAACGAATAACTACATGACAAACAATATAGCAAACTCGATGCGTTTATCATTGGAGAAATGAAAGGTACGTGTAGGATGGAGCAGAAGGAGAAGGTGTTATGTGGCATGGGTGACAGAGTCGTCTTACGACAATTCAGCGAAGCAAGCAGATACGAGGCCATTTTTAAAAGTTCTCTCCGTCGCTCCGTATTGCCGACACCCCCCCCCCCCCCCCTCAGGTCACATAGTGCCATGCCACTAAGACCACCATATTTTATGACATTGATGATCGCGCTGCTGTTTTAAGTATATGGGCTCGCCTCAAGCCCCCTAGTATTAATATACAAGAAACCGAGCTAATAACAAACGTTTGTACTGTTTGCTTGCTTCTTTCGGCATTTTCTCCAGCTAAGAGACAAGCAGAATTGCAGTGAACGTCGTAGATATGTGGGCGGACAGTGTTGGAACTGCGCCTCTCCGGCCAGCCGTGACAACCTTAAACCTTCCAGTCTATGGCACCACTTTTCTCATTAAATAAATGCTGTCGTTTGAGCGGTCCGAAGTCACGTCATTTTTTTTCCGCTAGTTTCGTCGCATCACGAGCTCCCGCCTTGTAACCCTACTCTATACTTAGTGCAGTGGCTCAGTCGCTGAGGCGTCGGGCTGCTCAGCCCAAGGCCGCAGGTTCAATCGCGGCCGCGGTGCCCGTTCTTGTGGTCGTGACAAAAAACGATCATTTTCGTCCAGATTTGACCAAGCGTGAAGGGTCCCCAAGATTTTCTAATGGCGTATTCGGTTGGGCGTTTACGAGCGCTCTGAATAGTGGGCGCGCCTTCGGTTGGTAAAATTCGAGCGCTCGAACTACCTTCGGTTGGTTCTTTCGGAGCGTCAGCCTCCGGCTCGGAGCGCTCCCGAACGCTCTGACTGTGGCTAGATCTGGCCGGGAGGATGGGTCACGTGACACAAAACACCGTGGTTTGGCCACTTAACTGATCGGCTCCACTTGTGGATGCAGCGCTGGAATGTTTACCCGGCGGCTTCCCCCGCTGGCTGCACGGGGGTGCTACAGACACGCTGCTCCGAGATCGTCGATGCATTCGGTTGGTACGCTGCCTCTCGCGCTCTGATTGCTAGCCGCCTTGGCATATGGCGACTCCGAGCCAGAGGACCGGAGCGCCCAACCGAATACGCCATTAATAAATCTGGAGCCCCCTATTATAGTGCCTAGAATATACTGACTAGTGTGCCGAACGCGGCCTACCGGGCGGCACCGCGAGAGATGAAAGCCGGCGGCCGCCGCAAGGGGCAGTGCCGGGCGGGAGGGTGCGGGCCGAGCTGCCTTCGCAACCTCCGCAGGCGCTGTGCTGCATTTTCGCTTTCGTTCAGCAGGACACACCTGTTATGGAAGGAGCTGATGACAGCTTTCGGAGTTTATTTTGGGCCTTCGACTAAGATGGGCATATTTTCAGAATGTTACTTGCGCGAAAGCGTGTATGAAGGTGAGCAAAACTATCGGATTCCGCACATCCCATGCTCTCAAAGGTGTGTTCTAGCGCCGTTTTAACAGTATAGGCTTTCTTTATAGTACTCTTCAGCTAAATTTATTTTCTGAAACAGTAGGTGAAGTGAGCCAGTTAATTTCACCGACTCTTAAACAGAAGCATATTTTGTTCCCAAGCTTTAGTGCTTGAAAAAAACACAGGCCTGCTCCCCAGCGGTCTTCGTAAATAGAAAGCACTTCTCTGGAAAATTATGGTTCTGTAAGAAGGGTGCGTTCCTGAAGCATCCTTTCCAGCATTCACAACAAAGATTTGTCAAAGAAACATTGTGCTATTATTAACCGGTCTTTTTGCAAGAGTGCACACTTTTAGCCATCTCCCGTTCTGGCACACCGTGGGAACCACTGATTATACAATACACCAAGCAAAGGGGTTCCAAACATTGCCATCTTTTCAATGAAAAGGTTGGCGAAGTTATTGTCTTCAGTGCCACAGTAGGCGTTACCTAACCACTGGCACAGGCCGGCACTTTCATATCCAATGCACTGGAATATAGGATATCGCAATTAGCCACCGTTGCAAGTGTGCAGCATCGTTATCCGATCTACCAGCGCTTGCGGATTTGGAACCATGGCGTATGGTGCCCTTTTAAATTGCAGGAGCTCCGTTGCCGGCACCAAATTTTTGAAGGCTCACCTATAGACCTTATGCAAAAACTGGCGCCCTCTTGGGCGAACCGCGTGCGTTTCCGCCATGTTGGGGGATTCCCGTATCTCTGGATAGCGCTGTGTACATGATAGCCCCGGATTAGCGACGCGCACGTCGGCATTTATCGCTGTGCAAGATGGCCAAATACTGCCGTGTAACTTGCTGTGCACAAAGATGATACGAGGACGACCACGGAAATAGCGTACACATTTTTTTATTATTATTATTTCTCAACGGAAGCATGACTCGAGCCCTGTGTGAAGTCGCTTACGGGTGTCGACTTCCCTTTGCGCAGTAATATTATAGCTAGACTGCATGCATAGTCAGGAAACGAATAATATGTGCAGGACTAAAAAGGTCCCAAAGTGAGCTATTTTCTAGCCCTTTAGTTGCTGCGGAGCACTCCTCCCGACTGATAGTTAAGGCGCACTGCATCGGTCAGCTCGTACTTTATCGTACGGCTAGAGTTTTGAGTCTGCCGTTCGTGCTTTGAGCGCCCGCGTTTTCTTTTTATTCTGGACGTTCGGTAGGCTTTTATGGAAGTACTACGCATTCTTTCGTTTGCCAAACGTTACAGGAAATAATGTATCCGCGAGAGTTGCACGTAGCGCAATCAGTAGCGCAAGTAACGTACCTAGTAATTCCATGTATCGGTCATTTACCGCTCGTCGCCTGCTGTTCGACCGTGGCCTGTTTTGCCAAGATCAAATTTTTTGAGCGGAATTTTCTAAGCGGTAGTTTGTAGTTTGCACTCAGTTTTGTTGTACACGGCGCGAGCAAAGGACGCTCAGCGGTCGCCGCAAGGCACGCGCTCCCGAGCGCTCGGCATTTTCTCGCTCTCTAAGGTTTTCCCTTTTTTTTTTTCCTAAAGCCTTTGCGTGGGCTGGGGACGCTCGGCGGTTGCCGCGAGGCAAGCGCTCACCAGCGCTCGGTAATTTATTGGCAATTTAATTATTCATTAGCAATTTATTGGTAATTTACTGGCAATGTTTAACTCGTTCACGCAACACACCTTACGAGCTACACATTACGGCCAGCTACAACAGCTCCGCTGTTAAAAAATGCAAGGCATGCAATTTATTTCGTTAAGTGATGTTTTTTTTTTCTTTTGCAGGTTTCCTCTGCGTCCCAGAGGATCCTTAGCGCATAGCTATATCGGGAGTGCCCCCCTCCCCCATTTCAACCTCAGGACAGCCCGCAAGTTTCGAAGCGTTTCAGGAATGACCTCCTGAGAAACCCTCAGGATGCGAACCAACACGGATGTACTTTCAATGTTTGCGTTCTCAAAGCGAAAAAAAAAAAAAAAAAGAAGAAACGCGACAGCCTCCAACAGCTTCCCTGCCGGTGCCTCCCTGACTGCTTTTTCGATGCATAATGCGTATTTACGAAGTCGCCCGCAAATGTGGGCAACCGACAAAGGTCCGCAGATCACTCGTCGCTCATTTTGCTGCGCTTAAATCTGAATACAAAAGGATCGCCAAGCCGAGAAATCCCTTCACACGCTCCGTACCAAGCAATCCAGCGACCGCCATCCCCCAACATAGCGTCTCCAGGCCTCTCAAGCTTGGACATTCCCTGGTTTCCCTATTGTCCGCGAGGCCCACCACTGGAGAGGCCGGCGCTGCGATCGTTTTGACGTCACTTGTAGAATCACCGTTCCTATCTTGCTGCATAGTTGGCTTACAGCGCGTGACACTTCTCTTAGGAAGCGCGTTCTAAAAGTATTTTCATGTTAATTTCCTTCGTCTGAAGTTAATTCTCAGTGCGTCAAGCGCAGTTCGACCTAATGGTGACTATAACCGTATCAACTGTGGTAGATTATCCGCAAACACCATGAGCGTGCTGGTGTATTACGCATGCGCCAGAAGCGTATACAAGCAGCGGCTTGTTCTAGACGATCGCCGAGTGAAGTTTCGAGATGTCCCTTGTTTGAAAGAAATGTATAAAGCAGGAAATCATGAACCGTTAACTGCTCGCAGAAGCACAAGCACCCACCGTGCCTGCCCGCACAGCCGACGGTGCGGCTCGAACCGACGCAGGTAGCGGCAGCAACAACTTGTCGCCGCTTTTTCAAATCACACAAGTCGCGGAAAAGAAGTTCCAGATTGGTGAAAGTGGATGTTAGTGTGATGAAAAATTCTGATAGGTGGTGTCATCAGCTGTGGTTTTCAAAGTGATGCTCAAATATCTGGCGCAATTTACGCCGACCGGCCGCCCGCGGCCGGGACCGACCGGCCGCGCGCGGAGGTCGGTCCCGGCAGCTCGTTCACGCACGGTGCGGCGATCGGCCGAAGGATGGCTATGCTTGCGCGCAAGAATCGGCCGAGGCCGTGCAGGTATCTTGATCGTCGAGCGCTTCAACGCAAATCACCGCGCTTACAGAGTTCCCAGCGCGGTGAAACGTTCTGTTAGGCAATACGAGCAGTTCGCGCGGTGAGATCATAAGTGAGCGACGCGTTTCCGTCGCTGTTACAAGGTGTTTGCTTGCACGAACATGTCCCGTCACACGTATTTCATAATGAATTTACAGCGTACTTTTATCGGCATCAGTTGCATCATCCTTGGCGTTAGCTGGCTGCGTATGTAAGAGCTGTGGGTTGCGATGGTAGCAACTACCTAAACGCGGCGGTGTCGCCGGGAACAAACGACTCGCAGATTGCTTGCCCGAATTATTATTTGGTTTACAGACAACGTTTTTGGTAATTTGCATCAAATCCACAAGGAGCGGGCGAGACGGTGGCCACAACAAAAAAACACGCTTCCGCATACGCACGGGAAATGTATTGTAGCAGACGACAACACGATTCGGCGTCCTACAAGTGACGTCACTAGTAGGTGGCACCACGGTATGTCCTCGAGGCCAATAGGCGGCGTAAAAATCGACACCCCACGTGACCAACCTACAGCGCCGTTTTCGACCATCAAGTCCACCAGACGGCGCAACCGAAAGGTAGGTTACTTTGGGTAGAGGATACAAATACAAATCCTCCCTGTTCTGTGGCGTCGCGTGCTCGTTTCGTTCTTCTTCCGGTAGATGGTGGCACTTTTGCATAAGGTCTTATTTCGGAAACATCCGACGCAGCGCGCTTGCGCCACTTTGTTGGAGGCTTCTGCTCACGAATATTTTTAGGTTTACGCTTTGCTGGCACTCCTGGCACGATGTGTTCTCGGCAATATGTGATTATCGTAAATATCGCATCGCCCGGGGACGCTCGTTACTGAACATGCGTGAACATACATAAGCATGTGCTCTGTACAACTGTTCTGAACATACTTTTCGCGAACAACTGCAGCCTGCGTTACCCTTCTGTATTTTCTTCTGATGCTTCCTTTCTATTCCGCAAGCCACGTAGCATCCGCTGAATTGGTAAACATGCCCTTGTTTGGGCGGTATAGGCACCCTGCAATGCAGTTTGAGGAGCAGGTGGCGCCTTCTGGCGGCTGAATTTACAAGCTTGAAGGCGTTCGCTCGCGCATGCCCGCGTTCGCTGCTGCTGCGTGAGCGTGGACTATTTGGGAATTAGATCGGGGTTTTTTTATTTCGCGGTGAAGTTTCTACAGCTGACGGTTCGCTGGCGTCATCGCAATCATGCTGCGACCCCACAGTCGCAAAGAAAAAATCTGGACTCAGATATTGTTGCCTCAAATGCCACAGTCGGGAGGGCACGCCAGGCCCGAAGCTTTTTACAGCTTCCCGTCGCAGCCGTGGGAGAAAACGTGAAGACAAGTGGATTGCCGCCGTGCGGTGACTAAAGTAAGCGAACTCTGTTCGGGAAATCGTGGCACGTTACGAAAGCCACTAAGGAAGCGTCAGTCTGCATTTAGTACAAGGCGGTCGCCTCGACGTCGTAGCTTACCGTTTGTTTAACGTCTGGTGGTTTGTAGTTTAATACCTTCTAATCTAATTGACAAATGTCATACTTTACCATTCTTTTCTACTCCGTGTGCTTGTACATGTGTCTTGTATATGTATTCGAGAAGAATGACCCAACCACTCGTGACGTGCTTAGCAAATGTGCGTGTTCGTCGGGAGCCATCCCCTCTACATTATGCACGGTTGGCGTCTGCAGTCGAGATTTGCACAGGGCCCGGCGCTGTCGCTCGCGTTTATTATTCGTGGACAACTTCGCTGTTCATTCATACAGATTAAAAATAACTGCAATATTAGTGAATAGCGCGTGGTACATTATAAAAGATGACGAAAACGTCTGCAGCGTTCAAACAAAGAATAACAATGTATAGGCGCACGGTGTTTTGTTTTTAGCCACATTTATTGTATGACACAGCTTGATATTACTGCACTTTGTCGTCATTCCTCATTCTTCAGTTCGCAGGATTCTTCAACCTGGCAGCCCAGTCGGGGATCACGTGTGTACTCCAGTCTTCTTGTAAATGTAATTCAAATAGAACGCCTGCAACTGCGGCTAAGCGCTTGCTGTGCTGTATCGACTCACGCTGCCGTATCAACAAGTGCACTTGCGGGAAGTTCAATTTTTTGGGACCTCACCGTCAGCTGCGAAATGAATCCTAGCGAAAAGATAGCTGAGGCACACGCTCCCCTCCCGAAATGTCAGCCGTTGGGTGCGGCGACTTCCCAGAGATTCTCCCCAAGCGAGCAGGCCCCTTTAGCCGAGCGCTAGGCCGGGGTGCCGCTTGTACCCATTAACCGGTGGGTGCCCCGCGGTAGTGGCGTGGGCCGCATACCACCGCCTCCCGTGCCGTGCGGACGCTCTAGCCACTGGGACACGGTGAAACGAAATAAAAAAGCGCGTGAAGTTCATACAAACGTTTAACCCCAGCAATACGCCAGTAATGTTTTTCTCGAGCTTTGAACTGCAAGCTGGGAACTCATGTTGTTTTGGTTACTCATTTTCAGACCAATGTAGTACACGCGTTTGCTCTGCTGGGAACGACATGTTTTGGTGGCTTCAGTTTCGTACACTTCCCAGATCCCGTAAATATGCTTGCTTTCGAACAAGCGGCGTTCTTCCTACTCTATCCCTTACTTGAACGGCAATGCAAGCCTCGCGACATGGCGGCTCGCAGTTTTTCACCGTATACTGCTGGGCTATAACGGCAAATCCAAGTGTAACGTTTGCTGCACACGTAGCAGAAAGATGTCGCGGCAAAATCTATCGCCGCGCGCCGTTAAAAACGCTAAAATCACGGATCCGCGCATCACGGAAAGCAATGGTAACACGGCCGCAGCCCCGCACGGAGCGCCTGCGTGTTTGGCGCCCCCGCCGTTGGCGGCGCGCATGTCAGCTCGATGGAGGCGCCGCTCGACGATTGCAGGGTGCCTATAGGCCTCCTGCGCTGGAGTTTTGGCGACATGCAGCGCTCCTAGTGGCCGACGCCTCTGGGTAGTACAAAAGCAGACGACCCTCGCCGCCCTCCATGTGTTTTCAATTACAAGCCAGAGTGAAAGTTGGTTGTGGCGCTTTGTGGCGTGTTTAAATGACTCCATACTGTATGAAATAGCACTTAAAGAAGTTGCAGAGGCTAAACAAAATAATATCCGCTAAAAGAAGCCGATTTGTTGGCTTTCTTTTGAGCGAGCTGTCGTGGTGGTCGCGGCGTGGGACAGTATCGCCAGGTCGGGTGGTTTAACTGTTTCACGACAGTTACATTTTTTTCTTCTTGCGTGCGGTCGACAAAGGAAAGTTTACGAGTAGCATAAACACGGAACGCTGCTCATCCTATATCCTGAGGTAACTGCAAAAGGTTGCTTCAGCGGGAGCATGCAAGCGAACGCAAGAATAGCGCAGCCGACTCAGCTGGCACTGCTGGCCTGGCACTGCCTTTGAAACGAGTGGAAATTTTGTTTCGTATTTTCGCAAACTAAATGATTCTTGCGTAGCGTTTTACGCCGCATGATTTACGAACGGCGGGGTACGTGTATACTAGCGAGTAGGTGGGCAATAGCGCAAAATAAACAAATTAAGCGCTATTAAAGGACGCAAAACATGCACCAAATCCCACGCCCGCTGCCTGCGGAGACGTGTACTTCTATAACATCACATAACACAGCACAACATAACGCAGCCCCATACACGGCGTGGGGCCCCGAACATTTACATACGATCATCACTGACTGTGTTGGTTTTCTAGTGCAGGGGTCGTCGAATCTGAACGCCGACACGCCAGTTTTGACTTCAAATGGAGTCAGACAGCGAGACAAGAACAGAGAATTGGCGTCCTCCAGTTGAATTGCACCCCCCACCCCCATCTTCACACTTCGCCAGATTATTGTCAAATATTATCAGAAATTCGCTGAATATTTTTCTCTTTGCATTCAAAGCCCCCCCCCCCCCTCCTCCCACCCGATTTGCCGTCCAGCCCTCCGCCGTGTCCTCTGCATGGAACTAGGCCGTTGCTGACCCTCATTCTAGCCTATTAAGGGCGAACTCGGGATGTATGCTGCAAGAGCGTAATTAAGTAAAGTGAGAGCAAACAAGGAAAGCGAGCGGCCTCTTAGTTCGCCCGACCACTTTGTTTTGCGGCCACTAATTTCGGAATCGCAAAACAGATTTCACGCTTCTGACGGTCGCAGCATTTTGTCACTGAGACACGCAACAAAACGGCAAGCTAACGCTGCACCATGTATTCGTAACGGTGACGCAAACGAGCACTGTTTAATGAAAGTGCACGCATATTGTGCAGGTACGCAAAAGAGCGGCGCACCTGCCCCTTGTGTGACGCACCGGACACGCTCTATCACTCGCTCTGCGAATGTCCGCGCGATCCTTTCCCACCTCTACCCTCCCCCACCCTCTGGGAACAGGCTCTGGGGTGCTCGGACCGCGACCTCCAAGAACTGGTCACCGGTCGTGCCCTCGACGTCGCGGCGGCCCTATGGGCCACCGCCACTCCCCCACCCTAAAACCAGAGTTTCAATAAAGTGGATTCTCTCTCTCTCTCTCTCTCCGCAGCAGGCGAGCCTGCGGTCCGCCGGACTCGCTGGCTTTCTTGGGCTACTTAAACCCAGAAATTTTGGTCTGTCTTCATGTCTGTCTGCCCGTCTGTCTGTCTGTGACTCGATTCAGCCACCCGGCCAAAGCAAAACCCTGCCTGCGCAATAGTCTTATATAGTCACAGCTAAATCTACCCGTCTATGTCCAGTGTAAGGTTCAGACTTGTCAACATTGTTGAAGGAGAACAAGACATTACGCAAATATGAGACAACAAATCAATACAGAAGTGATATTTGCAATGTTCTTTTATAAAAAATCAGACATGCTTGACTTTTGCGAAATTAAATATTTCATCAACTGCAGAAAAAGAATTCACTCCGCCGTCGCCCGCGCCACTATAGCTTCTGGCGCCATTTTAAGAAATCAACCGGCAACAGTTACGAAAGGTTCCACTAGGTAGGTTTCACGTTCTGCTTGCACCGCACGTGGAGTAGGGAAACGCGGTTCTATAAACGTTGAAGTAGGGCGCCTCGATTCACGCGCGTCTTCGCCGTACGGCAGCGTTCGCATCGAGGCACCCGGTTTGGAGCAGTGGAACGCGGGAAATCTAAAATGATTTAAGCAAACCTTTGACGTCTTTACCTTGGTAGGAGCGCGACGCAAGAGGAACAACATGAGAGGTGAGCGGGAAAGCGAAGGGAGGCATTTACTTCGCAAAAGCCGATAAAGACTATCGTCTTCTGACGGCATTTGCAACGAAAGGAGCAGATACGCGGCCAATTTTTTAAAGTGCGATCATCGCCGATTGCGTCACTCTTCTTTTTTGATCGGCTGTTTTTGAGAAGTCTTTGTCACCTAGAGTATTTTTTTGAACTAGAAATTTCACTCACAATTTCACTTCGTACGACCATCGATCGGTGAACCTGCGAGTAGCAGACGCCGTCACGGTCCCGGCACTTTCGTCGTCGCTGTAAACGTGTTTAGCGCTGCAAACCTTTTTCCCCTAATGCCAAGTTGATCGCTGAAATAGATCGGACGCGTCGGGGATGAGCTGGTGACCACGTCGCGAAATAATCGGGTGCGTCGAGCTCGTTTTGCTTCTGTCAACACGGGATCCTATGGGGCCCGCGCAGCTTTGTACTACCCGGAAGTACTGCCCGGAAGCCGCTTGCGCAGCGCCCTCTGGGCAGCGCAGGAGGCCTATACCGCTTTTACACAGCGGCGCAATTCGCATGTTGTCGATTCGCACCAACACTTTGGCTTTTTCAGCTTGTTTTACAGTTACACAAAGCGGTTTTAGTGACAGGCACGGGAAAACAACCCGGAACACAGCCCGCGACTTCGCGCGGCACGGATGCACGCACGCGCCTGCAGAACCGGTGCAATATCAGCCAAGAGTTTCTTGGAGGGGCTGATGGAATGGCTTGCATGTGCAAGCATCCACGCAGAACAATGAACGGTGCATCTCGGTGAATAAAAAAATACTACCACAAGCACTTTAATCACGCGCGCACAAGGCCACCTTTCCGCCTTCCGAAGCGAAAAAACTGCATCGTCTGCTGAAGCAGAACCCTTCCGCCAAGCGGCGCCATCTGGCGGCATCGGTGGCTTTCATTGCAAACGGCGCCACCATCTCCCATAGTGAATCGCTACGCTCGACACACTAGCCAGTATATTCCCCTCTATTACAGTGCGCCTCACATACCATGTGTATGTAAAATCCCCAAACCATAACCACCTTGGAACCTTGACCTCTCTTGTCTGCTGCCAATGCATTGGCAGCAGACAAGAATTCCGATTTGCTTACAGCTTCACGGGGAACTAGCGCGCAATTTTCATAAAATTTGTTTCGCGATTGTTCCGATAAAATACGTGTACACGTGTAACAGCTGTTTCCTGTACCCCCCCCCCAGGGTACACCTGGAACCGATTTCCTCCTCATTGGTGTCTGAGATTGGCGCTATGCATTTTATGCCTAATATATATTACAATTACCCTTAGAAATATTTGTTGATCAAGACCGAGTGCATGAATGTTTTAAAAAAAAGGTGGGGTCAATAAAATACCAGGAATGCTTCAAAACCCTTCGAGAGTGTTTTATAGCCGATTAAAATGGAAAGTCATGCATTCACAGTCCATATGCTACAAATTTGTCGAAGTGGCAGTAACGAAAGCTTAAAGAATATGCTTTATTAAAATAATTTGATTTCTTGACATTATTGCGCCATTCAAGAAATCGTAATAGGAAAAAAAATCCCTCCTAATTCATCAGGTGTTATGTCGGCGAAGAACTCATTGTCGTGTCATCCGGAATAGAGAAGATGCCGAAGGTACACCCGCGGATCCTCGCAAGGGGATTCGCAGTATGGTGGCCCGGTCGATTCCCACCGGTTGTCTCAACTCCAGGAATCGATGCATGTATACACACAGTGAACAAAGGCGGTTCCAAGGCCAGATTCTCCCGCTGCTGCGAGGCCCGGCCGGTTGCTGCAAAAGGGATGCAGTAGCAAAGAAGAAAATATCTTGAGCACAAGGTTCGGTGGCTGGTCGTCAATGGCTAACCGAAACCCACACCAACAGCGAATGCGTAAAAACCAAGCCACGTTTTGCGCCTTGCCCCGGGATTGAAGTGCTCGTGCCATTTATTGAGAGACAACCCTGGTGGTCGTCATAATACAAATAATCGTCATATTAGGGAGTTTTAGTATAGCGTTTTAGCTGTAGCGTTAACGTTTTGCGGGCCGCAATCGCGAACGGATAGCGCCTCGTTATGCTACGGTTAGCGTGCCCGCTAACGCTACGGGCGCGCTAAAGTGGTGCTTTCCGCTATACTAAAACTCTCTATTGAAGTCAGGTGTAAGACGAGCCCAACTCCACTCTTCCGTCTTAGTCTGAGCTAGGAATTCTTCCACCGTAGTTCGTTCTCTGATATGACATGCTTCTTTCCTAACCGAAAGCGTTACTCCTCTCTTCCTTAATTATCTACATTGTTTGTTGGACTGCCCTAAGCGTTTTTTTTTTTTTTTTGAGGTGCTTAGTAAGACGCAAATTTACTGCCCCATAAATCATCAATGGCAGAACGCATTGGTTTCCCACCTTTCACTTTACGGTGGGAAGGAACAACTGTTCAGTATTTGAATGTGATTGCGGAATATTCCAAGCCCAGATTGATTTTAAGGGGCATTTGACTTTCGCGGTTGCAATCAGACTTTACAGAACGCCCAATATAGTATGTTCATCACATTTTAAAGCATTTCATTGCCTCCGCTAAAGGTTATATTCTCTGCGTGTCCCTTCGCTTCTCGACACTTATCTTTAATCCTACTAGGGAGCTTTATTTCTGAGTGCTGTCGCCTTATCATTTCTTTTTTGAATAGGTCACTGAAAAATTGAATCATCTGCAAATATCAGTTGCTTAAAGGGAAGCTGAAGCGCTTTCCAAAAAATTTGAGTTAGATTAACAGTTATATAGTTTCTTGCGCGCTGATTCCGAATATCACATTGAAATTTATCGTACATGAGTCCAAGTGGCATTCATCTTGCAAAAAGCGCGGCCCCGTTTGAAAGACGCGCGCTTTTCGTCTTTTGGCGCCCCTGATTGGTTGCGCCCGTCATGACGTCAAAGGAGGACACCCTTCGACCGCGCGGGTTGTCGGAAGCATTGCGAACGATCGCACGGTTGCCTTTGCGGCAATTTAGCTTGCAGTTTAATTTTCGCACATGACTGGAAGTTTGTTTTATAATTTCCCGTGCTGTTGGTTCAATTATCTTGGAGCTTAAATTTGCTTTACACGACAGAGAACCCCAAAGCAGTGACTGTGACGTCGACTAGTGGGTTCCATCAAAATATTTTTGAATTAGGCAACCAGCATAGGGGGATTTTATACCTTATGTTAATATTAGGTACTGCCTTAACTGTTTCTTATTATACACAGAACCATTTATGCCGAAGATTAATGGGCGTTTTATAAACAATCTACCAGCGAAAAGCACGTACGTGCACTGCGCGAAAAAATAGCGTTCATGCGCTGTAAACGTATATGCGAGACACATCTTGCCGGTACACGCATAAACCAACAAGCAGACTCTGCTTCCGCATTTCCTTTGTTCGTTGTCGCCCACCCCAGCCCCGTTACTCATCCCCGTACACAGATCCACAAGCGCGCGCAATTTCGGCAGCGGCGCTACGGCGCCTCCGCGATTGCTAGCTGCACTTCGATGAGTGGCGTCTTACTGCTTCACATGCATTTATTCTGAAAACACTGCAGCGCAATAGTGCCTGCTCAGCATTATTGGCTGTAGTAGGGCTTGATTTTCGCTTGTGCGTTGCGCATTCTGCTACAATATTACGGCCACCTCGTTATAATTAACAGACCAGTCGGACAAGGCAGTTACGTTGTAGTTACGTTACTTTAGGTAACAATCACCAAACGTTTGTGATAATGAATCGTTGGCCTGTTGCAGCATTTCTAGATTTAAGCATTTACCGCGCTAGTCGGACAGAGGCCGTATATTTACTCTTCACTCCTATTTTTTTTAGTATCATCATTATATATATCACTGACTATCACTGGAGCACACTTGAGGTTCAGTGAAAACAAGTGCTTTTCAGGTTATAATAAACAGCCACACGGAATCTTGGACAAAAAATTAGGCCCCCGCAGTCAACACAAATTATGGCACGATGGTGGTTCGGAGTGGTGTTTTTTTTTTAATTCCAGACAAACATCACTTTATCGTGACATGTATACTTGCAAAATAAGTAATCTGGTTGTCTTGGTTCTTTTACTTTTTAGGAATACTGTTTACCTCTTAGCCGGGAGAGAACTTCTATCAGGATTGGCCCCTTGTTTTAGTTTCGCCAAAAAATTGTTTTTTTGAACACTGTCCTGAGCCCATAGGGAAAGAAAACCGACGCGTTTAACGAAACAAGTATTTCCTGAACAAATGTGAC
>NW_027526203.1:31856507-31926571 GCF_048455015.1 Haemaphysalis longicornis
AACATCACAACATCCTAATTCAAAGTGAACGCTTAAAAAGCATATTAAAAAAAAGTATTAAAAGTTTTTTTTTTTTTTCCACCACGCGTTGTCGACCGGTGTATTAAGAATTTAGGCGACTTTCTTACTAACTGTCGTATCAACCAACCGGAAACTACTGCTTCCATGCCCTGCAATACACCTCGATGTAAAGTATGCCCACACATAATCACTACACAGCGTGCCACCAGCACGGCTTCAGACTACTACGTAAATATAAAAGGTAACTTCAACTGTGACTCTGATAATGTCGTATACCTTCTAGAGTGCGCTGTTTGTAAGCAACAACATATCGGCCAAACTGAAACGCCCTTCCGAATACGGTTCAATAATCACCGCTCTCATGCAAAATGTTGCTCTTATTTGCCCCTGTCAAGACAAGTGAACGGTCCCGGTCATGCATTTGAACATCTTAATGCAACAATTTTAGAATCCGCTTTCAAAACCCACCACTACCGCGAGGTTCGAGAATCTTATCTCATAAGTTTTGGGTCAGCGACGCTTGGTATTAATGAAAGTTACGGAAAACTAACGTGCTTATCCCTCGATTAAAATTGGTGACCTCATAGTTTTTGTCACATTGTTCATTAATCCCACCTTTGAGTTTCCCATCCGAATTCGCAGAAACTCACCAAATACAGCAGCTTTATTAGCCTAATGCGGCTCGACAATGCGATTTGCCCCTGGGAACAAGGCCGCGTTCTCCCCACCACTTAGAAACGTTTAACCCTTTGTGATCTATGGGCCCTGCCTATTTCCCTTTAGGTTGCTAGCTCACTGTGCAATTCTCTTTTGTACACGGTATCTATTCATTCCATCCGCGGGGGGCACACCCAAAATACAATCTTCGTTCATGCCTGTATGAATCCGTCCGAACCATTCTCCCCACCCACTGAATACCTTATTGTATACTTTTCCCTTCTTTTTGAAACCGCGCTTGTCCAGTCTTGTCTGAACTTGCAACCCACGCCACGTACGTTGCACAGTCGTGGTACAATCTGGAGCTGCCTTGTTAACACGACCCCCCCCTTCCTCCGCCACTACCTGTTCCCTCCCTCCCTCCCTCCCTCCTCCCTCCCTCCCTCCCTCCTCTCTCTCTCTCTGTCTCTCTCTCTCTCTCTCTCTCTCTCTCTCTCTCTCTCTCTCTCTCTCTCTCTCGCGCGCGCGCACGCGCTGACACTATAAACCATTAGTTTTTTTGTGAGTTCGGGCATCGTCTGTATACAAGCGAGGCGAACCATACGCAACAAGAAAGAAAAATACAGCGAAGAGGGACCGCATAAATAGGTTTCTAAAATGGACAACTTAGGGATAGCAGAAGAGGCGTGCCAAGAAAGAATTTCGTGCGTTAATTAGAAATTTGAGATATTGTATTCTTTCGAATCGAGAGGTCTGCCGAGATTTGGGCACTGCATGCGCGTTCGAGTTCGCTGATTAGCACTAGTGTCCTAAATTTCGTGCAATCGCCTCTTGCACCAAACATAGGCGGATGGAACGCCCTATTGTGTGTGCGTCATTTACTTTGAAGTTCGTTGTAAATTGTTTTGTTATCAAGAATTCCGGCCGCATTCCCTTTTGGTTGTTGTGGTGGCAAGTCCGATAACGCAGTGGTTGGCGCTATTTCTCTGCCGCGTCTCCTTCCCCGCTTAGCTAGGGAAGTTGATTGATTGATTGTAGGGTTTAACGCGCCGACGCGACGCAGGCGATGAGGCGCGCCGTAGTGGAGGGCTCCGGATTAATTTTGACCACCTGGGGATCTTTATCGTGCGCCGAAATCTCGTACACACGGGCTTTTTTGCTTTTCGCCTCCATCATAAAAGCGGCCGCCGCGGCCGGGAATCGAACCCGCGACCTCGTGCTCAGCAGCGCAACGCCTTAGCCACTGAGCCACCACGGCGGGTTTAGCTAGGGAAGTCAAATGGGCCACGAAAACAAAGCGCTACTTTGCCTTATTTGAAAGAAATCATCATCATTAGCAACAACAACAACAGCCTGTTTGGGTCCACTGCAGGACGAAATCCTTCCCCATTGACCTTCACCCGCTTCTGTCCCTGGCTGGCCGAGTCCATTCTTTGCCTCCGAATTTTCTTATTTCTGAGTTACTAACAGCACAGGAACAGGACGATGGGAGGATCACACAAACACGTAGGATCACAAACAATCTGTGTTGCAGTCAGTTTATTATTTCGTCTCCCTGGCCTTGCCCTTCATCTCGTCCCGTCTCTTGGTGTCCATTCTGTCGCCCTTGTCGCAAACCTGTTTTCAGTTCGTCGTACTACATGGCCAGCCCAAGTCCATTTCTTTATCTTTAGTTGGGCTGATATCTCCTATTCGAGCTCGCTCCCTAATCCAAGTTGCTGGATTTCTGCCCTTAAGTGTGACTCCTAACATTATTCCCTCCCTCACACGTTGGGCGGACCTAAGTTTGCTGGTTCGTTATTTAGTAAGGTGTCAAGTTTCCGCTGCGTATGTCATCAATTGGTTGAATACCTTGTTTTTGGTAACTAGCCTTTGGGAGCTCGTTCAACCCCATTATGGCATTAAGGACGTTGCTGTTACAATAAGAGACGTTAAACATAGAAAAACGTTCCAACTTTCTACTCCTCAACATCATCAGCGACGTAACAAGCAAATAATTTAAACATAATTGGCAGTTTGTTAGCTCGTTGCTAACATCCAAGCGGCGCAATAACACGGAAGAAGAGGTGCAAATAAATCCCACAGCCGTGTCTCCCGTGGATGGCTTTACGCAGTCTCTAACACGAAATAAGGTGGGGGTAAAAAAAGTGGCTGGCAGTAGTAGTAAACTTTAAGAGGAGGAAAAGGAAAAAGGAAAAAACGGTGGCGGTGAAGCGTCCATTCCTGGATGCCTCTTGACCGGGCCGACTCGATGGCTCGAAATATGAAGGTCCTCTGGCGGGCCGGGTCGGGGCTGGTCAACTCAGCCTCCGACGGCTCGGGGGTGTGGAAGGGAAGTGGGTTAGGGAGTGGGCACAGGAGTATACGGGGTGGGATGTGGTGAGCGGAGTGTCGCAGTGTTGGCATTGGTGGGGGGAGGCAGATGGTGGGTGCGATCTGGTGGAGGATGACGGGATTGTAGAAGGTACCGGTCTGAAGGTGACGATAGATGATGGCTTGCTGGTTGGTTACTGAGGGGTGTGGACAGGTGTAGACGCGTTGGGAAAGGGTGCAATGAGATAGAAGGGCGTTGCACGTATTATGGAGGGGAATTTTGAGGTCGGCCGTGTTCGTGCGGGAAGGTGGGATCACTTCACCTTCGGGGAAGAATTCCCGGGAGTGCAGAGCTTCGACAACGTTTTCCTTAAAATCTAACCGAATTTTTTTTTTTTATTTGACTTTAATATTGCACCACGCTTATTAAAAATGCATTGTTTCGAATGAAAAAAAGATGCTATTTGAGTTGCACGTAAAACTTAAATTAATCTTGTGGACGTAATTGCTGGCTGTGCTGTTTACGACGCAGTTTGTCTGCAGGTGCCTGCAAGTCTTGCATCTGGGACGGGAACAGCTGCCTACGACTGGTTGCTTTGAAGGCACTGTTTTAGCATGAACTAAAATATCTTTTAGATGCCGATTTCTCCTGTAGGTAAGCCTTGGTGCTTCCGGGAACGTATTTTTAAGTCTGTCGTTACTGGCTAAAATGGAGTGGTATAAATGGAGTAGTAGGTGTCATTTTTGTGACGGATATGACGTCAGTGAAATCTTGGGCTATCGCGGCATAAAACACTATGATGTTAAAATATAAAGGCAGTGGCTATTTTGCCGGCAGCCGGCAGATTAGCCTGGGAGAAAAGTTGCCGGCAGTTCCTTCCCATTGGCTGGCCCAGACCACGTGATTATTCTGCCGGCACATTTCCTCGGGGGCTATTTTGCCGGCTGCCGGCATATTTTCGCAGGTGCTATTTTGCCGGCTGCCGGCACATTTTCACAGTTGCTATTTTGCCGGCAGCCGGCACATTAGCCCGGGAGAAAAGTTGCCGGCAATTCCTTGGCAATACTGCCTCTGTGCGCCAATGCTGCGGCAGGCGGAGATGTCAACTTTGACGTTGGGGACAAGTTTTCGAGCTTTGCCGAGCTTGAGGAGAAGAGTGATTAGTACTGTTCAGTGGATTAAGTCAAGTTATAGATACGAGTCGGCAAGATGGCGGCGGGTATGTCGAACTTTGACTCAGCCCGACGCGAACTTTGACTTTGATTTGTGCTTGTTTCCACTTGCCGTGTGTGTGTATCAGCAAGCAGCCGAGAGCTAAAGTTTGGCAGTGTAGTGATTGTTCATAAGTCGCTGTTTTTAACCTGTCTGATTGTGTTTGGTATATGAACGCAAAATTAGATGTTTTTTGGACGTCTGCCTGCTTTGCATAATTTCATGCAGAAATATTGTCTTTACTGAAGTTCGTGTTTTAAACTTCATAGCATTGAAATAAACAGCGGTTAATTCTAGCCATGCAATCTTGATTTTTCGGCTGATAATTTTTTTATTGTGCGACTTTGCTTAAAATTCTACAAAGGAAACACCAAGGAACATTCACTCTGTGTGATCAAAGTGTCAAAGTCCGCGTCGGGCTGAGTCAATGTTCGACATGCCCGCCGCAGTCTTGCGAACTCGTTTCTATAACTTGATGTAATTCACTGAGCAGCACCAATCTTTCTTCTCAAACTCGGCAAAGCTCGAAAACTTGTCCCCAACGTTAAAGCAGGTTAAAGTTGACATCTCCGGCTGCCGCAGCATTGGCGCCCAGGGGCAGCATTGCCGGCAACTTTTCTCCCGGGCTAATGTGCCGGCTGCCGGCAAAAGAGCAACTGTGAAAATGTGCCGGCAGCCGGCAAAATAGCTCCCGAGGAAATGTGCCGGCACAATAATCACGTGGTCTGGGCCAGCCAATGGGAAGGAAGTGCCGGCAACTTTTCTCCCAGGCTAATCTGCCGGCTGCCGGCAAAATAGCCACTGCCAAATATAAAACTCGAAAACGAACAACCCTAAGCATACGGTACTCTTTAGTACTAAAGGTTGCTTCCCCACAAGAAGACCCCGTGTGCAGGGGTGCACCCTTTACAGGCCGCTTGCTTAGTTGTACTGGCGTCACTTCCGTGATGGATATGACGCCAGCGAAATCTTTGTGTATCCGGGAATAAAACACTTTCGTGTTAAAAGTCGTTTTAGTATTTCGCCCTAACCAACACAATCGGGGTGATTCTGGATTCCGTATCGAAATTGGTGCTCCTAAAAATTATCCAATAAATCTTTCACTAATTAATTTATCCAATTGCTTTTCGCTAATTCATGTTACTTGTAAAAATGCAGAAAACTGATTTCTGAGCACGAGGTCGCGGGTTCGATTCCCGGCCGCGGCGGCCACTTTTCTGATGGAGGCGAAAAGCAAAAACGCCCGTGTGTACGAGATTTCGGCGCACGATAAAGATCCCCAGGTGGTCGAAATTAATCCGGAGCCCTCCACTACGGCGCGCCTCATCGCCTGCGTTGCGTCGGCGCGTTAAACCCCCACAATCAATCAGAAAACTGATTTTAAGGATTTCGCCCTACGAGGCCGGTAAAAGGGCCAAATATATTTTTAGAAATGGCGCCGCTGACTAGCCGCGAAGGCCTAACAGTTGATGTCCACGCCTAGACAAACTTCTGGTTCAAACTGCTTCAAAATTCTTGAGCACATTGTGATTACGGTGTTGGAGCTCAATATTGCTGAAATTTTTAAATTAAGCCACGAAGAGAGGGAAAAGTTGTGAAATAATTTTTCATAAATACATTGTTTAAGCAGGTGATTAGTTATATTGAATTGGTTTTTATTGCTATAGGTAGCTTAGTCAGGTGTCTTAACACGGTTCTACAGCATTTTTTATGACGCTTATCTAATAGGGACAATCAAAATATCGGGAAAACGGCGTGTTCTTACACATTCCTCAATAACTACACAGCCCGTTGATATATCCAATTCGTTTTTGTTTGCAAATGCTGCCTATCCAATTGCCTAAAAATTTAATTCGGGATTTTGTCCTGACATGCGGAAAGGAATGCCAGCGAGATTTTTTAATTTACATCCCGCTAGACGTGCAAATCCGTTTCATTTTCCGCGTTCATACAGCGCGCGCCATCTGTTGGCACTTTCTGCAACCACGCGCCTCCGGTAAGAGCCCCTGTTATTTATCATAAATATAAAAAAGAAGAGGTGACCGGTAAAAAGTACAAAGGCATAGCGCTCGCCATCTCTGGGACTTCCTATAACCACGCGCCTCACATGGGAGCCCGTATTACTTATAAAACTGTCACCGATGAGCATCTTTCATACCTGCTCAAATAACACTTCCCATGGGTAAGACTGCCTTCCCTCATGAAGTCCGCCTCCATAGTATGTAACCAACGGAATCTCCTGCCGAATGCAAGTTCTGTTTACAGTCCGGCACTCTTCCTCATATCATTCTAAAATGCAAGAAAACCACCTGCAATCTCTTCCCTCTTCAATCCCCTTTTCCAACCCTTAAGCTGTGGGAGAACCTGGCGACTAGCAGCGATATGGATGTACACACTTTTGGCCTCCAGGGCGAAGGGTGCCGGCTCATCACATGGCTTCCTGCAATAGGGAACCACTCCCACTTTACCGGCCCAATAAAACGTTTTTCACTCCCTACCTCGCTTGAGAGCACCATCTTGGTGCAATTTGTTTAGCGAGAGTTGCAGTAAAACATGAGGTTCAGACATTTCCAATTTCACGACACGCCTCCCTTTGGACTCAGCCCATATATTGACAGCAGGGAGGAGTTCCTAATTGTGTACCACTTCACGCTGAGCTAGCCAGTTATGACCACTAACAAACTGAAGAAGTGTTATACCCATTAATGCCATTAGTGCCCACCCAGGTATTGCCGTGTACTACCGCTTGTTTATATGATATACATCATCACCACCAGTGGCGGTCCCAAGGGGGGCGGGGCGAAGGGGGTGATCGCCCCCCCCCCCCCCCCCCAAAAAAAAAGGTTCTCAGCTTCTTATTTTTTGTTTTTTTCGAAGCATTCCACTTGCGCGAGGTTAAATCCCACTTGTGTGAGTTCGCAAACGTGTTGCGACCGTGAGAAATGCGGGCTCGAGTCAGCCGTAGCACCGCCTACGGGGAGTCAAAAACCACTGTGTCGCTAAGTGATTTGTGCGCAAGCGGGTTACACAACATACACGCACACGCCGGCATGGTTATCACCTCCTCCGCAGAACTGGCGCAAGGAGAGGAGCGGTTCTTATTCGCCCCACAAAAAAAAAAGAAAAAAATCGCCCCACCCAAAAAAAAAAAAAAAAATCTCCCCCCCCCTAAAACTAATCTCTGGGACCGCTACTGATCACCACCAGCTTATCTATGCCCAGTGCAATACAAAGGCCTCTCCCCTTATTTTCCTATTATCCCGGTCCTGTACGTGCTAACTGCGACCAATTTATCCCCGCAAACATATTGATCTCATCTGCCCATATAACTTTCTGTCGCCCCCTGCCACGCTTGGCTTCATTAGGGATCCACTCTGTTACCCTTAATGACCAACTGTTATCTTGCATCCACATTACATGCCCTGCCCATGTCCATTTCTTAATTTTTACTACTAAGTCCCTAACACGCGTTTGTTAACTGACCCACTCCGCTCTCTTCTTGTCCCTTAATGTGACACCTATCATCTTTCGTTCCATTGCTCCCTAAGTCATCCTCAATATAAGTTGAACCCTTTCAGTGAACCACCAAGTTTCCGCCCCGTAGGTGTGTACCGGTAAGATGCAGCTGTCATGCACTTTCTTCTTCAGGGACATGGGTAGGCTGCCATTCATGGTCTGACAATGCCTGCCGAATGCACTCCACCCCATTCTTATCCTTCTAATTACCTCTGCCTCATGATTGGGATCTGGGGTGCCTACTTGGCCCAAAGTAGATATATTCGCGTACCACTTCCACTGTCTCGCCATCTATCTCCTACCGATGTGCTGCCCCGAGGTTATTGATCGTTACTTTAGTTTTCTGCATATTGATTTTCAGGCCCGCGATTCTACTCTGCTTGTCCAGTGCGGTAATCATACTTTTCAATTCGTTCCCCGATTTACTTAGCAAGGCAACTTCATCTTTAAATCTGATGTTACTGAGGTATTTTGTGTTAATTCACTTACGTCCACCTGTTCCCCATCCAATGTTCTGGATCCCTGTTGTAAACATGCTGTGAATAACATTGGAGAGATTGTGTCTCCTTGACTGACGCCTTTTCTTATAGGTGTTTTACTGCCCTCCTTATGAAGGACGATGATAGCTGTGGACCCATTGTAGATATCCTCTAGTATTCTTACGTAATGCTCGTCTACACCCTGATTCCGCAATGCCTGAATGACTGCTAGGGTTTCGACCGAGTCAAATGCTTTCTCATAATCTATGAAGGCTATATATAGGGGTTCAGTATACTCAGCAATTACCTGATTGATGGTGTGAATATGGTCCATTAATTGTTGAATAACCTTTACGGAACCCTGCTTGTTGTTTAGGTTGACTGAAACCTAAGGTTGCAGAAATTCTGTTAGCGATTACCTTGGTAAGAACCTTGTAGACGACTGGTAGTAAGCTGATCGGCCTGTAATTTTTCAAGTCCTTCATTTTCGCCTTTCTTATGGATTAGGATGATGTTCGCGTTCTTCCAAGATTCCGGTACCATTGCGGTAATTAGGCATTGCGTATACAGGTTTGCAGTTTTTCAAGTACAATTTCTCCGCCATCCTTCAAGAGGTCTGCTGTTATCTAATCCTCACCAGGTGCTTTGCCCCCTTTCATTTATTCCAAAGCCTTCCTTACTTCTGCGGTCATTGCTGGTGGGATGTCTATGTCCTCTGAACTGCTGTCTCGTTCGGCATTATCCTGGATGTACTGGCTACTGCACAGATCCCTATAGAACTCCTCGGCCACTGTGACTATTTTATCCCTATTTGTGATGACATTGCCTTGCTTATCCTTAGGTCACACATCTGATTTTCCCCCACGCCATGACGTCTCTTCACTGCTTTCAGGCTACCTCCGTTGTTTACAGCGTATTCGATCCTCTGCATATTATACCTCCGTATGTAAGCTGTCTTACGCTTATTGATAACTTCCAAAGCTCCCCTAGTTCTATTCTGTCAGCTGGGGTGGAGATTGTCATAGTTTGCCGTTTCCTAATTAGATCTTTCGTCTCCTGGGAAAGTTAACCAGCCTCCTCTCTAGCCATCGTGCCCCCGACTTCTACTGCACACTCCGTGATATTGCGTGTAAGATTGTCGCTGGTTCTTGTGTCGTAAACTCTGCTTCCTCGGTAAGGAGCTGAATAGCGGTTCTGCAGCGTGATCCTGAATTCTTCAACTTTACGTCTTACTGTTAGCTCAGTGATCGGCTTCTTTCGTACAAGCTTGTTACGGTACCTCCTCAAATCTAGCCTAATTCGAGATTTTACCATACGGTGGTCAAGCATTTCTGCATCCTGCATGACGCCAGGGTTATCGCATAATATGAAGTCTATTTCATTTTTATGCTCCCCATTCGGGCTCCTCCACGTCTACTTCCGCCTCTCCCGTTTGCAGAAGAAGGTATTCATGATGCGTAGATTATTCCGTTCTGCGAAATCGACTAGTACGCCCTCCCCCGCCCTCCCCCCTGCTATTTCTACAGCCCATACCATAGTTCCCAACTGCCTTGTCTCCAGCCTGATTCTTGCCTACTTTAGCATTGAAGTCTCCCGTAACTAAGGTATCCTGTGTTTTTACTTTCGCCATTGCTGATTCCACATCTTCATAGAAGCTTCCAACTAGCCGGCCGTCATGGCAGGATCTTGGCGCGTAGCCCTACATCCAGCCATTGAGGTGCAAATTCGAGGTGATACAGGTATACGCACCAAATCGAATATTACTATACGGAAATCATTAAAAACATTTTTTATTCGGTTATCGAAAACATTTTTGCAAACGTTTTCGAGGGTCGAAAACACAAAATGAGCGAGTTCGACTGTGTACATAAAAACGTTTGTTGTTCATTTTTGTTTTTGTGTGCTTCGTAATCCGTCCTATTGTGCCCACTTATTGATTGTATAATGACGGTCATTTATGCAAAGTATTTGAGTATCTACAGGTATAGGCATTTTGTATTGACTGGAATTGCATTCTTTCTAGCGCGCGTATATGGTATTGCAGCGACGTGGTGTGTGCGTGCGTGCTTGTGCGAGTGTGTGTACGTGCATGCGTGCGTGCATGCGTGCGTGTGTGCGTGTGTGTGTTTGTGCACGTGCGTGCGCCCGCGGGCGCGCTCATAACCAAAAACTTTCAGAATGGAAGCGATTAACACGACACGACATTCGAGGTGGCTTCAAAACGAATAGCAACATTTTTCGCGAAGTCCTTCACAGTTCGAAAACGCAAATGGTCGTAACTCAGGTAGGCGAGCACATATCCTATTAAAAATTAGAAATTTCGTCAGAACATGCAAAATATACTCCTCGCATAAAAATAGAAGCAGTCCGGCACAATATTTACAGCACTGTGAGCGCTTACGATCAACTTCTGAAAATATGCACTGGCTATCTGCACTTGCGGCGACATGCGCCCACCGGTGATGTAGGAATAACCAAAAATTCGAGAAGGGTCTTTTGTGGAGCGCGCCTTACCTGATTGGTATTGGGCCAACTACGCTCTTGTGAGTCTGGTTGCTTTCGCATTCTGATAACGTTGTCCGGATCACGCTGCCTGGGTTAACACCCTATATATGAGAAACACAGCGCCAAACTTCCACTGTGCCCGGTTTTCTGTTGCAATAATGCGCCAAGTAGAAATTTCTACATCTAATGATCCTTTTCTTGTTTGAAGGACATCGGAAAGGCAGAAATATTCTCTAGCATTGTACTCCTAGAAAGGACGATAAAGCATATCAAAAAATGAACACTAACGCGTATGACTAGAAGGTAGCGAAGCTGTACGCAACCTTCACGACCACCACGAAGGTTTAAGTACACCATTCCAGCCGATTTCCTTATTCGCTGCAGCAACAACTACTCCACCAATATTGCTATAAGTGTGAACTTCTTTCATTTTTTGGAAGTGATAATCATTGGACATACCCTTGTAGGGGCGTACTTTATGACCTGTCTTTCTTGTTCCGAGCAAGTGTTGCCGTGGTTATGGTGAACGCTGGAGTTTTTTTAGATGCAACGCATCTCATTCACCCGCCTTGTCCCTGCATCTGGCGTTGTCGTCGTCGGCGTCCGCCCCTCCCCCATTCTCCTCGCCGCGCCAGCTGCGCTCTCAGCCGCTCCCACCCTCTCCTCTCCGATAGCGAAGACTCTCTCGCGAGGGGCATTGGATTGGATTCGATTGGATTGGCTTGGCTCGGGTTGGTTTGGTTTGGATTGGATTGGATTAAAGGTGATTGTGTTGGATTGTGTTGCGTCATAGCCGCGCAGACGCACTGCCGGCGCGTCCCCTCACCGTTACGCGCTATAAAACGCGGTGCGTGCGCCGCTCCGCTCCATCGTTCCAGCGCCGTTCCTCCGCTGTCCAACGCTGCAACGTGAACCCCCTATGCGTCGCATCTACACAGGGGTTCTCGCGAGGGGAGGTGGGAGTTGCCAATCTGGGGCAGTCTATCTAAAGGGTATGCTTGGCTTGACTAACGTGCGCAGGGGACGCTGGGCGGTCACCTCGAGGCACGTACACACGAGCGCTCAGCATTCTCTTGGTTTCCTTATCTGCCGGGGGGTCGCTACCGACCAGCGCTCACATGCGCGCGAAGGCAAATTTATTCGTATTTTTATTTCTGCAGACGTAAAATTACGATTTCCTAGACATCTTCCCTGTTAAAATACGCATACATCTTGCATTGGCGAAGCTTACTTGCGGACCCAGTACCCTGCACATTATCCTCGGGCAATCGTCTCAATGTTGGTTTTAAGTCTTCTGATATTTATACTATTATTGCATAACAGGCACGAAACGTTCTTTACAGGGCTGATGTTTAAGATTCTTTCGCGCTCTCCGCAAGGAGATTGCGTAATCAGTACATAGAAAAGACTGGGGAGCAGAGGCTTGAAATGCGGGGATGAATATATCAGGCCATGAGGGCATGCCTGAGGCGATTTATCAATCGTGCTAATTTTCAATGCCTGGCGTTGCTCCGCATGCCGCGGTTTTTCCCAAGACCAGGCACAAAGCTAATAGAACTATCATATAGATCTATTTTACGCAAGAAAATTTTTCTTATCCCGCAGGGGTTCCGTATATACATTACACAATGCACTCAAGGTGTTGCCAATGAAGTGAAAGTAATCAACATAAAATGTATTACCATTATTAGACCTAAAAATTTAATATTTTTTCTTTGTTTTAGCCGCAATGAAATCCACCCAAAACCTTTGAACATGTCTCTAATGTTCTACACGCTCGTTACTGAGGCATGATTTAAGAATTGTGACTTTCAGTACCTTAGAAGAAATCGATAAATATTTGCTCTGTTGTAAAACCATTCTTTTCGATTCTCAACTACTTTAACAAAGGTATTATCCAATTTGTGTTCCCATCAAATGCAAAAATATCTATTCGCACAGACCTACTATTCTTCAAACTATACGCCTCGAGATTCGCAATCGCTGCGCCGCCTGCCGCCGCTTCTCCGCGGCGTTTGCGGGATTAGCGCTGCGTGGCTGATAGGCGGTCATGCAGTGTTTTGGTTCTCTTTCGCTCCTCTTTACCTTTCCGCGCACTAAACAACTTGTTATGGTGACGTCTGTAAGCTAACTGCACGTTTAGGGCACTTAAAAAAAAAAACAGCTGCGTCTTGGTAGAGCGCTCTAACTCCAACAAGAGCTACCCGGGGAGGCGGTTCTGCACGCTTCTTGGCCGCTCTTGCGAGCGTCGGCGACGGCAGCAGTATATCACCGAGGTCACCTTCGAACACGTCAGCACAAGTGAATTCTATTTATTGTCGCCTCGTTTAGACCTGATATTGGCACTGTAAGAGGTTGGTTCGTTTTGCAGCGCAGACAACAAATGCGGCTTTGCTTCGAATATGTACGTCGTAGAAAAATATGTTTCGGGGATGTGATAACCCAACAGCTGACAAAAACTTGTGCTTTTTATGGGAATATACACCACGCGAAAATGTTAAGTACGCTCAAAGGCTGTGCATTGTCAGATATGTGGCCACTCATGCCTTATAGTAAGAACCAAGGTATATGTTAAGGAAACCACGGGAAAATGAATGGTCTGCAAGTCAGGAATAAATAGAATAGTCGTACAGGAGTGAAAAAAAAACCGAGTGCAGCCTCTGAAATGCTAAAGACGTTTGTTTGAGCAAGGTAGTATTCACCAGACCAACTAGATGCGAAATGCACTATTTCGCTAGACAGGAGGGGGGGGGGGGGGGTGACAGGAGGAGGACGCTCAACAATCGTTGTTTACAAATTCGGGGCGAAATCAACGAATGAACGTTTTAGTAATCACACACACAAGCTGCCTGTTCCCTTTTCGTTTGTTTTTCGCCTTCAACGAACGGCTGATCACTTGGCGGACGCATTTTTTGAAGAATACAGGGTAGGCAGTTCACAAGCGATACGAGGTGTCGTTGGAAGAGTTGATTGATTGATTGCCGGTTTTAACGCGCCTACGCAACTGAGACGATGAGGCACGCCGTAGTGGAGGGCTCCGGATTAATTTTGACCACCTGGAGATCCTTAAGGTGCGCCGAAATGTCCTACACACGGGCTCGTTGGAAGAGTGTTGTATCTGATAAGGGTCTCTGATTTCGGTTTGTGCTAGATTCTGCAGTCTCCCTGTGTCATATGACGATGTTTCGAAGACGAGTTTGGTCACGGACGCGGATTACTCTATAAGCCCATCTTCGCGCTTCTCGTGGAGGATAAATGTAACAGATGAATCTTTGCGAGCGTTCACCTCGGCACAAGACAACACAGCATTAAATTTGTCGTCATGTGCTGGCTCCAGAGTGTAATTTTGCATTATGCATCGTACTTCTTTCGTACCATTTCTGAAATTTATGCCGCATTGGCTTGTTCATGGTACTGATCAATAACTGATGTGTGATATTGGCAGGCGTAACTTGCGTGCTGTCAGGTATGAGTGCTCCGCTGGATTTTGTAAGTGCACAAAGTCGATTTACATCATAGTGTGTATGGCCGAAACATGACCATCGGAAGAAACACTGCTTACAGAGACACTGCCACTAAATTTCAGGGCAGCGGAATTGCAATCAGCTGCATGCAAATGCTGGCTTCGGGACGCCGGCCTGTGACACACGCCCGGCGCTCATATAGATCTCACTAAGATCGCGTCATAAACGTTTATACTCTCGTGAACACACCACACTTGCAAACAGAGTGCCTGCTCCACGTTATTCGGTATTTCGAACGCGGACAAACGGTAAATCGCTGTCTTGAACGAGCCCCAAAAGCAACGGTGACAGGGGGGAGCGGGCCGGGGACTCCCGCGCCTGCTTTTGAAATGGGCCGCTAGGGGGATTTCAGTGGCGCCCCTACTAAGGTCCCTGAAAGAACTAAGGTAGCGCCAACTGCTCCCTCCTTCTCCGCTGCCCTCCTCTTTTTTCTCTCCCCTCACCCGCGGCGCCGCCGTCCCTTTAACTCCGCGGCGGGGCCGCCATATTTGTTGGCCACTTGAGAGCAGACGCCCTCGCTACGCTTCAGGGCGCTCGCTTCAGTTTGCTCTTGTTTTCGCGCCGAAATCGCTCTTTGGTAGCATTTATAGGATTTCTAGAGCCCCGTTTTACCAACACGCACTGAGTGATAGTGTTTTGTTTTATATTTTTGTCTACAAGGGGATATTTGCGGGGCGGATGCCGCTGGCGCATACGCACAGCGCGGTTTTTGTTTACGTGTGCGGCATTCTGTAACACCTCAGGATAGCTCGTGAATGCGAAAGGATCGAGCGTGGACATTTCAAACTGCTCTGTTACGGTAGTTCCGTTCTTGCATTCGCGTGGCTGTGGTCGTGCAATCACTGCACAGAGGTCTTGCGCACGGTTCGCGGCAGTATACAGTGCGCTTCATTCGCAAATGCCGTAGTTCGAGCGCTGCGCTGGCGTCCTTGCACTCGCCTTTCTTGCGATAATTGTGTATCCTCAGCGGCGTTCACTCTGCGCCCGCTTTTACTAACGACCTACAGCCTACCTTAATTCCGCGCAGTTTTAGAGTGCTTTGCCGTTTTTGTAGAAATGTTTCCTTCACCTTCATGTCGTTATAGGCTGCTGTGAGTAGACTAAAAACATACACATGCTGTTGTGCGCGTGTGCACGTACAGCGACGTGAAAAGCCCCTGCTTCCCCGACTTCGCAGCCGGATACACTAAACTACACTCGCGGCCGTACGTTCATGTGCGAACCTAGTGAAAAACGCAGACTTGTAATTCTGGGAATACGCGCCAGAGAAGACTGCGATCAATCGATCGGGTAAACTGAAATGAGAGATTTGTGGCCTCTTATTTCTCATACGAACCAGAGATCGAGTCCCTCTAGGTACAAATTATGTAACTAGTTACTGCAGTTAATCATGCAATACGTTTTTTCACCGGGCGCGGTCGTTTACAGCCGTTATTAATGGAGGCGCCTGGACAGAATTGTTTTGTGCTGGGATATATTCTGGCAGATTTGTACATTGCACTAACACAGGGATACACCCGAAATAAATTCGAAAGAGGACCAATGTCACGATGATTATCAAGAGAAAACAATAAATCACAAAAATGAATTGGTGCCACCAAATAGATATTTTATTGGAACAAACGTCCGTAATGACGTCGTGCAGGTGGCTTGTACTGCTGACGTGGCTTCCCGTGAGAAAAAATGTTGGGAGTGGCATTTGGGTTTAGTTTTTTTAACGCCAAGCTTCTCCAATATCCGTTGCTCAAATTGATCCGTGAAATAATCCTATTGAGAAGGGAAAAAAATGTCGCCACCGAGTTTGAGATGCGCCACAAATATTCCGCAAATATAGGCAATAATGCATTGCAGAAGGGAGTTAGTGACTGTTCTACCGTAGCATGGTCAAATTCGTGTTCGCGCATCTGCTCAGTGCCGCGTCCGCTCAACTCGCTACACTAAACCCGTTTAGCAAGCGCTTTGCTGGACAAAAATACGTCTGCTGAAAATAATATAGTCGCCCAGTGTGTTTTGGTTCAAATCGCAATGACTGGATACGCTGCGCCATTGACTACTAAGATGAAGTAAGCGCGCACACTGCAAATGTACGGCATCACGTGTAATGCAAACGTAAGTCGTAATTAACGTTCCTCTGTGCATACACGGAAGAAAGGGCGTACAGCCGTTACGGTGCGAATATGCATTTGAAGTGCTCATTCAAACGTGAGCGAATTTAATAAAGCGATAACAGAAATTGCGCATCAAACGTACGTCAACGGCGCGGTCACTATATTAGCTGACCTTAAATTGTTTTACCTAGCCGCAATTTTTTTTTCTCGCAACAGCCTCAATTTGCGCCGCACCGACCAAGCCCATATTACGCAGCAAATCACTCCGATGTCATAACAACGGGATTATAATACCACCCGGGTAGCTAACACACAAAACATGACTTCACGCCAAAAAGAGCGTACACGCACTCGGAACGCACACGATCATAGGCGTGCGCACAGGGGGGGCAGGGGGGGGGCGGCCGCCCCCCCTAATCATCTGAAGGGGGCGCCAAATTTGCCCCATGCCTTGCCGATGTAACACATGAAAGTAAAATTTCTGCTCAGAAATATTTTGTGTGTGTTGCAATTCCATCACATTGAAATAAAAATTTTATAACCATCCCTCTTTGCACTGCGTTCGCACCGCAAGGCCTTCAGTGAGAAGAGGTCGGGAGTTGCTCTGGGGGGGGGGGGCGCAGCGGTAAGACTTTGCCCCCCCAAATTGAGAACTCTGCGCACGCCTATGCACACGATACATGGTCAGACGCAAGCTGCCGTCGGCCAAAACAAGCATGAATTCAGGTGAACAATTCTCGCGTCACGAAAACCTTACGACAACTGACTGAACATGCTACGCCGCTGATATTGATGCTGGAAGTTAAGCGCGCACATGACAAATACACGGCCTCTTATCCAAACCAAAGCTTACGACGGGACGAACTCGGCGCTGCGCGCAATGCATACTCAGAACAAAGCGTGGACGACGGTCGCGAAGGGAATACGCATTTCTTCGTAAGTGACCGCTCAAGCTCGCGCAGAATTTAACAGAGCAAGAACAAGCATTCAGAAACTTACCTCGCAAAAGAGTGATGGTAGCGTCGGCCTGAAGTATGCCCGTTCAAATCTATGCAACCAAACTTTTCTCCTTTCTGCGTCGCGTTTCCCGGACGGAATAACGAAGTCTTGTGCCCTGCCTGACGATATTCGCGCTGCCTAAGGCACAACACATCGACACCGAGAAGCAACCTAAAACGACACCGGTGCGACATTTTTTCGAAACGAGCAGCTAATTCTTACTTTGCTATTAGCTGGCGCCTACGATAAAGCCGGTACTGAAGCACGGTGGCGACGGTGGCTCGGAAGCCAGCAATGGCGTCGCAGCGGCGGCATTGCGCAATGTCCCAGCCGGCGAGGCATCGGCGAGGCGACCCGGCGGCGGAGCAAAAAAAACAAAACCACGTGACTTTTCCCTTGACTTTTCCCTTGGCGCGCGGCGTTCGCCGGCGAAAAAGAAAATGGCAAAAAACGAAGTAAGAGAGGAGCGCGGGCAAGGGCGAAAGGCGGCGAGATCTAAAGATGGCGCTACCTTAGTAATTTTAGGGACCTTAGCCCCTACAGGCCGCGCTCGAGGCGTATATCACGTACCTCCTTTTCCAGTTTACGAGCATGGCTACAGGAGCTTCAATCTGCCCCAGACAAGGCCAATTGGTTTTTTCGCACCGGCGTTTGAAATCAATCTTGAAATCGGAGTTATGGTGTAGCGTTTGTCAGCAATGTAGAAGTAGAATATTCGGCTTAGACGATCAACATCACGCGTCTTTAAATGTGAGTAAACACGCCGAACATGTGGGCTGAATGTAGGTGAAGGTAAACTCGTGCGGTCCTACGTAACGAACGCACACAGTGCGGCCCTGTATACGTGTATACGTAGAAGGCCGCTGTTTCAAAACAACTTCCTGCACAGCCCCTACAATTACTCTAACCTCCGCTGAACAGAGCTTAGCAAGGTCGATCGGCAATTCTTCGACGCATTTTTAAGGTACAACTCCCAAAGCAACGTAACACATTCCAACCTGATATCTGCGTAGAGGGAAATGTTACTTCCTTGCTTAAGCTGCGTAAATAGCAACAAATGCCATACGGCTGATATATACGACCAGATTTCGAAATCGAATCTTAAGTATACCGCTTTTTTAAAAGTAAGGGATTTTGATTTAAAGCAATACATGCAGCTCTAGCTCAATTACGCGACAAACGAACTAAAAGAACAAAGACTCTGATTTATATGTACCTATGGGCTGGCCGCAGCCGATGTAAATTCTGCGACGACAATATTTCAAAGGTGCGGCTGTAAATACCTATGCACTAATCAGCTGAAAGGAGCTACAAAAAGTTCTTGTGATGTTTGTTCTGTTTTATAACATAAATACAATTAAGTGACATATTTCTTACAACCTGTCTCGCAGAGGTGGTACTTAATCGGTTAAGGCACACCTATGCGAACGACTCCACCACTCGCCTTTGCATTTAACCGCACCCCAAGAAATAGCCACAGTTGGCTGCACCACAATGCCCTGGAACGACAAATCAGCGTGACCAATTGTGGAAGGGTATTTCTACAGTGCAGCCCCTTTGAAAACGGCGGTTTCTTATTCACGTTGGATACAAGAATCGATGCTGGGGACACAAATATGAACTGTTGAATGCATGCAAGAGGTAACGTCATCTGCACTGAGATCTCCCTCTGTCCGTTACTAAAAAGCCCCCTGAAAGACTTACCTCGTCGTGGCAATCCATGACGATGCCCTGCGGCGGGAACGGCCCGAGCTCCAGTTGGCCATGGGAGTCCACGGTTGGCGCGTATCCACATGGGCGCTACCGGATACCGTCAAATTCAACACCGGGAGAAGATCCCGCAGAATCCATCGCACCGGACAAGGCTGAAACAATTATTTTGAAGGACTATCACTACACGGTTAACAAACAGCAGGCGCATGCGGCTGTCACTCCACCGTCAGCTCACCAAGGCTGCATGACGCGGAGGCTCTTGGTCAGTGTAGGGCCGCCACGTAAGCGGGGTAACCGCCATGATGATGGGGATGACGAAGACGACCGTTTTCTTAGCGAAGACCCCGTTTCTCACCGATAGGACGCTGACGTATACACTAAAATTCGAAGTCCTACAAACCTACCAAAAACGCTAAAAGAATGGAAAATAATTCTCAAAAACAAAACGCTGCAACCAGCCTTTTTTGAAAGAGAACGAAGAAATGTTGTCATTCCCGTGGTGTTTCCGGTAATTTAGTGAAAGTCACATTGTCCCCCTTTGCTAAATGTTATGTGGGTATGGGGTAATTAGCTGTTAATTTTCACAGACCAAATAGACACTCATCCGAGGTCCTACTGACTAAAGGTTTAGTTTTCTTCCTTCGGCTGACTTAGTCAGTCCCCTTTGCAGATATAGCCTTATATATATGCTCCTTAACGCACGGTGATCACACGCTTTGATACAGCTTAGCAACCGAAAATCCTTCTCAATACCTGTATTGAAACTGGGAATGGAGTCGACAGCGGTTTCAACATCCCAGTTGGTGGTTTCCTACGTGCAGTTCACATTTTCTTGGCAGGTAATTATGTTCGTTATCGTCAAATTATTACTTTACGGCAATCCAACCAGCTCATCACCTCAGCTATTCCGACTACCTTTTCCAAGGATTCCTACGGCACAGCCCCAACTTGCATCTCTTTTACTTTTGCGATAGCCTCCTCTTACTATCATGTGCTTCGCTCTTACCTTATTTATATTAATTCCATTTCGTCGAAGAAGCTATTTATGGCATCATCATATTTTAGCTTAAATTTGGGGCAGAGGCTTGAACTATGTTTAGTGTATACCTCTTACCGCAAATGAAGTCATGCCAATCCTTTCCGACTCTTCCTTTTGTGCTGAAAAAAAGCGCTTTTAATCGAAAGGCCGCATTAGGCCCCCCTTGAATTTCAAAAATCAACCGCTACAAAAGCGGCTACGATATAGTCATGGTACGGTGTATTAAAAACGGTATATATGAGGTTGACATGGTAACAATACACAAAAAATTGCTAGCGGGTGGATTTGAGAAGCATGTCATTACAGCTTCTCAGTTACTTTTTGTGCAGCAAAAATACGCCACACGCAGCTGACACGATTTCATCGAGTTACAGCAAAAGTTGTACTACCTATATGCAATACTCATTTCTTTTTCAAGCGATCAGGCCATGAAAGAAGTGTGTATGTGGTCAAGAGCAATTCCAACAGTGCAGTGTACTTGCCTTATTGAGGACGCCATCGACAGGGCTGCGGAGCGTAATATCGCAGCGCTCGCATTGCAGCACACTAGAAAGGAGGCATTCCCGGGAGCCCCGCAGCATCCTGCCCCCGCAATGCCTGCCAGTAGCTCGGCCAGTCTGCTATGGAGGGGGTCCACGTTGGGTGGCGTCGTCATGGCCAACTCCCTGCGGCCCCTCTCCTTTCCTCCCGGTGGGGAGGGTGGGGGTGCCCTCCGCGCATGTGAACCACTCGTTGCAGGACCCCAGCAGGAGCTTTGCGAATGTGCCGCCGTCTGCACCTGCGAAGTGGAACCGCACATGCTCGTTTGTGCGGATGGGCAATAAAGAAGTCGCCCACGAATACAGAAAATCCTGCGGTCAAACGCCCTACTTTCAGCTACTTTGCAAGAAGTGGGTCTCTACTTTTCTAAAGAAGGATGGCGGCGGTGGCTGTCTGCGGCTCCTGTGCCCATTCGTAGAGAAAAGCAGATTGACGGAATAGACGGATTCAACTTTCTACAGCTGGGCCGAAGTTTGAGCCATGTAGCGTACGCATGGAACGACAACATTGGATACGCCAACGTCTGACAGCCACCTGAAAACCAGCCGCTCGGTTACAAACAAAAGCTGTGCAGCCTCTTCACAGACTTCGCAGTTGAAGGGAAATGCGTCCTCGTCTAGGTCGAATTTTCCATCTCCAGTGAGGTTGCTGATTAAGCTGCATATTGTAGCTTTCTTTTGTAACCGTGCAGCTGCATTTCAGGTGGATAATAAATGTTTGCTTCGGAGAAACATATTTCATTTTCACGCACCTACAAAGGTCGATTTAATGCGCCGACGTAGGATTTACTCAGACTCGAGGGGACAAACGTCATTGTATTGACGTGACGGTAATTCACACTGAACGGCAAGCACTTTATGGGTTATTTTCACGAGGGTGGAATTGTGACATAAAAAAGTTTTGTAGGATGTGTTCATAGCAGGGAGCTGGCGTAAGGGAAGTGAAGGGTGGAGGAGGCTGTTTGCAGTACAAGGCGGAGAAGAGGGGGCGGGAGGAGAAGTCCAGCTGATGGTGGTGGGTAATGACGCATCACTACCTAAGTGAGGCTTTAGGTACCGACCGAAGTAGAGTGGGTGATTTCTAGAGCCCTTACCAAAGATTTTCAAGGTAGTGCGAAGAAAAAATACAAACAAAGGGGGCGGGGAGGGCACACAACACAAAATTCCCACCCCCACCCTGTAAAAAAGCCTTGAGGGGTAACGGGCTCTGGAAGGCGCGATCATTCTGGGTAATGACCTAAAAGCTAAAATAAAATCTGAAGCAGCTAATTACAGAAGGCCTACCTGGACGGAAAGCAGGAGAAGTTTCTCACCACTGAATGTAAAAAAAAAACAATACTGTTGTTTCATCCCAAAATGAAATTATGAGATCATAAGCATGGGGGACTGGATATTAGTAGCGCTACTAATAAAAAATTAACGATGTACAGTGTTCACAGGGTTGAATCATACCTTTGCGGACGTCAAGTGGGGCAGAAATCACAAATTGAGTTTTACGCAGCCGAAAATAGACGCTTTTAATGAAAATAGACGCTTATAATATCTCACTTATAATGAAAATAGCAATTCAATCGGCTTCATATGAATGCTCTCAAAGTATTTGAAAAGGAATGGAATAACTGGTCAGGAAAAGTTGAAATTTTGTAGAGGAAGCTACTTCCACCCCCCTCCCACCAAATACGAAACCGATTTGACTGGCAAGTAAGTAATAAAGGTATAGGTCTACGCCTATTGTGTCTCCAGAAATCTTGTGGTTGTGGTGGCTTTATGCAAAGTACTGCCATGCGAGCCATATTTCTTGACAGCTGATGCCCCTGCAGATCAGGCGAAATACGACTTAAGTAGTAACGTGCTCATGATTGAATGATTTTAAACGTAGGCTCAAAAGTGCTATAAATCGCATGTTGGGGAACAGCGTTAAAATAGGGGGACTCAAAGAATGAACGGAACAGGACGAGCGCTCGTCCTGCACTTCTTTCTTTGGGTGCCTTTGGGTGCCTTCCTTTGGGCGCGTTGTTCCTCAAGATGCAAGTGCTACAATAAGCCCAACTCGCCCCACTGCTTATTTCGGTACTCAACCTGGAGATTCTAGAAATGGAAGATTCTAGCGTACGCCACCGAACCAACACTACCACATTTCGCTGAGTTATCTGCCTATGTGTGTGTAGTGCAGTGGTGCTGGATGAAGTAGTCCGAGGGAGGACACTTGGCGGGTGACGAGAGTAAACGCGGAACAGTGCTCGGCCCTTCTGCGTTCACAGCTCAGCCATCAACCCCTAAAACCAGCTGTCACCCGGCGAGCTAATATTTATGTAAATAGCGATGACACACGTTTGTTTAGCGATATACCCCTAGCTCGTGGTCAAATGGACAGTCGTAGCTGCAGGAGCTTTGGTCATGAACTCGTCGGTTGAAATGAACCTTGAATTGAGAACCATGCTACAGCGTCTGTCGGCAACATGGAGAACTATCCTTCAACTCTGACTATGACGTCACACGTCCGTAAATGTAAATGAATGTGCTGATTGTGATCCCGTGTTGCGAACATAGGTGCACGGGGACGTTGTTCGGTCAGACGTTTCGGACACACGGTGCGCCCCGGTAAAAGCCACTGCTGCAACAGACCTCCACCCCCGGCCTTTCGAGGTGTGACAAACTCCGTAAACCGGGCACAATACCGCGTACTGTAAATGATGCGATGCATTCCTGCACCGCATGCTCCAATAGCCACCTACCGAACTATTGCTGGAACCCTATATGGCGGGAAAAATTACTTTCTGGCCTAAACTTCTTAGGGGCTTCCACTAAGTGCCATACAGATGACAATCTATAAGTTCCCGTACTTTCATATTCGTTTTTCGGTTGTCAACTTTGCAACAAGTCACAGATATCCTTGCCAAAATCATCAGCAACTGAAGCTTAAATACCTAGTTAACAAAAAATCAACGAAACAGAATGAAAACCAAAGACGATAATTTTAGGTCGGGAGCTGGTAGTATTCATAGCAAAACAGCTACTAACAATTCTTGATGATTGTGGTACTTAGAGAAGACCTAACCAATATAATTAGGCGACACATACCTAAATCCCTGCCCGGCCACGGTACTTCATCATTGGCTTATGACAGCCTTGGGCAAAGGAACCCTCAAAGTAATTTGCCTCGTCCTCTCGCTCCTGCGTTTCATCTCTGAAAACACCTGCCTCTTATTGGGGTTCTTTGTACCAGAGAAATATCTCAATGAAGAGAAATAGGAGGTCTTGAACGCACATCATTCACGTTCTCTTCCCCTCCACACACCATAAAGCTAGTCTCAAGAACTGCCTGCTCACGACCACCTCCGCGATGTCTTGCGGTGGGAACGGTCCGAGCTCCAGTGGGCCATGGGAGCAACGGTTGCCGCGGATCTACATGGCCGTGTCCTGCTACCGTCAGATCCAGCACCGGGAGAAGATCCCGCGGAATCCATCGCGCCCGGCAAGGCTGAAACAAATATTTTGAAGGACTCTCACTTCACGGTTATGAGACAGAAATCGGATGCGGCTCTCAATCGGTTGTCAGCTCACCACAGCTCGATGAGGCTGATACTCTTGGTCAGCCTGGCACCAACCTAGAACGTTCTGCTAGGCCCGCGCGACGCGAAAGCACTAGCCGCCATGAAACGGGGTTAACCCCTACGATGATGATGTAGACCGTGGGCGACGACGACGACGAAGTTTTACACGCGCTAAGGACCTCGTTTCTTACCGATATGACGCTGACACAAACAAAAACGGAGTGCTAGGAGCCTACCCTAAAAGCTAAAAAAATGGGAAATAATTCTCAAGAACAAATCGCTGTAACGTGGCTTCTTCGAATAAGAATGGAGAACTTTCATTATTCCCGTGGTGTTTCCGATAATACAGTGAAAAACCCATTGTCCCACTTCGCCAATTTTTATGTCAGTATAGGGCATTAGGTATTGATTTTGACATACCAAATAGGAACTCATACGAGACCCTCCGACTACATGCTTAATTTCATTATTACCGCTAAGCTCGTCAGTCCACCTTTTCATATATATATATATATATATATATATATATATATATATATATATATATATATATATATATATATATATATATATATATGCTCTTAATCACCCGGTGGTCACTCCTTTTGATCCTGCATAGCAACCCAAAATCCTTCATATCTGTTTTGAAACTGAGAATGCAGTCGATATTATTGTCACATCCCGGCTTTTCCACGAGCATTTCACACTTCGTAGGCAGGAAAATGTGTTCGTCACCTACACGCTATTACTTTACGTCGTCCAACCAGTGCGTCTCCTCAGCTATTCCGACTACTTTTTCCAAGGATTCCCAAGGCACGTTCAACAACTTGCATCTCTACTCCTTTTGCGACAGCCTCCTCTTACTATCATGTGCTTCGTTCTTATCTTGTTCACTGCAAATTCCATCTCCTTTTAGAAGATATTTATGGCCTAATCATTGTACCTTAAGGTTAAGGCACAGGCATATACCATGTTTAGTCTACACCTCTCACCGCAAATAAAGTCTCCTGCCAATCGTTCTCATCTCTACCTTTTGTGCTGAAGGAAAGCGCTTTTAACAGAATGGGTGCATTAGTCCCCTGTTTTATTTCTAAAAACGATATATATAAGGTGGACATTGTAACAATACACAAGAAATTACTATTGGGTCGATTTCAGAAGCATGTTATTGGAGCTTCTCTGTTCGTTCTCTCTTCGCGTGCATTGCGCGAAGCAAAAATACGCCACAGGCATCTGATAAAATTTTCTCCAATCTGCAAGAAGTTGCCCTACCTATATAGAATGTTCATTTCTTATTCAAGCGATCAGGCCATGAAAGAAGTATGTGTGTTCAATCTCAATTCCAACATGTACCGTCCACTCGCCTCATCCTGTACGACGACGTGGGCAGAGTGGCGCAGCGTAATCTCGCAGCACTCGAAGAGCAGCACGCGAGGAGGGAGGCATTCCAGGCAGACCCACGACATGCTGCACCCGCAATGCCTGCCAGTAGCTCGGCCGGTGTGCGATGGAGGCGGTGCACACGTATGGTGGCGTCGCCTTGGCCCTGCGGCCTTTCTGCTTTCCTCCCGGTGGGGGAGGACATCACAGCACCTGATGAACCACTGGCTACATGCCTCCAGCAGGAACTCTGCGAAGGCGCCACCAGGCTGCTCCTGCCAAGTGGGGCCGCACACGCTCATTCGTACGGATGGACGAGAAAGAACACAGTCGCCCACGAATTCATAAAAGCCTAAGAAAAAATTGCCCTTCTTTTTGCCTTGTCCTCTCGCTCCTGCGTTTCATCTCTGAAAACACCTGCGTCTTATTGGGGCTCTTTGTACGACAAATATTGCAATAAATGGAAATAGGAAGTCTCGAACACATATCATTCAAGTTCTCTTCCCCTCTACACACCATAAAGCTAGTCTCAAGGACTTGCCTGCTCACGACCACCTCCGGCGATGTCTTGCGGTGGGAACAGTCCGAGCTCCAGTTGGCCATGGGAGTACACGGTTGGCGCGGATCCACTACGCCTTGACCCGGTACCGTCACGTCCAAACCCGGGAGAAGATCCCACGGAATTCATCGCACCCGGCAAGGCTGAAACAATTATTTTGAAGGGCTCTCACTTTACAATTCAATCGGATACGGCTCTCAATCGGTCGTCATCTGGATGACGCTGATTCCCTTGTCAGCGTGGTGCCAACCTCGAATGTTCTGCTTCGCCCACGCGAGGCGAAAGGACGCGCCGCCACGCAACGGGGGTAACCGCCATGATAATTGTGGAGACGACGAATACGACGAAGCTTAACACGCGCTAAGGACCTCGTTTCTTACCGCTAGGATGATGACACAACTAAAACGGGGAGTGCTAGGGGCCTTCCCAAAAAGCAAAAATAATGGGAAATAATTCTCAAGAACAAATCACTGTAACGTGTCTACTTCAAATAAGAAGGAAGAAATTTTATCGTACCCATGGTGTTTCCAGTAATGCAGTGAAAGACAATTGTCCCCGTTTCCTAATTGGTATGTGGATATTCGGTAAGTAGATGTTGATTTTGACAAACGTGTAAGCATTCATACGATGCTTTACTGACTTCAGGTTGAGCTTCCTTCTTTCGGCTAACTTCGGCAGTCCCGTTTTCAGATATAGCCGTGTATATATGCGCTTTAACGCGCAGTGGTCGCTGCTTTTGATCCCGCTAAGCAACCCATAATCCATCATAATATCGGTATTGAAACTGAGAATGGAATCGACAGCAGTTTCAACATCCCAGTCGGTGGTTTCCTACGTGCAGTTCACATTTTCCTGGCAGGTAATTATGTTCGTTATCGTCAAATTATTACTTTACGGCAATCCAACCAGCGCATCTCCTCAGCTATTCCGACTACCTTTTCCAAGGATTCCCACGGCACGGGACCCAACTTGCATCTCTCCTACTTTTGCGATAGCCTCCCCTTACTATCATGTGCTTCGCTCTTACCTTATTCACAGTAATTCCATCTCGTTGAAGAGGCTATTTATGGCATAATCATGTTAGCTTAAAGGGGCCTTGAAGACAAAACACAAGTTTGGTCCATTCGAAAAATTGCCTCGTTAGAATCATACTGACACCACTTTTAACAGACGCTTCGCTGAAATACGCTTTATGATTATGAATAAAAAAATGGCCATGCGACCCGCTAGCTCATTTTCCGTAACAGAACCTAACCAGCCAGCTTTGCGATTGGCGGAGGCCGGCGAAAGAAACGCGAATTAGGCAGAGCTTATAAGCTTGCCGAACGAGCTATTTGCGCTTCAGTGTAGGGCACATTCTTTTTAGAGCAGTAAGAATTGGGGATAAATAGTGGAAGTTACGAAAGCACAAGTAAACTACAGGTTTTCCCGCTCAATTAATTTAATCCAATCGCCATCTAATTTAATCCAAACGCCATCCAATTTAATCCAGGTGCCAGTGAATTTAATCCAAGTGCCAACCAATTTAATCCAGCTGTCGAAATGTTGTTAAGGGCTGTTTTGTGCGGAATTAGGCGCAGCTTTGCGGGCTTTGGTGCGCGTGGTGCAATGAAAACGTGGTGTTCCTTGATGCCTTATGTGCAAAATGTCGTATGCGCGCAGCTTAATGGACACTGAGTAACACCCGCAGGCCAGGAGAGTGGTTTCGTTTGATACGTTGGTGGCGTGCGGTGATCGTCTGCGAGATCGCCAGAAGTATCGTGTGCTCGCGTATTGTTACCCCAGCAGATTTGCCAGCGTATTTTTACGCGAGCAGACGCCACTTCTGTCGCCAGTAGGCGATATTTCTGCATCTCGCAGACGATATTATAATTCGGAAATATTGCTTAACGTTGCAGAAAAGCATTTGAAAATCAGAATGCAAAGGACGTTTAAGTAACGTGTCTTTGACAAAGGAGCTTCTGAAGGCATTGTTACGCGAAGATCAGACGATACTTCTGACGTGTGTTATCGACGACGCTCTCGCCAACGATCAGCTCACAGCAACGGTCTGCGCGCATATGATATTTTTCACGTAAGGCATCAAGAAACACCACGTTTTCATCACGCGACGCGCATCCAAGCCCGCAAAGTTGCGCCTAATTCCGCACAAAACAGCCCTTGACAACTTTCTGACAGCCGGATTAAATTGGTTGGCATTTGGATTAAATTCGCTGGCACCTGGATTAAATTAGATAACGTTTGGATTAAATTAGATGGCACTTCGATTAAATTGGTTGGCGCTTGGATTAAATTGTATGACGATTGGATTAAATTGAGCGGGAAAACCTGTAGAAGTGCCGATGCGTACTGTTGTTGGTACTGTGCGCATTATGCTTGTTTTAGCTGCACAGCAGTCCCCCGCTTTCGAGTTTTCTTACACGCACTGGCCTATTGGCGTAAACGACAATGTTTTACGTGACCCTGTTTGTCGAGGATATTCCATGTTTCAAGAAAGGATTACTTTCTGCAGCAACAAAAACAAGCCGGGTGCAAATACGGTCAAAAAACAAAGCAATGGCAGACAACAGTCCGTGCATTAGTATGATAGCGCCATCTGGGAATACTGACGGCAATCAGCGCTACAGCCGAATCCATAGAGTTTATATTACTGACTCTAGAGGAAAAGCTGCACGGCCAGCCCGTGCATTGAAACCATGATAAACCCATAGACTTAATGCTACGGCCGAATCACGCAGTGCAAGTTCGTTTGTATTCGGGCGCTTATGACTGACTTTATTGCTGACGTCCCGAAACGCACGATTTGGCGGGAGAATAAAAATTTTAACCTAAATTGATTATTCTTAGTGAATACGACATCATTTGCTGCCGGACAAGGGCTAGGAGCACTATAAAACACAAAGTCTCAAATAAAACAAACTTGTATTATGTCCCCATGGCCCTTTCAGATGGGGCACAGGCTTGTACTATGTTTATAGTCTATACCTCTCATCGCAAATAAAGACTCCTGCCAATCGTTCTCATCTCTCCCTTTTATACTGAAGGAAAACGCTTTTAACAGAAAGGCCGCATTAGGCCCCGTTGTATTTCCAAAATCAGCCGCTACAAAAGCGGCTACAATAGAGACATGATACGGTGCATTAAAAACGATATATATAAGGTGGACATTGTAACAATACAAAAGAAATTGCTACTGGGTAGATTTCAGAAGCATGTTATTGGAGCTTCTCTGTTCGTTCTCTCTTCGCGTGCATTGCGTGCAGCAAAAATACGCCACAGGCATCTGATACAATTTTCTCCCATTATAGCAAGAAGTTGCCTACCTATATACAATACTCATTTCTTATTCAAGCGATCAGGCCATGAAAGAAGTGTGTATGTGTTCAGGCTCAATTCCAACATGTACCGTCCACTCGCCTCATCCTGTACGATGTCGTGGGCAGAGTGGCGGAGCGTAATTTCGCAGCACTCGAAGAGCAGCACGCGAGGAGGGAGGCATTCCAGGCAGACCCACGACATGCTGCACCCGCAATGCCTGCCAGTAGCTCGGCCGGTGTGCGATGGAGGCGGTGCACACGTATGGTGGCGTCGCCTTGGCCCTGCGGCCTTTCTGCTTTCCTCCCGGTGGGGGAGGACATCTCAGCACCTGATGAACCACTGGCTACATGCCTCCAGCAGGAACTCTGCGAAGGCGCCACCAGGCTGCTCCTGCCAAGTGGGGCCGCACACGCTCATTCGTACGGATGGACGAGAAAGAACACAGTCGCCCACGAATTCATAAAAGCCTAAGGAAAAACTGCCCTTCTTTTTGCTACTTTGGAAGAGGGGGAGGTAGGGGGAGGGTAGCTGTCTCCGGATCCTCTGCTCCATTCATGTTCAAAGCAGATGGACGGAATAGGCTGATTCAGCTTTCTACAGCTGGGCCTCAGTTTGAGCCACGTAGCCTACGCTTAAAGCGACAACGTTGGATACGCAACGTCTGACAGCCATCTTAAATGCAGCGGCTGGGTTACAAAAGAAAGGTGTGCAGCCTCTTCACAAACTTCGCAGTTGAAGAGAAATTCGTCCTCGTCTAGGTCGAATTTTCCATCTCGTGCGAGGTTTCTGATTAAACTGAATATCGTAGGTCACTCTTGTATCCGTAACGCAGCATTTCAGGTGGATAATAAATGTTCACTTGCAAGAAACTTATTTCATTTTTGCGCCTCCTGCAAAAGTAGATTTAATGAGCCACCATCTCATTTACTGAGACTCGAGGATCGAGAAAGACGTAATTGTATTCAGGTGGCGGTAATTCACACTGAACGGCATTAAATTTTCCGGTTCTTTTGAAGAGGGTGGGATTGTGAATTAGAGACAAGTTTGGGAGGATGTTTTGAGAGCAGGGAGCTGGCGAAAGGGAAGCGAAGAGTAGAGGAGGCTGTTTGCAGTTCAAGGCTGAGAACATGGGGGGCGAAGGAACATGTTGAGCCGTTGGTGTTGGATTTTTTTAGGGAACAACCAAAGGTGAGTGGGGGATTTCTAGAGCCCTCGCCAAAAATTTTCGATGTGCTGCGTAAAAAATGAAATAAGGGGGGGGAGCACACAACACAAAGTTGCCCCCGCGCCTAAAAAAGCCTTTCAGCCGTAACGGGCTCTGGAAGGCGCGATCATTTTGGTCAATGACCCATGATTTAAAAAGTAACATCTGTAGAAGGTTATAATTGATGACCTAGCTGGGCGGAAGACAGGAGAAGTTTCACACCACTGGACGTTTAGAAAAACAAATACTGGCGCTTCATCCCGAAAGGATATAATGGGATCATAAAGATCGGGTATCTGGATATTAACAGCGCTACTAAATAAAACTAACGCTGTGCGGTGTTTACAATGTTCTACCACGACCGCTCGATGGAAACAAGGTTTGCATCGAGCGTACCTTTTCGGGCGTCACGTTGGGCAGAAATCACATTGAGTTTTACGCAGCCGAAAATAGACGTCAGGACTTTTTAATGAAAATAGCATTTCTGTCGGCTTCTACATGAACGCTCTCAAGGAATTCGAAAAGAAGTGCAATCACTGGTGACGAAAATTTGAAATTTTGTGGTTGAGGATACTTGCTCTCTCCCCCCTCCCCGAACACGCCGATTTTGTCAGCAAATAACACAAAAGTACTTTGTCTCGTCCTCTCGCTCTTGCGTTTTATCTATTACATTTGAAAACGCCTGCCTCTTGTTGGTGTCGTTTGCACGAGAATTATGGCGATGGTGGCAGTTAGGGACTCTGGAACGCAAGTCATTTATGTTCTATTCCCCGTCTACCAACCATAAAGCTCCTCTGTAAAAAATCGGCCGCGTATCGGCTGTTTCGTTGCGTATGTCGGCGACAGTCTTTCGTCAACATTTGCAAGTAAATGCCTCCCCGTCGTTTTCCCGCTCACCTCTCATGCTGTTCTCCCGTCGCGCTACTCCCAAGGTAAACACTCTAGAGGTTTACTCAAGTCAATTTAAATATACCGCGTTCCCCTTCTCCAGGCCTGGTTCCTCGATGCCAGGCCGGGTTCCTCGATGCCAACGGCGGAGACCCACGTCAATCGAATCGCCCTACTTAACCAGAACCACGTTTCCCTACTCCACGCGTGTTCCATCCAAAACGTGAAACCTGCTTAGTGGTACCTTTTGTAACCGTTTCCGTTTGTTTTCTTAAAATGCCGCTAGAAGCTGTAGCGGCGCGGGCGGCAACAGGCGATGGAGTGTTTTTTTTTTTTTTGCATTGGATGCAGTATTGCATTTGCTATCGCAAAAATCGAGCATCCGTGCATTTGTGATAAAGGAATACTACAAATATCACTCATGTACTAATTTTCTACCTCATATTTGCATAATGTTTTCTTCTTGTTCTGCAATGTTAACATGATCATTGCCCCGTACTTAGACGTTCAGATTTGGCTGTGGGTATATAAGCCTATTCTGCAGGTTCCCTTTCACTTCGGCCGGGTGGCCTAATCGAGTTAATGACAAACAGACATACAGACAGACCAAAATTTTCGTGGTGAAGTAGCGCAAGAAAGACTATCTTCTTTAAAACTTGCCTGCTCACGACCACCTGCGTCGAGGCCAGTGACTGGAACGGTCCGCGCTCCAGTTGGGGATGGGAGTCCACGGTTGGCGTGGTTCGACATGGCCGTGCCCCAGTACCGTTGAATCCACCACCGGGGCAGGATCCCGCGGTGTATGTGATGAAGGAAATCGGTCACACCTGGAGAACGCTAAAACAGAATGCATTTGTCAGCTCACCAGGCTTAGATGATGCGGATGTTCGCGAGCCGACTGCCACGGTGAATCAGCCTGGTGACCACTTGGAACGTCTTTATTGGCCCACGCGACGCGGAAGCACGAGCCGCACCTCAGCGGTGGCCACCACCATGATGATGATCGTGGCTACGTTCCAATTTGCGGACAGCTTGGAAGACAGAGATAGAGAGAGAGAATCACTTTATTGAGCGTTCTGTTTGGTCTAAGGGTCTGTAGTGGCCCCCAGCTTGAGCCAAGTGGCGACTTCGGTAGCTCTATTGACCACAGCGGCTTGCACCTCTTGGTCTGAGCTCCCCAGCACCTTCTCCCACTGCTCTTCACAAGAAATTGAAGGAAACGGGTCTTTAGGACATCCCCACAGGATGTGAGGAAGGGTGGCGAGGGTACCGCATGTAGGGCATCCTGGGGAGGGGTATATAGAGGGGTGGATGAGGTTCAGTTTTGCGGGATTAGGAAAAGTGTTCGTCTGCAGAAGACGCCACGCGTGTTCTTGGGAAAGGTCGAGTTGAACATGGGCGGGAGGGTATCTACGGCGGGAGAGGCGGTAATGGGTAGTAATTTCACTGTACGTGACTAGTCGGTCCCTGGCAGATCTGGCCCCGTGGTAGGGAACGTGACTGGCCTCGGCTCGGATCATAAGCCCTCGAGCCGTATTGTGGGCAGCCTCATTTCCCTCGAGACCAGCGTGTGCCGGAGTCCAGATAATCTCTACTGGGGAACTGGGTGGATTTTGTTGCAGAATTTTGAAGGCCAGCGTTGATATTAGGCCGCCAGCGAAATTTTGAACGGCCGTTTTAGAATCAGAGATTATGATTGATGGGGTCGGCCTCATTGAGAGTGCTAACGCAAGGGCCGCCTCTTCCGCCGTGGCTGGGTAGGGAGAGTTAACGGTCATGGAGGTGAGTTGGGGGTTATCGGGGTCATTAATTACGGCGATGGCGTAGGTATTGTAGTGTTTATATTCGGCAGCATCCACATATACTACATCGGGTCGTACCTGGAGACGTTTGCGTAGAGCTCGTACCCTTTGTTCCCTACGACCCGCGTTGTGAGTAGGATGCATGTTGCGGGGGATCGGTCTAATGGTGAGATTAGAATGAATGTCACTAGAGAGTGGAGATTTCGCTTCAAGGTCGTCGAGAGTGGTTATTCCTAATTGTTTCAGAACGTGATGCCCAGTGAGAGTTTTCGATAGGCGGACCACCTGATTGGATAAATGGGCTTCGATGAGCTCCTCTGCCGTGTTATGTATCCCAAGTCCCTCGAGTCTGGCAGTAGACGCATTAAGAGGGAGGTGAAGGGCAGCTTTGTATGCCCGGCGGATGAGGCGATTGACTTTATCTAATTCACTTTTACTGGGGTTCAAGTATGGGAGTGAGTAAGTGATCCTACTGATAACAAATGCCTGGATCAGTCGAATCCTCTCCGCCTCCTTGAGCCCCTTGCGACGATTCGATATTCGCCTAATGAGTCCAGTAGTTTGGGTGACATGCTGTTCCAATTTATGGAGAAATTGTGTGTTGGCCCGATTTCGCTGAATTGTCATCCCCAATATTTTCAGGACAGGGACCTCTGGGATCGGCTTGTTCGCTATCTGAATTTTAATGTCTGGAGAAACTTTACCATTTCTTTTTGGGGGTAATAGGAGCAGTTCTGACTTATTAGGGGAGCAGGAAAGCCCTGAACGTCCAGCTTCTTCGACTACGACCTGAGCACCTGCCTGCAGAATCTCCTCTATGTGCGAATCACTGCCGCCCGTGACCCATAAGGTGAACCTGAGGTCGGGAATTTGTTCTAATCGATTGGGAATGTTTAGAATGGCCAGGTTGAATAGTAGAGGAGAGAGCACCGCTCCTTGGGGGGTTCCTTTGGATGGAAGTTCAACAGTGTCAGAGGTAATACCCCGTATTTGGATAATTGCAGTTCGGCCAGACAGAAAGCTACGTATGTAGTTATACGCGCGGGCTCCCGGATTAATAGACTGCAGTCCGTTCATTATGGCTTCGTGGGATACATTGTCAAATGCCTTAGTCAGATCTAAGACAAGGATAGCTGCCGTGTCCAGGTAACTTCGTGGTGTTATTATTTCTCGGGAAATTTGGAGGAGGACATCTTGTGTGGACAGGCCAGCACGGAACCCTATCATGGAGTGTGGGAGATACTGGGAGCCTCGAAGGTAGGAGACTAGCCGCGTGAAAATAATGTGTTCAAAGAGCTTCCCCAAACAGGATGTAAGGGAAATTGGTCTAAGATGTTCTAATGCCAATGGTTTTCCGGGTTTGGGGATAAATGTAACTTTAGCGTTTTTCCACGATTGCGGTAGGGAGCCTTGTTGCCAATAATGGTTAAAGAATCCTGTGAGAAAGGTGATAGAGCTGTCATCTAGATTCCTGAGCATTTTATTGGTTACCTGGTCTGGGCCTGAGGCTGACCGTGGCCGAAGCTTTAGTAGGGCTCCTCTGACCTCTGACTCGGTTATATCGCCGTCCATAGTAGCATTAGCTAATCTTGCGTATGGGGGAAGGGGAATGCAAGCACCTTGGGGCAGGTAAATAACTTTGACTTTGTCAATAAGGTCTAAGTTCGAGCCTGGAAAATTTTGGATGATGCTTGTGAGGTTATGCACCTGTTCCGTTTTTGAGTGGTTCGGGTTCAAAAGATGCTTCAAAAGCTGCCGGGTGCGTCTCATGCCCAGGTTACCACGCATCTGTTCGCAGATTTGGCCCCATTGATCCTGGGAAAGTCGGAGAGTGTAATTTTCAATTTTATTTTAAATGCAGAGCATTTCAGTAACTCACGATGTCACCCGCGTTGGCGTCCGTAGTCCGCATCGCTCCCCCTACACTATATAGAGAAATAATACTTACCGGCGCCAGGTTTCGATCCCACGACTCTGCGGGCGGAACGCAAGGTGCACGTCGCTCTACCACTGCGCCACAAAGCCAACACAGAGTAGAAGGTTACGAACGCGCATTATATCCTTGACTCATTCAGCCGTCGGCCACAGGTGCGCCCTCTCCCCCGCGTCCTCCTCGCCTTCTCTGCGCTCGCAACACCCTCTCTCGCCGAGTTCGGTTCGCGCGCAAGAACAGGTGGGGGCGCTCGCATCGCGCTCTCTCGCCGGGGTCGGTTCGCGCTTAAACCACATATGTCGTTCGTGCGCTCTCCGGTCGCTAACACCTGTGGCGTGATCGTGACGTCAAAATCACGCGTTCGTGTGGTGGCGCGATTTCGGCGCTATAACACTCTCTCGCGAGGGGCATTGGATTGGATTCGATTCGATTGGCTTGGATTGGCTTGGCTTGGATTGGTTTGGATTTGGATTGGATTAAAGTGGATTGTGTTGGATTGTGTTGCGTCATAGCCGCTACACGTTGCGTCATAGCCGCGGCAGGGGGTTCACGGCACGTTTCACGTTTCACCATCGGCTTCATCGACAATGTCTACGCTGGAAGACAACAATTACAACAACAACAACAACCAATACGTAATCCATACGAATTGCAGGCGCGCACCCCGCGGAAATGCTCTGCATTTGATCGTGCCCCTCGCGAGGGGGATGTTTGCATAATGTTTGCGTCATCTATCGGTCATTTTAAAACGTTTACGGTTGCTTTACTTCGAGCACGCCAGGGAGCGAGCATTGTCATCTCCTCGCTCGGACGGTTGCGATGGTTGCGACAGCGACGGATACGTTTTTTTAGATCTGCGAGTTTACGGCGTAGTTTGTGGTTGTGTTTAGCTCTCCTCCATCGTTTTTGAATGTTTTTGTATGCCTCCCACAGGTGTTGTAGGTGCGGGTCGATGACTGGGTCTATTGTTTTGGTTGCGGCTCGTGTGTCTGCAAGCAGCTCTTGAACCCAAGCATCGAGATTGGATGGGGTTGGCTTATCCAATGTTTCATCATGCAGTTCTCGGAAACTCCTGAATTCGTCCCAGTTTATGAGATGCTGTTGTCGAGGATGTGCTTTGATGGAGTGAGTGAGGGTAATGTCGGTTTGGATAATGAAGTGATCACTCCCAAGGGAGGTGTCGGTGACCGTCCATTGGGTGTCCTTGACGTGATGCGTAAATGTGAGATCCGGGGTGGAGTCTCTTTGAACACTGTTACCGATCCTAGTAGGGGTGTTGGGTTCTGATTCTAGCGTGAGATGATGGATTTGCACCTGGTCCCAGAGGTCCCGTCCCTTTTTAGTACAGCTGGGGTAGCCCCACGCTGTGTGAGGTGCATTGAAATCACCTACAACTAGAGCATGTGGTCCAGCCTCTTTCCGAGCAAGGGAGAATAAAAGGTTGAATTTATGATTTTGCGATTTGGGGTAACTATATACGTTGAGAACAAAAAGCTTGGGGGTTCCTTTTTTCGTGGGGAAAATCGTGATTAGGTGATTGGGAATTTCTACGCTTCCGAGTTGGGTCCTTTGTGCTGGGATGTTACGTTGGACTAGTACGGCTGTTTTGGGCTCAGTATCTCCCTTCAGGGTTTTATATCCGAGAAGCTTAACGATTGTGCCCCTTTCCTGTAAGGCTATGATATCTGGGGGAGAGACAAGCGACTGAATGTGTAGCTGCAGGTTGCTACGCTTTTTTCAAAAGCCCCTGCAGTTCCACTGCCAGACCCTGAAGGTCTTGGTACTTTTATTGATGGGCAGGCTCATAGTGAGTAGTTACTGAGGGGTTGCATCCCATGGGGTTATTTATGCGGCTGAGGACGTCTATTATGTACGTATGCATTTCAGAGCGGAGTTCCTCAATGCTAGATGTCAAGCCCGATTGAAGAGCGGCTAAATTTGCCTGCAGCGCTTGATAGAGTCCTACGTACTCGTTCTTTTGTTCTACTAGAGTTTGCCTGTAGGATACCGCATTCTGCTCGAGGGCGGCGAACTGCTTGTCTATCTGCTCGTCCCGGGTGCTTTTCTCAACTGCCGTTTCGGGAGCGTCGGGGGTTGCTCTGCGTTTCGGTGGAGAAGGATTCGGAGCGGGGTCCTCGCGAGTACGGTTCTCGATCTGAAGTTTGAGAGACCTATTCTCTTGCCGCAAGGATGCATTTTCTTGCCTGAGCAGGGTCATTTCAGCCCTGATATTAGCTAGTTCCTTAAGTATATCAGGGGAGATAGATAGAGGGGGTTGTTGGGTTTGAGGCGAGCAGTGAGAGTTGGTGCTGGGGCCGCTCACCTTGTTTCCACCGGATGGCGTTATATTCTTCGGTGGTTGCATAGGCTGGTGCTTGCTTGACTTCTGCAATCCGGGTGGGGGCTTCATTCCACCTTCAGTCTGGGTGGGTTTTCGGGAGCTGGTGCCTGGATGTGCCTCTTGGCTGGCGTCCACTGTTTGGAGAGCCTGGGTGTGCCTTTGCTCTTGTCCAGAAGCAGCTACCTGGGCGTAGGTTTGATGATGTTTGCGGGGTTGAAAGCGGCGTGGACAGTCTGACGAGCCCGTGAGGTGCGGGCCATCGCACACAATGCACTTGGGAGCGCAGCAGTGGGGTTCATCGGGATTGGGGGTAGCTTACGAAGCACTCTTACTAGACGTCTAAAGGAGCGAGAATTGGAACGGCGCAAAGATCACCAGCGCAGGCAGAAACCCTCGTAGCCGACATGCTAAACAAACTCAAGGTATCGTTTCGTGAAAAGGGATAACGTTTTTATTATACCAATTTCGTGATTCAAAAAGTATACAATGATATTTTCACCAGTGGTAACGTATACGAAATATTTAAATGAGAGAAAGAGAGCCAGAGAGAGAGAGAGAGAGAGAGAGAGAGAGAGAGAGAGAGACGACGTTATTTCGTCCTTCGGGTACAGGTATTAAAGGTGGAGGAGGCGCAGAGGGCCGCCGCGACCGCCAGGTCCCTGAGGTGATCAGGACTTGGCAGTCCTCCGGGTCGCGCGCCATCTGCTCCCACGCAGGAGGGGAGGGAACGGGGGGGGGGGTTAGGGGGGGGGGGTTCCTGTGAAGCATTCGCAGAGTGTATGGCAGTGTTTGTCGAGTGCCCCGCAGGCTGGACAGGTAAGGTTAATAACGCCGTGTGTGTATCAGCTGTGTCCGCTGTGGGAAAGTGTGTGTTCGTAGGATGAGTAGCAAGTGGCCTGCCTCCGGGGAGAGGTGTAGGTACGGGAGTGGCTACCGGCGGCGGAGGAGACGGTTTGGCAGGGCAATTTTCCCGTATTGCAGGAGGGAGGTTGGCTATCCTGCAGGGGCATCGCGTGTAGGCGTAGTGAAAATGGCGACTCGATAAATAAGTTCGCCAGCACGGACGTGCACTATTTCATTACCGTCTACGCCTGTGTGGGCTGGTGTCCACAGCAGGGTCAGGATGTAGGATGTAGGGCCTTTGGAGAAAAACCGGAAGGCCATGGGAGACCTGCTACCTAGAATAAAATTGCGGATGGCCTCCTGAGAGTCAGATAGGACGAAATCGGAAGTGGGGCGCAGGGTGAGCACAATGGCAATGGTTGCCTCCGTGACGTTTCGTGGTGTCTGTTGGCCAGCAACTACTACACAGTGTACAAGTTTGGGAGGGTAGGGTGTGACATCAGTGTATAGTGTGCATGGCGATGGTGGACATCGTTTGGCCTGGGTGTTGGCTCGTGCTACTCGCAGGGCTGCGTGGAAAGCCGGGAACAAGTTTGCACTAATATCTAAAAAGGTGGCGCCGGCGTCAGTGCACTCTAAGAAAAAAGGGTGTGGTAGTTTCTCCCTTAAGGGTGGAACAGGAATGTATCATATATTTCTCCCTAAGAGGTAGAAAGATTCTCCCTTTAAGAGGGAGGAGCGCGTTTCTACCCCTAGGAGTGGAGGAAGATTTCCCCCTTTCGTGAGATAATGGAGGAGTGTTCCTCCCCTGGCAGCGTCACCCAAGCAAGGCTTGTCATGGGAGAAAGGCCTAGCGAGCTGATCGGTTTGAGGACCGTGGTTGTGTGCGCTTAAAATTCGCTAAAATAACAAAGAAATTACCTACCGAGCACCAGAACTGCGGTTAGCAAGCGATGTCGCCAATCGTATGTGCGTGACTTCTTGCATTCGTCTCGCTGCGCGCCCCGCCTACGCGTTCAGAGCGAATGCGCCGCCGTAAACAAAGCAGAAGTCATACCGATTGCTTCCAAAATGCCGCCTTTATTTCCGAAAGGCTCGTAACCCCGCCGTTCACCGCACTCGAGATCACAAGCATCCAGTGCGGCCGTTTGAGAACAACCAGTTGTTGTTAGTCGTCTTACCTTGCTACAACCGATGCATCAAAACGCGGATCGTCTGCAATCTCAGAGCAAAGGCAATGCAGGCAACACGAAAAACGTATCCGTCGCTGTCGCAACCATCGCAACCGTCCGAGCGAGGAGATGACAATGCTCGCTCCCTGGCGTGCTCGAAGTAAAGCAACCGTAAACGTTTTAAAATGACCGATAGATGACGCAAACATTATGCAAACATCCCCCTCGCGAGGGGCACGATCAAATGCAGAGCATTTCCGCGGGGTGCGCGCCTGCAATTCGTATGGATTACGTATTGGTTGTTGTTGTTGTAATTGTTGTCTTCCAGCGTAGACATTGTCGATGAAGCCGATGGTGAAACGTGAAACGTGCCGTGAACCCCCTGCCGCGGCTATGACGCAACGTGTAGCGGCTATGACGCAACACAATCCAACACAATCCACTTTAATCCAATCCAAATCCAAACCAATCCAAGCCAAGCCAATCCAAGCCAATCGAATCGAATCCAATCCAATGCCCCTCGCGAGAGAGTGTTATAGCGCCGAAATCGCGCCACCACACGAACGCGTGATTTTGACGTCACGATCACGCCACAGGTGTTAGCGACCGGAGAGCGCACGAACGACATATGTGGTTTAAGCGCGAACCGACCCCGGCGAGAGAGCGCGATGCGAGCGCCCCCACCTGTTCTTGCGCGCGAACCGAATTCGGCGGGAGAGGGTGTTGCGAGCGCAGAGAAGGCGAGGAGGACGCGGGGGAGAGGACGCACCTGTGGCCGACGGTTGAATGAGTCAAGGATATAAGATGCGTTCATAACCTTCCATTCTGTGTCGGCTTTGTGGCGCAGTGGTTAGAGCGACGTGCACCTTGCGTTCCGCCCGCAGAGTCGTGGGATCGAAACCTGGCGCCGGTAAGTATTATTTCTCTATATAGTGTAGGGGGAGCGATGCGGACTACGGACGCCAACGCGGGTGACATCGTGAGTTACTGAAATGCTCTGCATTTAAAAAAAAGTAGGGGTGGGGTTTCCTTTATGGATAACGTATATTATTATAGCCAACATCACAGAGGCCGCATGTGGGCGGGCACATATTGGGAAGAAACATAGCACAACACAGCGACATACACTTTATTAATGGCACTGCCAACGCACAATGCACGCAACACACAACATCGCAAGCGTAATACACCACAACATATAGTACACTTTACACATGTCCGCATGATAACAAGCCACAACTAAACATTGGAACGGCGACAAAGTATTTATAACCCTGATCGGCGAGAATGCAAGTAGGAACAGTGAGATCGTTGCTTGTTTCGATACCCCACGGCAGTGCGTAAGCCTTAGGTGGGTTTTGTTATTTCATCAAATAAAACTCGTGCAATTGCAAACTTTTATTAATGTGAGGTTTTGTACGAAGCAGTAAAGTAGCTCAAAGAAGATCAACGTTTCACGAAACAGTGCGGCAGGTATGTTTGGGTAATGATACTTATAGTATTAACTCTATGATACTTATTGCCTCGCCTTCGCTATTTTACCGTAGAGCGCACCGCTGGTCTGGCAACCATTCAGCGAATTTTACCGAATGGGGGCTTTTTGTTGTTGGTAACTGATGCGTCAATATGCTGCGGTCCGTGCTCGTTGACGAAAAAAGGGGCAGTTTGCTATCATCGCTGACCTCTTTTACCCTTGGGCGTCAGTATAAAACGTCCACAAATGCAGTGGTAACGTTGAACAGGGCGCAGGCGAGTCGCACACAGCAAGCATGCAGCGGTGCCCACAGAATGTGCTTCAAACACACGGCTGGCGAGCCGTGCGTTAGCGTGGCGGGCACATGGTAATAATAAAAAGAAAGACAGCGAGAAAACAAGCAAGCAGCACACCGCAGGGTAGGTGTTGGTCATAGTCGTCGTATGCGCCCGATCGGCGAAAGCCACAGTGCAACGATGAACGGTTTCGTTTTCGGCGCCGGCGCCGACAGCAGATCGCAGACGACAGGGGAGAATATTTCCTCCCCCATTTCGGTGTTTCGTAGAGGCCATGGGTAGAGGCCGTACAGAGGGCGCTACGTGTAATTAGCTAAAGGGAGAATCTCGCTGGTCCGGGGGAGAAAACCCTCGATTTCCACCTTTTTTCTACCCTTTTTTCTTAGAGTGTGGCGGCGTTGTAGAAGATTCCGCACTACCTGTGGCGTTCGTTCCGGGCTCCGAGCCCTCTCTCTACCTCCAACGGCCGTTCCTGTTCTTTCCACTCTTTACTTCCCTGTTTTTGCCTCAACTATTTCGTCTACGTCAATAATTATTTTGCTGGAGCGCGCGTTTTCGGGTTCAAACTTTGTGTCTCTTAGTGTTGGGTTCCTTTGTTGTTGGCGGGACCATTGTTGATTGACTGAGGAAAATGTGTCCAGAATGCGCTTTTCTTTTCAATGACCCGGTCGAAACAAATCAAAGTCCTGTCCGCCGGGTTCACGGGGAGCAGCTGCTGCCGGTGCCTGGGTCTCACTTCAGAAAAGTTGCCGCCCGTCGTTGGTCCACACCTCCACCATCAGCGGTGTTCTGTTTAGTACACTTGCTCTAGTCGTGAAGCCCCCGTTCAATTTGCTTTTTTTTTTCTTCTTTCAACTACTTCTTCGGCCGTCAAGGCCTAGGTTTTCTAAGAAATGCATGCGGAGTGTGTCTTTGCGCGCCGACCGACCGGAAGAAGCGGCTGAGCTTGGGTTACAGCGCGGCAGCGGCGTTCGACACCCCCCGTGGCGTCGGCACTGGCCGGTTTCGGGCTCCGGGCACTCGGTGTAGTTCAAACGACCTTGCTGTCTTTTCCACTGTTTACTTTGGTGGGTTTTGTCTGAACTACATTCTTTACGTCAATAATTCTACAAGTGCGCGTTTTCCAGTGCAACCTTTGTGTCTGCGTGTCATTGGTCCTTTTCTCTTTGGCGGGAACATGGCTGATTGGTGTTCATAAGCGTCTCCCGGATTCGCTGCAGAAAGAGGGGCCAGAATTTTCTTTTCTTCCACGGGTCCACTTGAAGTAACAATGAGCCCGCTCCACCGGCTGCAAGGGAGCCCTGCACCAGGAAATCATTGGAAAAACGCTGCCGCCCGTCGTCCGGCCCATTAGCCAAGAAACCGCAATCCAGTCAGCCATGCCCCGTTAAGTACTCTTGCTCTCTTTACTGGTTTTCTCAGTTAATGTAATAATTGTAGTGTTCGCGTATCTTCTTTTTCTATGTGAAGGTGCATTCATTATTATATTCCTCCTGCAGGGGAATTGTATAGGTTATGGCGGCTGATTTATTGCTTAATGTTTTCGCGTAAAAATAATAAAAGCTCGGCTACTCTTTAGAGTTTTATATATTTTTTTATCCTTTTATTTATTTCTCTTTATTTGTATTACTTACACTTGTCTTTATATTTGTTCTTTTATATTTTTACATTTATATATTTTTATATTTTATATTTGTTGTCAAAATTTCAACCCCCCAGACAAAAATCCTGGGTGCTCTAATGGCTGGCGTCGTTTCTTAGTAGTCAAGAAAAGAAGGAGCTAGAAAAGAAGTCTTGAGAAGAAGAAGTCTAGAAGAAGATGCTGTTTCCGGGAAGCTGTCTTCATTGCCGGCTTCCTTCGATTTGGGACACGGCTTGACATGGCGAACTGTCCGCGAAAACGGCAACGAGCCATTTAAAGGGACTATTGGAACGCACCCCGTGACAATGAAGACGGCAACGAGGCATTGAAACGTGTTAAGCCCGTTCTACATGGTGCGATTTTCCCTGCGAATTCGCAGATGCGACACCACTCGTGCGGCAAAACGACCTTTTTTCGTTGTTGCGGTAAAGTGCCAAATGTTTGGAACGGTCGAGCATCCCCCGCGAACGCCGCTCGTGCGGCTCGTGCGGCGTAGAGGGGCGAGGCCTGCGGCCAATAGGAACGCAGCTAGGTGAACGTCACGGCATTACCATCTGCACACTTAGCAACCAGATGGCGTTGCTTGTACACGCCCGGCGGAAGCGCGGGTGCACCGAAACAAACGCACGCGCGTTCACAGCACGATGTCGCGCGCCGTTTTCATCGAATGCTTAATCGGTATCCGCGCAAGTGGCGGATATCACAACAGGTAAGAAGTACAGAACCCAAAGAGGCCCGGCCGAGGTAAGCCGAGGTATAGTGTACTAGAATAATTCTAGTACACTATAGCCGAGGTGTGGCGGCTAGGTGCGCACAACAAGCGAACCCAGGGTTGCTTGCTGTGTTTGTCTTCTCTGCTATCTGTGAGCATATTGATCAATAATTGACGATTGTTGTATGGAACCTCAGATAAACTCATTTTTATTGCAAAACAGTCTGAAACAATTTGCCGGGAAAGTAAAATAAAACCTTTCTTTTAAATCAGAAGAAGCTTTGCTCGCGGCAGGCTTAAAGGAGCCATGAAGACAAAATACAAGTCGGGTTTATTAGAAAGACTGCTTAGTCCCGATAACAATGATACCAATATCATCGCAATCTTTGAACAAATAACGGAGATATTAAAGAAAACGTGTGAAGCAGTCGCGACCCCCTAGCCAATTTCCCGTAGCTTTTCTATGACGCCACGGTACCTTGTTTGTGCGATTGACGGCCGCCTAACTGACCTGTCGCGACGACACATGAGTGGACGTCTGTAATGGGGCCTCTAGTTCCATTTGACCGCATCACTTGAATGCAAACGTGCAGTTAACGCGCTGAAAATTGTTTTATTGTTGGCCCGTATGACGGCATTCTTGTCATAACACGTCACTGGGGCGCAAAATTTGGAAGTTTTTAATACTTCTTGCTTTTTTGTTGTTGTTCAAAAAACATCTTTTGTGGCTCTAATGGAGCTGAGTGAGATACTGAATCCTAATTCTTTCAAATTATACGAAGTTGTATTTTCAGCCGTCACACGCACCCGCAGCCGTCACCCGCACGTGCAACATCCCTTGCCTCTATTATTTCCCGGGTGAGAAGGTCATGGCTCCTAGCAAGCACCTCCGTTTTCTTTAAAAAAAGGGAAACATTCGCAATCACGGCAATGTATGCCAAGATGCCTAGAAGAATTAATGACATTGTTCCTGTGCCCCCTAAGCCTATTGCTAATACATCGGCCGGTCTGGCCGATGTACACTTTTTTGCACTTCAAAGGAATCTTATGAACCACTCCTTCTGTACAGGCCACGAACCTGTTCTGGTGTTTTGTTTGCACCCACTTCGTTCTTTTTTTGCGCCGTTGACCCGCCGACAGAGCTTGGACAGTTTGTTAGGCGCGGAGAATGCAACATCGGGCCCTGCTCGCTTGGCGATGCGTTTCTAGTTATGGCTGAGCCGGTGAATGTAAGGAATCACTGCAACATTTTGGTTGCGAGTGGAATTCACCGCGCCCGACGGGCTCGCCAAACCTCGCGTTGCCAGCCTAGCCTCTTTGAGCACTTTTTCGGCAACCGATACAACAAGGTGTGAAGGGTATCCAGACTTGGACAACCGCTCCGCCTGCTGCGGGAGGCTTGCTCTCATCGAGTGCGGCAGGATTTCGCCAAGGCATTCTTTACGCATATGGAGGCAATGGCCCTCTTTTCCAGAGTGGGTGGACCCAAACGGAAGGAGAGGTTTGTTCGCCCTGGGGGCGTAAGCCCAACAAACGTGATTGAGGGCGAAGTGAAGGTTTAGGTCTAAAAATCTGATGTGGGCCTCGTGGGGTAGCTCGCTAGTAACAACTAATGGTTGGAGGTGCTCACTAAAAAGCGCTATAGCCTGCTCAGCGGGGGCTCCGAAGTCGTGGGGAGGACGGTCTAATATTAACAGATAATCATCCACGTAACAGAAAACGTTCAGCACCTTCTTTGTATCAAGAGATTCGTGAATTTTTCTGTCCAGGTGTGCAAGGTATAATTCGCTTAGCACAGGCGCAATGCAAGAGCCGATACATACGCCGTTCTTCTGAATGAATGAATGTTCGTCAAAACACTTGTGTGGACTTTAAGTACATGGACAGCGGCTCTAGAAACTAACCAGCAGTCGTTCCTGCGTTTTTTAAAAAGGTAACGCCAAGCTTGTCAATGCATTCTCGAACGCAGGTGAGCACAGCGTCATGTGGTAGGGAGTAATAAAGGTCCTTTATGTCGACAGAGCAAGCAAAAAAGCTCCTGTACGAATTTTGCTTCAGATAGTAAGTAATGGGGTTAGAATTTCTAACCCGGAACGGGTCGTTGACATTTGAGGTGGCCATCTTATCCTGTAGGCACTTGGCAATCAGTTTTTGCAAAGTTCCGATTTCAGAAACGATCGCCCTGAAAGGCCGGACGGCCAGGTGAGACAGGCTCGGACGGCCATCCAGAGCCAGGGATTTCTGCCCTAAGGACTCTCTGCACTGGTCTGCCTCCAGAGCACGGAGTCGGATTGGGCTTCAATATAAGTTTTTTGAAGTCAATTCAATTCGTTACACTTCTTCACCGATTCATCTGATCTCATTATTTCTTGTTCATCGCACAGGACAACGCCGACCTAGTTAGAAGTATTGGCGAGAGACCCACAATTGTCAGAAATTTTGAAAAAGAGATAGAAGACAAGACAATTTAAAGGGGTAACTCCATTCCAGCGCTGCTCACAAAAAAACGCGCTAAAACCGAACACATACACTAAGGAATACGAAGAAATGCGCTGTTTCTTGCTAAGTACCTTCGTTTGTCTCCCTGTCTGCGTGTTTAATTTTAGCGCTATATTTTGTGAAAGGGTAGCTACATAGCGCTATTTTCGTGAGCGACGCTACAAACGTAACTATTAGGCGGGCTAGTAGAGCGACAGACTGTCATCCGCACTTAACCACCCCTAATTGACTGTCTTTTTTTTTTAATTTCCCCCCACTTGGCCTCCTACGTTGATTCGCCGAGGCCGCTTTGAAACAAAGCTGACGAAACAATATTGCCTAGCAAAGCTTTTATACAAAACTGAACCAGCATGCACACAACTACACAAACACAAAAGGCTGCAAAACTGCAGCTTGACGAGGTGAAGGGAAGGGAGCGAAAAATAAAAAAAAGCAACCATCTCCCAATTACTCTAGAGGATGCATGCAACAGAGCCAGTTTTGCAGAAGACCGAAGCACATGGACAACCACAAGAGCCGTGCCTTTCACTTCTCCCACCAACTCAGAGCTACAGTCGCGGGTGGCCGCAGAGGAGAGCGAGTTCATCGGTTGCCGCCCTTCTTGTCGACTGGGGCTTCGGGGCAACCTCAGTTTGTACGCCTGCGTGTCGTCGCTTGGGTGTACACGGCCGACGCATCGTGTTGGCCATAGCCGAGCGCCTTGGCGATCTTGAACTGTTCGTTCACAGCCGCTGTGACTGTCAGCGGCTCACCCAGCTGCTCACTCATGGTGATGGCACGCTGCAGATGCTCCTGGAGATGCTGCAGAGGCGTTGTGGGGGTTTCGGTCACGTTCTCGAGCATTGCTCTGGCCTTTTGGCTGATGATGGCTGAGCGGAGGTCGCTCAGCTCAAGGATCTCTAGGAAGTATTTTTGTTCGATGCCTGCCTGAGCACACAGGCCCATGGCCTCCGCCAACCCGGCTACTGTCGCGCCCAGAAGCATGTTTAGGGCGAGGATGACCTTGGAGGCGCTGCCTACCTCCCCCAGGTAGAACGAAGGCTTGCCCAAAGCCCCGAAGCAAGTTTCACAGTCGTTGAAAAGAGACCGGTCTCCAGCAGCAAGGATGATCAATGAGCCTTCTTCCGCGGACTCATTCGAGCCGAACAGAAAGGCCTCCAGGTACCGACCGCCTTCTCGTGATATTAATTCTGAAACGTCCCCTGATGTTTCCTTGTCGACGGCCGTCATTTGCACGAAGCCTTTGTTGTGGCCGATTGCGCGCAATACGCCACCGCTCCCATACACCACATGTTTCGCTGTGGCAGAACTGGAGACGCAGCTGAAGGTGATGTCGCACTTTGCCACCACCTCGGCCGCTGTTGGCTTTTCCACTGCTCCAGCTTTGGCGAAGTCGCGACCCTCGGGGTCCATCTCGTTCCAGACAGCGACTTTGTGGCCCGCCCTGAGGAGATTCCTGACGATCTCCTTGCCCATGTAGGCCTGGCCAAGGAAGCCAAACTTTAGGTTCGATCGGCTCCCCTTCTGCACCCCGTCCGTTATCTTCGCCTCGAGGTCGCAGATCACAGGCGGGTTGGAGTATGCCTCATCATCGGGTCGGCTGTTCGGCTGTTCGTCGCTGCCCCGGGGCGCCGTTGAGTTGCCATTCTTCTTCTTTTTTCTGGCCGCTGCAGAGCACGGGCTGTCGCTTTTCGGCGATGTTCGCTTGTGTGATTTCTTCTGCAGGGAGTCTTTGGTCCCCTTTGGCTGTTTACCAGCTGGCGTGGTGCCTTTCGGCGTGTGGTCGATGGCCGATTCCTCTTGAGGACACCCATGGGCGTTGGCTCGGAGGGCAGAACCCTGGGTGAGCGTAGCAGCATTTCCATCATCGATGCTCGGGAGGTTAGAGCTCTGCTTACGTGTGAGCTGGAGCACGTAGTGCGCGGCAGTGTCCAACGACTGCTGGAACTTGGGCACCCTGACATTACACTTTGCAAATTTTTCTTTGCCGGCGTGGTACGGCGTGATGTTGTCTTCGGAGATCCATGCGCAGTCGTTGGTGCCAAAGAAAAACACGCACTGCATCGACTTCTTCCGAGCAGGCTTTTTGGTGGGGATGAAGGACGCGTCGACGATCTTGCCGGGCCACGCAGGGAACCCTCTCATCTTTGCCCAGACGGGATCTCCGAAGGCATATGCCATGGCCGCTGACAGCAAGGGCGTTCGAGGAAGCTGGCTAGAATGGTGTGGCACGAGCGGAGTGCACCCGAAGGACACTTCTTTCTCTTCTCCTTGAACTATGCGGTGGCTGGACTCGGAAGGGTATGGCTGGACACTTCATTCGAGTATGGTGCACAACAGCCCCATCGCCAGCGACAGCGCTTATGGCAAAGGTGGCCGCGCCAATAAAGTAGTAGCAGCAAAGCCCTTTTTTGGGAAAGGGAAGGCCAGTTAGCCAGGAAGGGGAAATGGGAACAGCACCCAGGCTACAACTACGTTTGCCAGAACGCTCTCAGGGGGGAAAGTGTGTAGCGCGGCGAGGAATTGGGGTCACGCTAGGGGGGATTATCTGGGGAAGAACTATGGAGAGTGTACCTTAAAGGATATAGCAGTGGTCTGCAAATGCAGTGCCGGACCACATTAAATGTTTTACTTCCGTGATAGACGTCGCTGAACAGTGGGGGCAACGGGGGGGGGAGGGGGGGGCGACTTCCCGGAGTGAATCCATTTCGATAATATGTTAGGGGTGAAAGCAGCATTTGCAAGAGTCTTGATAATGAAAATTGTGGCTGGACGTGGTTGAGAAGGGACGCCGTTGAGGTAACCAGGTCAGTGCTTGATTCTAGGCGGCACCGGCGCGCGTGGCGAGCCTGGTCTAGTTGCAGGCGTAATGAGGCGGGCGAGACAGCCGCAGAGGGTTGGTCATTCGGCGGAGGGGTTACGAGGAGGCTCTGCCTAGCCGCAGCCTGCGCGTTGCCATGTCTCTGCATCACGTGCCCCGGTAATGCCAGGCGAGTGTCTGTATGGAAATGTGTGTGTGTGAAAATTCCGACCGCAGTGCCATTCTCAGCGGTACGCTGACCATCGCTTGAATCTGGTGGACTGTAGGATGGTCAGAGAAGGCAGTTAGATTTCGCCTCTCCATCTTCTTGGCGAACTGATGGAGACGAAATAGTGATGTTCTTTTGATGCGCGAGCCGAGAGGACGATCTCGACTCGCTCCGATGACCGACGACCGATGCTTGGAGCGGGTGAGGGATGAGGCTGGATATTAGGTTTATTTACACTATTTACATTACTCCAAGTTTACATCAGGCCAGAGTGACGGTTACATTGTCACTCTGCCAGCAGCAGCCTGTTCGGCCGAGATCTATACTGAACTAGATCCCCTCTCGACCGACCCTGGACCAAACCCAACACTTCGGTTTTGATACCAAAAACCCCGCCTCCAAGAAGGGGGCGTACAAGAAAGAGAGAAAAAACCTTTCAAAACAATTAATACAAACCATTGATTGGCCACAGGAACCAGCCAATCACACATGTGTCCCCACCTGCGGTCACGTGACTCAACCCTCTCTCTTATACACTCATAGTGCGTTTCCCACGCACGCTATTACACTCGACGAGCAAATACAGGACGTCTGCGTCCTAAAGTGGACACACCATTACGTTCAGCGGGCGGCCTCCGCTCAAAGGCCAAGCCGGAGTCTTACAGCGCTCTTCGCGAGGCTACCATCCCCCCGCGTCTGCCTTGCCCCTAGTCTGCGCGCGCGTCGGGACAATGCGGGAGTCGGCGCCAATCCCCTCCCAGACTACGTTATTTCTTTTGAGTCCGACAAGTCGGATCCAACATTTCGGGTCCGATTTGTCGGGTCCGACTTGTCGGTTCGACACGCGAGTTTGTGTCGGGCGGCCGTTTTCTTTTGCGTTCGGGAGCAGGACCCCGACAGCAGTGTCGGGCCAACACGTCACTTGAATCGAATATTGTGATTGGTTCGTCCGACCTTATAGTACTTTTTGTTTCCGCTCAAACAGCTATTGTGGTCATTTGAGAAAATTTCAGTTTATTTCCCTCAGCATGGCGCGAATGTTGATCTCACTAGACTTAATCAGCCTGCAGCCGTGACGTCTATGTAGACGCAAGCGCATTGGAGAGCTTCTCGGGCAGGGTCACTCTGGCTTAGATTATGAAGCGGCGACGGCGCAAAATCTTCCCGTTTTTCCGAATCTCATGCGGCAAGACTGTTCTTTGAAGCATAATCGCTCTCCCAGCAATGTAACATGCGTCCACATACGTAGCAGCGCTCTATGATTACGCAGAAATTTGCTCTCGACCGTTCAGCCCATCGCATTCTGATACGGTGCGCACGGGCTGTCTATTTGCGTCGTTGCGGCAAATGTTAGCGCTTCTTTCGTCAATTGCAATGAGCACTGGCATTTTAAATTCTGCGACGCAGGGTACAAAATTTTGGTATGGGAATATCGGAAGCATAGTTGTTACCTTAACATCATGTCCGCATCTCTTAAACACATTCTTACGTACTCATTTTACGATTACGCGCCTGTGGAACTACGACAGTCAGCGATCGTATTTAGGAACTGGCAAAAACCGGAATAGTTCCACCGACCGTCGCCGCAGTGTTTTCATTTTTTTTTAATGGTGATGCCGGCTTTGACCTTTGTATTCTACAACGAGATTACCTTTTCTGGACGACTGTACGAAGGCTCCCATCCAGGTCAACCGTTTTACTAATAACTTCCACAGAAAACACAGCTAGGCACATTTAACGCTTTGCTGCATGTTTCAAGTACATTTGTTTACAGTTAATTATGCTGATTCCGACACTACAGATTTTGTTTGCAAATTAGCACAGGCTTAGAACCTGGTCCGGGGTTTGTAAAAGCAGGCGTCCGTACACGTCTGCATATGGTGGCCATATACCAGAACGCATGAGCGATTCATACAGCAGAATGGAAGTTTTTTTTTTTTTATCCCTCACAGGAGCAGGCCAGTCCCACCACCTGCACTTACTGGGGGTACCAGCCGTCTGGCCAAATTAATTTCAAAAAATCAATTCACATACTGCCTCCCACCCTCCCCGCTCCTTTCTTGCAGCCTGGGTTACTGCTTGTTCATCGGATTGGAGTGAATAGCTGACACTCTCCTCCTACTTCTAATGGTCCCCATGGTAGTGCCCTTGGTCTTTCCTTTAAATTTTCTGTAATGAATTATTTCCATTGTAAATGAGCCTAGACAGATTTCGCTATATGCTGGCAATTTCACTATTTCTTATAATATCCCCTCCTGGAGTCATGTGTGGGCTACGGGGTTAAAACCGGATGACTGCAGTCTCCCTTCATATCATCAACAAAAAGAGTCCACTCACACTTTTTCAGGAAAACTTGCCCGAAGCTCAGAAATGTACTCGTCTAGCTATTGTATAAACTAGCAACTTGAGCTGAAGTCACATATAAAAACCAATGTTTCCTCATCTTGTCATGAAGTCGGTTTTATAAAGCATAAACTCACCGATACTCCAGCAAAAGTTAGATTACTTTTGTACTTTACTTTAATTTGATAGAAATTTCAGTATGCCTGCACCGTCTCAGACCCCTATAGAGGAAATAATATCGAATTGGTTGAAAAGGCTCTAAGAAAGGCTGTTGACTTTATTTATTCTAAATATAATTGCACAAATTCTCTTTGTGAGGTCATATAAGCTTATGGGATTCGAATATTAGTCAAGGAGAAAGTTTTTGCATCTTACATTTGTTCGCTGTTCAGAATTCTAACTATGGGCACACGGATTCTGTTAATGAACTCATGCAAACTGGTGCGATTGAAACACTAGGAAAAAAAGAAATCTTAATGCCTTAAATTTTTTGCTGTTGTTATGCTACAAACTTGGCCTAGATACAAGACCACGACATACTTCAAAATAATATTCATCATTACCATTTTCATTCTTTCACCCGTTCTACACACCGGTTGAAATTTTTTTTTTCCCACATGTATTATCGACTGAAAAAATACGCCTGAACATATGTCTTAATTAATTTGAATACATAGAAGCAAATGTTTAGTTTATTTTAACCTTTTGTTCTTTCTCATTGCTGCCACATGTTGTATCCTGAACTGCTGGTATCTATGATCTTGTTCACACCTTTATGCCCTTCCTTCTTGGGCCTCTGGTTCGCAGTACGCACTTCAATAAAAATTTAAAAAATTAGTGACAAGGGCAGCTGGAGGTGCTGAAGAAAAATTGGCTTCACACTAATTGCAGAAGACTCACGGCAGAACACGACAGGTATACCCCACACAAAATAAAACTCGCTGATATAATTTTATTTCAAAACAAGACAGCTATGTACAAAAACAGATAGGCCCCAGAGATTTATAGATACATGAATTAATAAGCCTTAGTTATAAACAAAACTGGCTATGTTTTGTTAAGAGCAGTGATGCCTCAATGAGTTACCAAGATCTAGTTCATTTCCGTAATTTCCACTTATAACGCGGTCTTCTGTTTTGAAATGAAGCCCCTTTCGGCCAAAGTTAGGCAAGCAAAGAGACAACAAAATGAGTTCCTTTGTTTAATGCTACCAAATGTACTAAGTATTACAGAATTGAAACACACGAGGTTAAGTGAACAACACTACATACAACCATAAGTTAAGTTTATGCAGACTTGAAAAAAAAAAAAAAAACAACAGCACTAGATGACGCTAAACTGCAGCACAGTTTATTGACATTTCATCGATTGGCACACAACTCGTAATGATCAAGTAGTCTCATGCATGTTGAACCCTTTCATTTTGCACCATTCATATTTTTCTTCTCCTGGGTTCCTTAAATATAAATTGATACTTGAGCATCATCACATACACTATGTTCTTGCAATCAGTAAAAATTCTATGCACTCAACACCAATACAATGGCTTAGAGAGAGAGAATAACTTCAATGGAGACCAGCGATGTTAGCCAAGCCGTCGGGCTGGCTTGCTACGCTAAATGAGAGAAGAAAAACAAACAAACAAACAAAATAAAACATGAAGACGAAAAGATGTCTTTTGATGCGGCCAAAATTTTCAATGACAAAACTCTGTCCAGTTCTGTGCTCCGAAGAAACTCCAAAGGAGCTTTGATTGCATGATTGCACATGCAGCCTGACTGGGACCCGACCATGAAGGCAAAAAGCAAAAATGCTCATGTCGAGATTTTGGCATATTTTAAAGATATTTAGGAGGTCAAAATAAATCCAGAGTACTTTAATACGGTGCGCCTCATAGTCCAATTGTAGCTTTGGTGCATTGAACCCCATAATCAATCAAATCAATGTAACCAGTTGAGAGGTAGAAAACACAGTTCATTTGCAGCGCCTTGCTTTATCTTTTTGCAAAAACACATGCCCGCTGCCAATAAAGCTGCAAGTTACTATAATGCCAATACCGTCAAAGTACTCCTCATAAAATCAAACGCTCTTACAATCACAGCTAAAACAGTCAGCTTCCGACCGTTCTAGTGCCCTTTTCCACTTCTCCCTACGCTTGGCGCCAGACAGAAGACAAAAGTGCTACACCCGTTCATTTGTGCCTCTGCACCTGGAATGGCAGGTCGACACACAGCCCAATCTAGGCATTCTCGAGCTCAGGACACCTGTCGGTTACTTTATGCACAAAGCGCAAGCACGTGAGCTTAGTGCAACAGGGATGGTGTAGTGGAAGAACCACGCAAGGCAGACCGAGGCCATTGCTGCATGAAATGGGGCTGAAAGCTGTAATTGCGCGGGAGCCTTCCAGATGATGATAGTGATGTTAGATAAATGATTTGGGAAATGAATGCTGAAGACATTAGCTCCACAAATGGCGTTGCTTGCTGCGTCAGACAGGGTGAACACAGTAAATGAAAAAAAAAAAATCTGGAAAGAGTACGTAGAAACAATGAATAAGAGGGAGAATGAAATAAATCAGGAACATTTGAAAAAATGGCAGTAGTAGGATAACAGATCTCAGGATCTCAAGTTATAGAACGTCGACCAATCTAGAGCCTTTGTCCGTAGCGCAGTGTCAGCATGACTGCTACAGTTCACAAAAGTGATTCAGTTCTGAAAAGTTTTTTCGTAGCAATCGCACAATAGTTCTTTTCGCTGTTTCGTGTTGGGTTGCATGCTGCGTGCAGTAGCACAAGAAATGACACATGTTCTCTTTCATAGAGTAAGGGCGTTCTGCATTCTGCAGCCCGTCCAGCCTCTGCATAAGCGTTTTGGAAGAGGGTGTTCACTTTGTGGAGTGATTTTTTTAGTTTATTTTTTGATCTTCTGCTGTTGAATGAAGCTAGACCCTCAAGCAGGTGGACAAAAGGCTGAAAGTTGGTACACATAAAAACTGAGTGGAAGAAAAATGAGAAGTGAACAAATGGTGTGTTAAAGCCAGGAAAACCTCGATGTCATTAGCAATGGTCTTGACCGCCACCGCCTTTGACACTTCTGAAACCTATACCAGTTGGTATACAGTTGTTCATTTATTTTTAAGTGTGATAGTATGACCACGTGTTAAGCTTTTTTGCACAACTTCAGCGTCATGCAAAAAGTCAACGAAAGAGGGCATGCCATGCAGTGAAGCTAGAAAATTTGAATGTCATGCGGCAAAGCCAACTTTTACTGCTCAATTATTCCCAAATTTTCAATACTCGAAAACATTCAGCACTTTGAATGATAAAAGTGCACTGCAAATCGAATAGCAAACAGCATTCGCAAAGTGTTTGAAATTTCAGAAATTTCCACGCCTCTATTGTATTTTTCTGTGTTTGGCGGGACCATCAAATAAATGGATGGACATTAGAAGAAGGCGCTTCCTTGGAAGCCAATGTCACTATACCATTGATAAGGCACTTTCTAAACTCCCCAGAATTGTGTCAGGACTACCGATGCTGTGATCAGAAACTACGACCAGCTAGGGGTAGCAAAACTTACGGACAGTACGAGTGAAGCTGATGCCGTTTACTACATGCTGCGCTAGGCTGTTGCACGTTACTCTCCCAAGCTTCAAGTGGTTTTTGACGTTTTATCGCACAGTAACTCACCGAAATATTTCAACAACTTTGAAAGTGGACTGAACCTGACCTCCGATTTAGTCAGTCTATCGGTGTATGCAATGGGCTTTCGAATGCGTGGTGGTGCTATTTGCTTAGCTGCACCGATGCCATCTGCACGGTTGCATTTTGCCGCATGGGCCGCGGCGTTCCTGATGTGAAATGTGGTTCGCAGTGTGGTGTTGGCAAGAACGTTCATGTGGACAGCGTTTTTTTTTTTCGAGCGATTTGTGGATTTGCGAATGCCTTGTTACAAGTAGTAGTCAGCATTGTTTTTGCGTCGAAATTCCAGACTGTGCTGTGCACGCATGCTACAACCGAAGATCCGAAGCAGGCCGCATGGCAGAAGCAAGCGTGTCGCTCTTTTTTTTTTTTTTTTTTTGCTGCTTCGGAGCCAAGGATAGAGCAACGCTTGACGACAGTCCGCCTTCATGCGACGAATTTACAATGAAGTTATCGATAATGGGACTAATCAGTACTGAATCTGTTGCACCTGTTTCGTTCCAAGTGGAAACGACGGGCCTTGAAGCTTGCACCTCACACTTTGTCACATGCTTGAAACATTGCGCAGTGCTCTCTGCACCGCTGTCTGCACCTGTCTAACCGTTGGACAGGCGCTGATAACGTAGTCCGCTTTGCTTTATCTCCGTGTGATCCCCATGCATTGATTTTATTATTTTTGGGTTGCTTCAAAGGACCGTGTCTCGAGTTAGGAAAATTTTTTCACCCAAAGCTGCAACAATATTTGATATGGTGGCAGCGTGCGGGACGAGGCACTGGCTTTACCGAGCCACCCAGGCATGCTGCACGCTTCTTGGGGAGTGCGAGAGACGGTGAGGTGCTCTGGCAACAGTGTTCTGGTGTGTTGAACGTATGACTGACGTCTACCTAAGCTCCCAATGATGGTGAGCAATTAGGTTCTGGGTGGAAGCAATCGCGACATACGTATATAAAATTAGGTGCAGCCACGTCGACAAAGATTCGACCGATAGTTTTCAAGTGCTTTTTTTTTATGTAGACGAGGTGGAAATTATAAGCAAAACAAGATTATGGAACACGCTTTGAATACTGCAAAAACAGCGCAGAGACAAGCGATAAACCATATTGCTCTAGTTTGCCAATCCATACGTCTTCATCTCTGCGCTGTTCTTGAAGTAGTCAAATTGTATAGCCAACGTCAAGCTTTAGTGCATAAGCACAGAACGCGCTTGGTCATTAAAGAGCACTCGAAGACGACAAAAAAGTTGGATGCCCACAATTACCTGAAAAAAGGTTGCATTTCATGTACACGTATTCACCTAAAAACACTGGAAGTAGACAAGGCTGCGGCTGGATGCACAGTCGGGTTAGCCTCATTGATAAAGTATGCCGGCTACCTTAACACATCGTGTTACAAGCATGTGCAAGGTATGAGGTGAAAGCTTTGACGGCCGTCGTCTCCACCTGAAATAAAATGGGCACGCCTGATTCGGTACTGATTAAACCCATCATCGATAGCTTCTTTGCGAATTCGTTGCCTGAAGTCAGATCGTCTTCAAGCACTGCTCTAGCTACCGCTTCAAAACAGAAAAAAAAAGCGAAATGCTTGCTTTTGTTGTGCGGCCTGCTTTCGGATCTGCGGTTGCAGAAGTGTGCACAGCACAGTCCGAAATTTCGAAACAAAAACAATGCTGACTACTCCTTGTGGCAAGGCATTCGCAAACCCACGAATCACGCAGAAAAAAACAGTGCCCACGCGAACGTTCTTACCAACACTACGCCGCAAACCACGTTTTGCATCGGGAAACATGCTGCCTGCACGGCAGAATGCAACTGTGGATATGGTGTCGGGGCCGTCGTGTAGGTAGCATTGCTGCACGGCCAAAAGCCCAGTGCATACACCCTATTGCTGAACTCCCGAAGACACCAAGTGGCGCAAGGGTCGGGTATCAAACAAACATTTTTAAAGGTTGGCATAAAACCAGTGGACACAGATGCATTGCATTTCCTGTGGTTTCAAGCAATACCAAAACCGGGTGTACCACTTTCACCAGTTTTGACTTACTGTATGACCCGCATCCCTTTCAGAGTGATGGCTAACCCATTTCTACTTCCCGAAATGCTTCAACACCACTTAAACAAAGAGCAGTACCCTCAAACTGTGAGACATACACGGATGACGTGCTCACAGGAGCTGGAAGCGAGAAAGCTGCCGTGAAGCTGTACAAAAATGCCACTGAAATGTTTGAAGCAGTAAAATGCTATTCCAGTGATTTCAACGTGACTCCCGGGCTACCATGCATCTCGGTTATTTGTCGGGTGTGCTGAAGGTTTTGCGACGTACGTGGGACCCGTGTGCCGACCACTTAACATTCTCTCTATGTATGGATTGTATTCATGGCATAGAACCATTCACAAATTGGCCCATGCTACAAACAACGGCGTGGATATGTGACCCACTAGGGCGCAACGTGAAAACTTGGTGTTGGTAAGCATGTTGAACCCTAGCGTAAACGACATGACAAAGCAGCGCTTCGTGTGTCCTGTTGCTATCGTACTGCGTCTTGTCATTTGCGCTGCGGTTCAACATGAACCACTGGGAAGGGAGGGGGGGGGGGCTTTCTTTTTTCATTGTCCATGCCAAGGTCCTGTTCCACGAAGTGTGGCGTAAAAACATCGACTTCAACACGCTACCTACCAACAGCACGGCGGCCTGGAAGGTAGCTAGACGGACTCGCTATCTCCCTGAGGTTCAAGTACCCCGGTACTACAGGTCGCAAACAAATGGAGGGAGGATGGACTGCTTTCACATTTCTGCTGATACCCGTCCAATGCCATATGAGGCAGTGGCCTACCTCACCCTGGAGGGTGAAAACGGTACAAGATCGACAACTCTGGTAAGCAAACAAAGGGTTGCACCAGGCAAGGAAATTACACTGGCGAGACTGGAACTGATGGCATGCCTGCTCGCTGGTCGATTGTGTGGCTATATTTTGGAAGCCCTCAAGCAACAGCCATCAAACATCTACCTACGACAGATTCAACAACAGCACTCTATTGGATTCATGAAGATGTTGGCCGCTGGAAGCAGTTCGCACGCAACTGAGTCACTAAAATTCAACGCCTTACAAACAAGTGCGTATGTAGACATTATCCGGGAAGAGAAAATCTAGCTCGCAACATCCCAGCCATGCAGCTGGCCAAAAACGCACTGTAGCGGAGCAAAGCACTGTGGATTTGTCCCACACGCATATTGGGAATGAGTGGTTCCGAAAGCGATATACGATGAAATCGAACTAGGGGAAAGAAAGAAAACAAGATCATTGCCAGCGGCAACATCGCCACCTACTGAGTCAGGCGTGATCGATCTGGAACACTACGGCAAAATCTTAAAGCAAATCAGAGTCACAGCTCGGGGTTTTCAGTTCATCGCTAGAACCAAACAACAAAGCAGCAAATTGGGACCCCTTATATCCGACGAGCTTAATCAAGCTGAACGATACTGAATATGTTGGGAGCAAAAAGGGATTCTCAAAAGAAGTCACGTGTGCCGCCCACGGAACACGAATTACCCCCAACTCCACTTTTAGAATGTTCACTGATGATTGACAGTGCTGGCATTTTAAGAGTTCAGGGAAGACCACAACATAGCCAACTTTGGTGTGGCTTAAAGCAAACAACTATAACAAAAGCGTAAATGGGCATTTGAAAAGGTTTATGATAGAAACCATACTTTTTAGTATGGTAGAAACCATACTTATGATAGAAACCATACTTTTTCGGAAGCTTCCAGTCGGGCCATGTCGGGCTCTGTCGGACTGAAAAGAAACCAGGAAGGAGGCCGCCGCCTGCCGTCTGCCCCCGGGAAGAGGCGCTTCAGGCCCAAGCGATCGTCTTCGAGGCGAACGACCCGTCAACGAAGAGCGGCCGGTGCCGGCTTCGCAAATTCTCAAAAACTTACACCGCGCGCCTTTTCGACTCTAAGAGACATGCCATCATTCAGCTTCCCGTCAGCCTGTCATGCCGAATGACCCAGCCACCTCCGACGCGACAGAGGTACTCAGGCCAATCGCCCCCGTCTTTTGACACACAAAAGGACGGGCACAAAACACGCTCTCCGCGGCTCCGAACTTGGCGTCCGTGCGGTTACATGAAAGGGACACGGGATAGCCGCTACAAGCGGACGCGACGCCGAACATGAGTCACCGGCGGTTTTCCTTAATTAAATGAGGAGCCCGAACTTGTTGAACTTGATCAACAGCTGTTTTGGAGTCGATGAGGATACGAATGCGGGAAGGCAATGGACAAAAGGCGTAGGCAATACGGTCTTATACATGGAGCATGTCACGCATCTCGACTTCAGTGGGAGACGGAGAGAGTATTTGTCTTGTGCCGGTGCCATCGAATTCGGGTTGCGCTGGACAATGCCACGCGCGGCTGATCAGTTGTCGGTCGAGGCTACATCGGCAAAGATGTAAATTTCTCCTGGGAGCTTCGTGTCCAGTTGGGTAGCCGCAGTTGCCGTGAGAAACCTAATCTAGAAGAGAAACCTAATTTCTCTTCTAGAATCTGCACGCAACTGCTCTGCTCGATTTATACTTTCTGACTATACCACCGTACCTCCAGGGTTCACTAATGAAAAATAACCTGGTTGTATCAAGTTTGCCCAATCGCCGAAAAATATCTCGACTTTCCCTGTTTCACAAAATCTTTTTCCACAACCCATGTATGAGACGCGACCTTTTCTCACGGAACACGTACATCTCATCCCGCATCGGCCATCAGTTCAAGGTTGGCGTTCCATTTGACCGCACAAACGCATTCTCCGATTCATTTCTCCCGAAAATGTCTTAGGAATGGAACCATATTCACCACCACATTGTGCACATTGAAGATTCTGCATCACTCAAAAAACATTCGCGCAATCCACCCTGGGAATGTGGTTGGAAAGCAAAGCTCTAAACGCCACCCACAACGATTACCCATGCGACGTCACTTAAATTCACTCACGTCGCTCTACAAATAGTGAGACCAGAAAGAAGTGAAATGCACTTAACCACACCCTCTATTACTTCAAAGAGGTATTCTTGGCAACGTTAACTTATTGCATGATGCATGAACGGTGGTTGGTTGAGTTGCATTGGCGTAGCCCATGAGTGGAAACTCTTTTTCTATAAAATTAAACGGGCTCCACCCACCCGCAGCCACAGCCAACCAGGAGCAGGAGGTGTTTGCCACCTTCCGGGACTTCGCTCTCGCCACTGGCGTCCATCTGAGAATGTAAAGTTATCCCGAATTATTGACACCACCCTCCCCACCCGCCCCCACATAGGCCGAGTCGCCATCCTTATGTTAATAAAGTTTCATTCATTCATTCATTCATAAAAAAGGAGGTTCAAAAGACGATCTCACTTCTCCGTCGGAGGCGAAGAGATTGGCGGCAGAGATGGAGGAGGACGAAATACTTATATTAAGATTTCTTAACGGCCCAGAGTGCAGCCCGGGTGAGTGGTTCCTTCTTCGCTGTAGATCATATTCAGTCCGCGCCGCCTGTGCTAGCTCTGTCCACCAGCTGAAGCTCTGGGTAGGCAGAGAGGGGCTGGACAGCAGCATCCTCCATTGCTATTGTTCGGTATAGTTTACGGATAGAGAGGAGGGTGCTCAGGGCTAAAATAAGTCGCACACCCCGATTATGTGGCGGAGTGTTCCTACATCAGAGCAAAATTTACATTCAGCGTCGTAGCGATTCGGGGGCTTTAAGTGAAGACGCGTCGGGTGTGGGAATTGGAGCCGGATTGTATGAGCCATAGGGTCGTTTGTTGTTGTATGGAAATGTCAGGGTAAGGCGAAGGTAGGGTCTGTCTCAGAAGGCGATAATGCTGGGTTATCTCCTTGAACGTGACAAGCGGGCGACTCTCCTCGTGCAGCTTTATAGTACGGGCGGTAAAAGTGCAGGCTTGGTGGGCGTATTCATTGCCCTCCATGGAAGCGTGAGCGGGTGTCCAGATGAGCTGAATAGAACCATTTGTTGAGTGGTTTTTTAGCACACGCAGTGCAGGTCGCGACACCAAACCCGACTTATAATTCCGGTAGACTTGTTGGGAATCGGTGACTACCTTCCGAACCCCTGGTTGAGTGAGAGCCAAGGCGATGGCTGCCTCTTCTGCGGTTGTTGTCTTTGGTCTTGAGTTAGGCACAAGCAAGGAGGTTTGTTCTTGAGGTTGCCACGATGATGCCGTACTGCTGCCCTGGATGTTGGGAGGCGCCTGTGTAGACAACTGCATGATCCCAACCGAGGGCGGTGTTGAGCGCTTGGGCCCGTGCTTGTCGGCGACCCTCGTCATGTGAGGGGTTCACATTTCTAAGCAAAGGGAGCATCTTTAGTTCTTGTCGCCAAAAGTCCAGGATTACCTCAAGCGGAGTGACATTCTGTGCTGCCCAGCCAATCTGGTGAAGGATGCGGCGACCCGCCGCAGTTCTGCTCATTCGGAGCTTCTGGATAGAAAGATGGTCCACTATCAGCTCTTCCACCGTTTTGTACAGCCCCGTGCTAAGCAGCCTCTCTGTGGACGCACTCATGGGAAAACCAATCGCTTGCTTAACCACCTTTATAATCATTATATCAAGCATCTTTTTGTCCGCCTTGCCGAGAAGAAGACGGGGTTCACATAAGTGGTTCTCGAGAGGACAAAAGCTTGAATTAATCGAAAGGTATCGGATTCTTTGAGGGATCGCTTCTTGGCGGTAACTCGCCTGATCATGTGTATAATTTTACTCATGCGGTGTTTGAGGCCTGAAAGGATGCGTCACTCTTGGTGTTGGCCTGAAGGTGTTGGCCCAGGATCTTGATGATATGGCTTGGAGTGATGGCCTTGCCATCAAGGAGTATTTGAATGTGTTCCTTGAGGTCTCGTTTGGCGTGAGGGTGGACGACATGGAGGGAAAAAAAAAGCTTAGGAGAGGCCCCCAGCTATCCCCGCGCATTGGCAAAAGTGTGGAGGAAGTCACGTGTTTTCGGCGGCCATTGGAAGTCGCGTTAGCAACGGCGTCCTAGCAACGGCCCGCCCGTCGTCCGCCAGTAATGGAGGAAAGGCAGCGCCTGCCTTGTCGTCCAATTGCGAATATTGGTGCTTCGCTTTGCTGCGCTGTGGTCTTGCGGAACTCGAAAAGGATGCTGCGAGTTGCGACAGCTGCGCCGATGTGAATATGTCATTTAATTTCTACTTGCAAGTGCACCTTGTACCGCGTCAAGCTTTTGCTCCGGTCGCGATCACGACGCGCCTACTGAAGTGCAGATTTCGTGAACGCGTCGTCCCGTCGTACGCGCGGACACCCGTCAAGTAGATTTTCGGGAAGTGATACACGGTGGACAGTGCGTAGGCGACTTGCAGCCGAACGATTCGCAACTGAATTTTTTTGTTATCGCCGCTGCATGTAGTTTGCTAGGCCGGCAATGCGCGGCAGTGCCTTTGCAAAATTGTTACAAGCTAGATTCCCGGTTGATATAATTCAATCGTCCTATTACCTTGGTAGGTGTCTGTCTGTTGACTGGAAGAGTGTTGGATCTGGAATATGTATCTTTTTTTGTGGTCTCGCTCTGGATTTCGCTTTTCAACGCTTCAGACTGCGAGGTTAGTGTATGAACGTTTTCAGCTCATATCACCTTGAATTTATTGACACTGAGACAAGTTGAAACTTTGCGAAAAAACGTTTATTGACGCCACCCACCCTCTCTTTTTTTTTTTTTTTTTGCTCAATAAAACGTTTTGCTTACTCCTCCTCCTCCTTCGCAAAAAATTCTATCGAAGGCACGCGAACAACGGTAAAAACACTCCACAATTTTTTGGCTTGAAATCTGCATGAAGTGCTGCTTACCGATATATATAGAACGGCCGTTTAATTGACTAGTCATTTCTGGGATTGCCAGTGAAACTGCAACGCAAACTTGGGCACTTTCCGGTCCGGTAGCCGCACGGCGTTCGCCCACTGTTTCCGGCGTTCTCCATCGCTTGGGAACCTATAAACGGCGGCGATTGCAAACAAAGGATGAATGCACACCAATGTACAGCAATACTTGTCAGCGGAATGATGCACTAACCGGTGGAAAGTGACGCCCAATTCCTTGGGTACCGATCGCGACTTGCAGCCTGGCACCGAGCATTGCGGCATTGTTAGAGCGAGCCGCTTCGCAAAACTGCTGCGGCCACACTGAAGGCCGTGTAACCGCGCGTTTAGGTTCACGGTCCCGCTCTGCAAAACGGCCTTCTACCTGCCTATCAGCTGATTTCCGCCGGCTCGGCGCTGGCAGATGCAGACGACAAGAGAGGCGATACAGGAGGGAGGAGGCGGAGAAGGTGCACCGAGAGAGAGGGAAAAAGAGTCCGCCATTCGACTTACAGAAATGGCGTTTCCGGCTGCGCTGGGTGTGACGTCAGGGCCTCTCCTAAGCTTTTTTTTCCTCCATGGTGGACGACGAGGAGCTGAGGTTTTTTACGAAAAAACACTGGAAGCCACAGGCTTTAGAACATTGGCGTACTAGAAGTGAGATGCCTTGGGTTGGTGTGAGCTTCCTTTAATCGCTATCGCGTGGCATTCAGCGATAACGCAGGGGTTAAAGTCGTAGATATGCTTGGTGAGTGCTGCACTGGTCTTCCCAGTCTCCGCGTGGGCTCGTAGCCAAATCAGTAAGACAACGGGCTCTGGATTTGTTACTCTGTTGGTTCCAAGTTCGATTCCTGGTGGTACCAGTGAATTATTTTATTTGTTCGCGGGAGTTTTCTGTTGACACCAAGGGTCGCGAAAGAACACTTGGGGGGTAGAGGTAAAAAGCTTTGCTTTAAAATGCATTTTCTTATATGTGCTGCAGTAACCTGGTTTGCGGAAATTTCTACACACTCACTGCCTCTACTTTTACATTGTACCCACCCCCTCTGCAATGCCGTAACGGCCATAAATAAATAAATACAATGGCGCGCGACAATTCAGCGGATTATTTCCTACTAAATCATTTCATAATAAAAATGGGCGCGGTATTCGAAGTGAAGTAACATCAATATTTTGAGGCAAAAACAAGGATAAAAATGCTGACGCTAAAGTATAACGAGAACGTCGTACCGGAAAATAACTGCACGCATGTGTATGGGTTAAATTTCATTAACAGCTAGGTAAATGACCCCATTGAGAAATGGGAGAGCGAATGGTGTGACAGACGTGCTCGTGGCCGAAAAAGCCAAGCCCAATCAATGAACCAAATAATAAATAGGGTGCCGACGACCCAGACGGCGAAGGGGACAAACGAACAGAGGTCATTTCACCAGAGGTCTCCTCTGCGGGAGAAAAGCAACACAGGGCGGGAGGTGCTAGCGAGCACGACGTGGATAAAAGCCTCTGCAACGTACCCGGCAGTGAAAACTGACTGGTCGCACTTCGAGGAGTAGCGGAAGCGCTCTAATTAGGGACAGCGACAACCAGGGACACGAACTGCTGCTTCGGAGCCATCTTTGACTCACACAAGATCGCAGATATGCACGGATAACCGAGCGTACGCTGCTTCGCTCCTCGTCTTGCATGTTATATGATCGGACACTGCTCATTGAGAAGAGCTCGTGATTCACGCTTGAAACAGGCGCTCAATATGGGGAATCGGCTGTACATTGGACATTACTTTTATAACTTTCGCCAGGGTACAGTGAACTAAAAAAAAGCTATCGCAGTCAACTAGAATAGTTCACTGTAAAAGCATATTCTGCACTGCAGCCAGGTGGAGGTGGCTAGAATCATGGAGTTTCATATTAATATATACTAGAGGGAAATCTGGCGCTGCAATCGCAGGCCGCCGTGTGCGGCGCCATTGCAGCTAGCGACGTTCCTCGCCTTCTTGGCTTGGTTAGCCACATGGCTCATCTTCCATAAAGCTTCTAAATAATCCCTGACAAATAAATCTTTCTTGAGCTTTAGTTTTATAATAACAGAACAAATTCTATTAATTTTCTGCAGTAATATTGTTGCCTTTTTCCAGCCAAAGCCAACTTTTCAGCCTGTTCGTGAGCCATGCCAAGGACCAGTGGAACGTGCCTGCCCGGTACGTGACCGCACGCTCGCTGAAGCGCGGCTCCCCTAGGCAGTGGCCCCAGATTTCCCTCTAGTATATATTATATGGAACTCTATGGCCAGAATGAGAAGGTGTGAAATGCGCGTAACAGTGCCCTTGCACGCCGGCATGGCCTCCGAGATTCCCCCCGCGCGCGTTTTGCTCCGGCTATAGTGCCTGGAATATACTGCCAGTATATTCCAGGCACTATACTCCGGCCGTCCCAATCGCCGCGCACCCTGGGAGTATGGTCCCTCATATATTTCTAGGGACCATACTAGGAGGTAAATTTTGTAAGCGTGCTGGTTCCCCCGCGCTCCGCCAGGCGGCAATGCGTACCTATGCATCGTAAGGTCCCCTCCTTAATGCATCGAATCCATAGTCACGGCCGCTGGATGAAAGCCATAGTTCAGTTCAGCCAGTTCAGCCATCGCCTCCTCCTCCCTGTCAGGCCTCTCAAGCTTGGACGTTCCCTGGTTTCGCGGCGTAAATATCGACGCCCCACGTGACCAACCTACAGCGCAGTTTTCGACCATCAAGTCCACCAGACGGCGCAACCGAGAGGTTACTTTTGGTAGAGAATACAAAACATTTATTCCGTGACTCAGAGAGCCAACAAAGTTCGCTTACAATGTGTTGTTTAAAAAGATTATTAACAATTTCCGCATCAAACATCTGTTGAGCAAAATGTACGCAACTTTTTACGAACAGCCGACTGGTGCCCCACCTCGCTTCTGAATTCGCAACCACAAAGCCGCCAATTCGCTGCCGCAAAGCAACTCTATGCCGCAAAGCCGCCAATTTCTGCGCTGTGAACATGCAGGAAGTGTGATACGTGCCACCGGGAAAGCTCAGCGACCCGCGTGAGCCTGTTGGAACACGTGTTAGCGGGGCCGCTGTACCACCGCATCGACTTGTTGTGATGGCGCATCTAGGCCTATAGCCAGGATGTGACTCCTCTTGCTATTGGCATCACTCTTCGTTTTACGGACTCGCCTCGGTCCAGACCTCGCCCAACGTACGTGTTGCTCCTCACGACGGATGCGCCCGTCCGAGCGTGCTCGCCACTACAAGTCTGTCTCGCGCTCTGTGCACGGAGTTGGTTCCCACCACCTCGCTGAAGCATCGCCCCAAGGTATGCCGCCACATGCGCGCACCCCTTCCTGGCCGCCCGACAGTCACGTTGTGCCTCTTGCTCGCTGGAGACATTGCGATCAATCCCGGCCCCAAGCGCACGTCGTCACGTCCTACTTGCAGCCGCTGCGAAAAGGTTGTGTATGACAACGTTGCCGCTCTCCAATGTGATGGATGCGGAAGGTGGGCACATCGCACGTGCGAACTTATGACGCTCGCCGCCGCCTTTCATCGTCGACTGAGTGCTGGTTGTCTGCCCTTCGTTCGAAATCTTAGCGCAAGTGAACGAGTTGTTATGGCAAAAAAAAAATGTCACGAAAGCGACGTACAATAGACCCTATGCGAAATGGCTTGGTGATCTAGCAACACTGATGTAAACGAGACCGTCGGCCATATTGGTACGGGCGCCGATCGGGAAGTCTCGTATTGTTTACTGTGGAAGAGCAGGTGACGGTAACGCGGTATGGCTCAATCTGGACGGCGTTTTCCGACTCCCGACCGCGGATTGTGGACGAAGGACTTGTCTGCGCTGCCGACTGTGTCCGAAGACTCATACCACTCGGGGTGCCGCGCCAAAGACCCATCCGAGCGGCAGCGGAGCAGGGCATGCCGCCTAGCCACCGAGGCGCATTGCTCGCCTTCATCGGTGCGGACAAGCACGTGCGACTCGCAGTAAGTAAATCCTTCTTTGTTTTTTACTTGACGCGAGTTAACCGGTATGAGCATTTGTATGGCACTTTGTTCACCGTTGTTTACCATGCACATGCGCAGCGGCGACCCTGTTTCAGTAACTCTGAAAGAGGAAAGCGACAATCGCCAGACCATACCGCTAGTGGGTGGATTAGGTATTTTCAAATGCTGTACATCGAATTTACGGGATGATTTTTGGCGAAGATGTTTACGGAAAGGTTCCGGCCGTTTTCCGTGACGGTCGTCCGCCCGCGCGTTTGCCGCAAAGCAATCGTGCTTTGCGGCGAAGTCAACTACAAAAGCGCACATACGCCTTGAATTTTCTTTTTTTGTGTGTTTTCATTATTTATTGCGCATGTTCTGCGCAAAAATCTGTTTGTGTGTCTTTCTTCTCCTTTTTTGGCGGTGGGGTGGTTGTGTTTGTCTCTAAAGCGCATGTTTTTGGTGTGCACAAATAGATAATACAGTAAAACCTCGTTAGCTCGAACTCACTGAACTAGAAGATTTTTTTTTTTTAATTCGATGGGTCATCGGTATAGCCCGAATGTTTACCTGTTTATCTCGTAAGATTCTGGAAGTGAGTTCCAGATAATCATATTATTGCTTGCTTAAGTTATGACGAACACGATTATGAGGGTACTGGTATCATTACCCACGCTGAGGTTTTTAAATGTTAAACTTCCTTCTCTTGAAAAATGCATTAACAAAGCATGCAGAGATACTTGCACGCTCGAACTTGACAAACAATTTTGACATCATTGCTGTTTGAGGTGTAGATTATTGCCCTTGCAACAGTGTTAAGGAAGACACAAAATCTGGTCATTTTGAGTCTGTTCCTTGCGGCCACTTCTTTCTGCTCTGTTCCTTTACCATAAACTGTAGCGGACTAGTCCTGTTCTTCGCTGAGTGTTATTTACTGATACTCTCTCTGTTCTTGCAGGTTGGGCCTCATCCATGTGCTCAGCAGCTGCTTTCGCTCCCAGAAGAAAAGTGGCCGGCCCTAAGTTGTGTGCCTCACCTTTGAGACACACAGTGGGGCGATTGGGGAGGCATCGTGCGAGTGCCCGGCGGGTTTCAATGGAGCATGGAGTCACATCCTGGCTGCTGTGCACCTACTCGCCCTCTTGCAAGCCGATGGTTTTAAGAGGCGCCACCAAAGCTTGCGTGCACTGAGCTGCCACAACAGTGGGGAAGTCCGAGACAGCAGGGCATCAAGCCAGCGAGTGTCCAAAACATTGACTGGAGAAGCCCGCGATAAAATGGCCCCTCCCTTCCCTCGCCAATGCGTCTGTTCGATGCACGTCGAGTACAGGAGCAATGCGAGCAGCAACAAAGTGCCGTGCAGGCGCTTGGGAGAAAACTTGGTAGCCTTGGGAATGAGTTTTTTGCCCCAGTTGTGCTGCTGGCCTCCCGCTCCTCCCCCCCCCCCCCCCCCCCCCCCCCGCCAGTGACAGAAACAAGGACTGGCATGGCACCTGAAGGGTCACCTATGAGCTACCAGCAAGCATTCAGGAGCACGCAGAGCACGCAGATGCTGGACCGTCGTGTTTACTAGACCGCGACATGCAGGGGTGCGCGAATGCTTCTTTTTGTTCCATTTATATCCACAGTTTGCTATACTGCACGCGCTATAAATCAGCGAAGTAGTTTAATTTACTGGGATTTTCACTGTGGATACAAAAAACGCAAAAGCTCTCAAGCTGTTGCGCGGCAGCCTGATGCAACTGTGGCCGTTTTCTTTTTGAATAAAACTTGAAAATTGTCTCAGCTACCTACATCAATGGCCACTATCATTACGTCGGAGGCATGCGTGCAGCGTGTGACAAACTAGAGGAGTGAGTGTGTATTTTAGTCGCAAAATATTCGACAGTAAATACATCGTTGCTGGAATGACAATGGGCACCAAGTTAACTTGACGTAACAACAAACCTTTCAGCCCGGAAAATCGGGAACCAAGCGCAAAAGTTCGAATTTCCACCGTTAGATCATCATAAAACAGCGTTCGCCACTTCTGAAATTTTCGACGGCGTAGTGCGGTAAGAAATTTTCGGCGGCGTAGTGCGGCAAGAAAAGTTTGTTTACAGCCCTAGGTAAGATAAAGGCTCGTGTAGGGGCTAAGCGGTACCATTTAACAATGAAATGAAGCGGGCGCAGAGCCATAGGGACGAGTAAAGAAACAGCCTAATTTTGGCAACGTGTGGTACTGTTTTCCCGGTCGAGCGCCGCTGTCAGTCGCATGAATAGGCGGCGCACGCTCAGGCTTCATTTAGAATACAAAGGCTGGACAAGAGAACTCCAACGCAGCTGTATTTTTCATACGGACAGCGACTACGGAACCCCGCGCTTAGCGAACCAACGACAAATATTCGCTCCAAGCGCACCGCGCCCAGCGTGTCACAAAGGTTGCTCGCGCCGGCACAGTTCGCGTCACAAAGTTCGTTCAAAAGCGTGGAACTTCACGTACCTTTTCTCCATTTGAACCGGTAATTCTGCATTGCGTGCTCTGCGGCACGAAGCAATGCTCCGGCATTGTAGTCCATCACCAAGAGCGGTCAATGCCCGCCTTCTATGTTTTGCTAATTGGTTTCGGTTTCAAACGACCGTACCAAAATGGCGGACCTAGTTACCGGAGTCGACGTGAGATGGCGGGGCGCATTTTGCATAGGGTCTATTGCAGTGATCGAAATGAAATGATGTCCTGGCCTCTGTAAACTTGCGGATGTCAATAAACGATTTGTTCTCATTTGCTGCTCATTGTGGTCTGTGCCAGTCGAGGCCATCTGGTCACCTGGCGTAACATCACTTCACGAGCGCGGCGCAAGTAAACACGCGGCCAGCGTGCCAGCCAGGAACCAGCA
>NW_027526203.1:31926671-31977188 GCF_048455015.1 Haemaphysalis longicornis
TATCCTCAGCTTCAGTTGGTGTTGTCCTTTCTGGGTGACCTGTAAAACCAAAGGTGCAATATAATTAGCAGTACGGCTGTGTTCCTTCTATACATGATAGAAAAAGAGCAAAAAAATATACATGGTAAAACCCAGGACCTTTGTTGTGTTGTTTCTTCATTTTTTGTTATTTTTTGTCTTACTGGCCCAATTTCAATTCGTGAAACCAACTTTCGTGAAGAACCTATTGAGCATGATTTTCCATACCAACTCTTCTTACATGAAATGGCTGCACAATACTTTTTGCCTGAATGTAACTGTGGCTAAGAAATTTATTATTATTTTCAAGCAGCCAGTTTTTATTGCCAGTCACAGAAAATTGGGGCAGATGGTGCAGAACTGTATGCGACCACACAGTGTGAAGTGGTGTCCAATTTTTTTGCAAATCACTTGTTAGCCCAACTGGAACCACACCACATACAGAAGCTGTCGTAGTCTTTGACATAGCCTTACAAATTGACGTGAACCTTTTTCTCCTCAGTTGGAACTAATATCTTTTTTTTTTGCTGCTTGGTGCTGTTTACAATAAGAACTACATTTTTTTACTTGTTAGCCCAACTGGAACCACACCACATACAGAAGCTGTCGTAGTCTTTGACATAGCCTTACAAATTGACGTGAACCTTTTTCTCCTCAGTTGGAACTAATATCTTTTTTTTTTGCTGCTTGGTGCTGTTTACAATAAGAACTACATTTTTTTAGGTAAAAGGAAGTGCCACCCAAAGAAACCCACTTCTGATTCAAAATAGCAATGTACAAGATTATAATCATACTGCAGAATGGGAACGTATACATGTTGCCCCCCCCCCCCCCCAAGCTACCCCAGCACCTGAACCCTCTCCCATGCCCTCTCCCTCTTCCTTCGTGAAACTGGATTTGCCGCCCCCCTCAAGATAAAATCCTGCTGACGCCCATGCTTATACATAAGGAACCAATAAAGTGTGCCGCTGGCCGAATTGGTTCTCAATGCATAAATACGAGGCTGCTTCAAAGAGAAACGATAAGAAAAAGGGCTGGGGTGCCTTCATGGTCTGTTTGGTCTGTTCCACAACTTTCACTACAACTTGGAACGATGTTTTGGCCCTAGGCACTAGGAAGCGGAGCCAAGCATCATCACTGACTCCCCCCAACTCCTATCATTACTAGCTTCACACTTGTTGATTAAAGAAGTGCTTGTCCTTATGCGTCATCCCACTTGTAACAATGCATGCAACGACATTTAACAAGGCGAGGGGAAACGCGCTGAAGGCATACAATACGCGTTCGCACCGTTCAGTTGCACGGGCCGGCTGTTTAGGAACCACGCGACACGCATGGATGCTCGCGCATCGGCTGGAAAGGCTGGTGACGGAAACATAAGCTCGGTGGTCGATGCGGGTCTCCTACTTCAAAATGAGTAAAGCAAGCGTTACGGGACAAACCAACGAGGTCAGAAATACCTACCTTCCAAGCCGTCTTCGAACCACTGCGGTGTGTTGACGGCGCGATCGGGAAGTTGCCACGCCAGCTTGACGGCCCTGGCGCGAATCGTGTGCATCAACCCGGCCCACGACTCAAGACTTGCGCTTTATTACCGTGATTTGTCGCAACAAGATTGGTGGGATCTATCCATCCATGGATCGGTCAAAAGCGACGAAAAGCAGCCATGTCGACCGTCCGAACGCTGAGACCACGTACGTTAAAAAACATAAAAAAAAAGTGTTTCTGACAGCACCCATAGATGGCGCTATATGGGTAGTGCGTATAGCAATTTCCGGTGGGACTTCACTACGTAGTGCATATACGCCTCGGGCTTCGCGATCGCTGCGCCGCCTGCCGCGGCTTCTCCGCGGCGTTGACGGGATGTGGGGTGCGTGGCTGATAGGGGCTCGTGCAGTGTTTTGGTTCTGTTTCGCTTCTTTTCGCCTTTCCGCGCCCTAAAAAAACTTGTTATGGTAACGTCTGTTAGCAAAGAGTACGATTAGGTCACTGAAAAAGCAGCTGCGTCTTCGTAGACCACGCGATCGCCTGCAAGAGCTACCCGGGGACGCGGTTCTGCTCTCATCGTCATCGCTCTTCCGGGCGTCGGCGACGGTAGCAGCATATCACCCCTGTCACCTCCAAATACGTCAGGCACAAATGAATTCTACTGTCACTTCGTTTAGACCTGATACTGGCACAATGAGAGGTTGGCTTCATTTTGCAGCGTGGACAATGAATGGGGCTTCGTTTCGAATATATACGTCGCAGAAAAATGTGTTTCGGGGATGTGACTAGCCAATCCCGGACAATAGCTTACGCCTTGTATAAGAATATAATCCATGCGAAAATGTTAAGTATATTCGTTAAATATGTGCCCACACACGCCTTATAGCAAGATCCAAGGCAATTTAATATGAAACCACTGCAAGTGCGGAAGAAACATAATAGCCTTGACGGAAATGAAAAAAAATACAGTGCAGCTTCTGACATGCTAAAGACGTTCGTCGAAACTTAAGCCAGGCAGGGTTCGCCAGACCAACGTACTATATGCGAAATGCACTGCTATTTCGAGAGAGATAGGTGGGGGGTAGGGGAGGGTGACGCTGTACAAATGCAGAGCGGAATCAAGCAATGAACGTTTTAGTAATCACACACACAAATCTCGCGTTCACTGTCGTTTTGTTTTTCGACTTCAACGAACAGCTGATCGCTCGGCGGACGCATTTTTGGAAGTATATAGGGTAGGCAGTTCACAAGCGATGAAAGGTGCCGTTAGAAGAGTGTGGTATTAAATAAGGATTTCAGTTTGCGCTTTATTCTTCAGGCTCCCTGTGCCATGTGACGATATTTCGAAGAAGAGTATAGTCGGGGATGCCGATTATATTCTAAGCCCATCTGCGCGCTGCTTGCAGAGGATATATGTAGCGGATGAATGTTTGCCGTCGCTCACCTCACGTCAAGACGACTCTTTGTCGTGTGCTGATCCCGAGTATAATTCTGCATTATCCATCGTACTTACGTTGAATATTCCCGAAATTAACACACACATGGCTTGTAAATGGTGGTGATCAATATCTGAGGTATATTATTGGCAAAAGTAACTGGCGTGCTGTCAGGTATGAGTGTTCCGCTGAATATGTAAGCGCACAAAACTGATTTACATCATAGTGTATACCCGTAGCATGAACATCTGAGGAACCCGTGGTTACGGAGACACTGCTAGTAAATTCAGGGCAGTGTAACTGCAATCAGGTTCATGCATACGCCGGTTCCGCGACGCTGGCCTGTGACACACACCAGACCGAATATACCAAACTAAAATCGCGTCAGAAACATATGTACACTCTCGTAAACACACCCCATTTGCGAACAGGGTGACTGCTTCAAATAACCATGGATTTCGAACGCCCACAAGCGCTAAATCTCAGTCGTGAACATGCCGCAAAAGCAGCGGCGGCAGTGGGGAGCGGGACGGAGACTCCCGCGCCTGCTTTCGAAACGGGCCGCTAGGGGGATTTCAGTGGCGCCCCTACTAAGGTCCCTAAAATGACTAAGGTAGCGCCAACTGCTCCCTCCTTCTCCGCTGCCCTCCTCTTTTTTCTTTCCCCTTCTCCGCGGCGCCGCGGTCCCTTTAACTCCGTGCCGGTGCCGCCATATTTGTTGGCCACTTGAGAGCAGACGCCCTCGCTACGCTTCAGGGCGCTCGCTGCAGTGTGCTCTTGTTTTCGCGCCGAAATCGCTCTTTGGTAGCATATATAGGATTTCCAGAGCCCCGTTTTACCAACACGCACTGAGTGATAGTGTTTTGTTTTATATTTTTGTCTACAAGGGGTTATTTGCGGGGCGGATGCCGCTGGCGCATACGCACAGCGCGGTTTTTGTTTACGTGTGCGGCATTCTGTAAGACCTCAGGATAGCTCGTGAATGCGAAAGGATCGAGCGTGGACATTTCAAACTGCTCTGTTACGGTAGTTCCGTTCTTGCATTCGCGTGACTGTGGTCGTACAATCACTGCACAGAGGTCTTGCGCACGGTTACAGAGCGCCTCATTCGCAAATGCCGTAGTTCGAACGCTGCGCTGGCGACCTTGCATTCGCCTTTCTTGCGATAATTGTGAATCCTGAGCGGCGTGCACTCTGCGCCCGCTTTTACTAACGACCTACATCCCACCTTAATTCCGCGCAGTTTAGAGTGCTTTGCCGTTTTTGTAGAAATGTTTCCTTCACCTTCATGTCGTTATAGGTTGCTGTGAGTAGATTAAAAACATACACATGCTGTTGTGCGTGTGTGCACGTACAGCGACGTGAAAAGCCCCTGCTTCCCCGACTTCGCAGCCGGATACACTAAACTGCACTCGCCGCCGTACGTTCATGTGCGAACCGAGTGAAAAACGCAGACTTGTAATTCTGGGAATACGCGCCAGAGAAGACTGCGATCAATCGATTGGGTAAACTGAAATTACAGATTTATGGCCTCTTATTTCTCATACGAACCAGAGATCGAGTCCCTCTAGGTACAAAATTATGTAACTAGTTACTGCAGTTAATTAATCTTGCAATACGTTTTTTTCACGGGGCGCGGTCGTTTACAGCCGTTATTAATGGAGGCGCCTGGACAGAATTGTTTTGTGCTGGGATATATTCTGGCATATTTGTACATTGCACTAACACAGGGATACACCCGAAAGAAATTCGAAAGAGGACCAATGTCACGATGATTATCAAGAGAAAACAATACATCACAAAACTGGATTGGTGCCACCAAATAGATATTTTATTCGAACAAACGTCAGTAATGACGTCGTGCAGGTGGCTTGTGCTGCTGACGTGGCTTCCCGTGACAAAAAATGTTGGGAGTGGCATTTGGGTTTAGTTTTTTTTAACGCCAATCTTCTCCAATATCCGTTGCTCAAATTGATCCGTGAAATAATCCTATTGAGAAGGGAAAAAAATGTCGCCACCGAGTTTGAGATGCGCCTCAAACACTCCGCAAATATAGGCAATAATGCATTGCAGAAGGGAGTTAGTGACCGTTCTACCGTAGCATGGTCAAATTCGTGTTCGCGCATCTGCTCAGTGCCGCGTCCGCTCAACTCGCTACACTAAACCCGTTTAGCAAGCGCTTTGCTGGACAAAAATACGTCTGCTGAAAATAATATAGTCGCCCAGTGTGTTCTGGTTCAAATCGCAATGACTGGATACGCTGCGCCATTGACTACTAAGATGAAGTAAGCGCGCACACTGCAAGTGGACGGCATCACGTGTAATGCAAACGTAAGTTGTAATTAACGTTCCTCTGTGCATACACGGAACAAAGGGCGTACAGCCGTTACGGTGCGAATATGCATTTGAAGTGCTCATTCAAACGTGCGCGAATTTAATAAAGCGATAACAGAAATTGCGAATCAAACGTACGTCAACGGCGCGGTCACTATATTAGCTGGCCTTAAATTGTTTTACCTAGCCGCAATTTTTTTATTCTCGCAACAACCTCAATTTGCGCCGCACCGACCAAGCCCATATTACGCAGCAAATCACTCCAATGTCATAACAACGGGATTATAATACCACCCGGGTCGCTAACACACAAAACATGACTTCACGCCAAAAAGAGCGTACACGCACTCGGAACGCACACGATACATGGTCAGACGCAAGCTGCGATCGGCCAAAACAAGCATGAATTCAGGTGAACAATTCTCGCGTCACGAAAACCTTACGACAACTGACTGAACATGCTACGCCGCTGATATTGATGCTGGAAGTTAAGCGCGCACATGACAAATACACGGCCTCTTATCCAAAGCAAAGCTTACGACGGGACGAACTCGGCGCTGCGCGCAATGCCTACTCAGAACAAAGCGTGGACGACGGTCGCGAAGGGAATACGCATTTCTTCGTAAGTGACCGCTCAAACTCGCACAGAATTTAACAGAGCAAGAACAAACATTCAGAAACTTACCTCGCTAAAGAGTGATGGCAGCGTCGGCGTGAAGTATGCCTGTTCAAATCTATGTAACCAAACTTTTCTCCTTTCTGCGTCGCGTTTCCCGGACGGAATAACGAAGTCTTGTGCCCTGCCTGACGATATTCGCGCTGCCTAAGGCACAACACATCGGCACCGAGAAGCAACATAAAACGACACCGGTGCGACATTTTTTCGAAACGAGCAGCTAATTCTTACTTTGCTATTAGCTGGCGCCTACGATAAAGCCGGTACTGAAGCTCGGTGGCTCGGAAGCCAGCAATGGCGTCGCAGCGGCGGCGTTGCGCAATGTCCCAGCCGGCGAGGCATCGGCGAGGCGACCCGGCGGCCGAGGAAAAAAAAAAAAAAAAACACGTGACTTTTCCCTTGGCCAATGGCGCGCGGCGTTCGCCGGCGAAAAAGAAAATGGCAAAAAACGAAGTAGGAAAGGAGCGCGGGCGAGGGCGAAAGGCGGAGAGATCTAAAGATGGCGCTACCTTAGTAATTTTAGCCCCTACAGGCCACGCTCGAGGCGTATAGCATCGTCCTTTAGAAAACGCTGTGTCTAAAGGTGCGTCGGACGTACCCGCAGCATTTCTTAAAGATACGTCGGACGTACACGCAAAATTTCTTGAAGATACGTCGGACGTACCCGCAAGATTTTTTTAACGCAGTGTCTAGAGTTACGTCCGACGGAACCCAAAATTGAAAACTAGAGTTACGTCCGACGGAACTTTAAGCCAGTTTCTAGAGTTACGTCCGACGGGACCCAGAATTGAAAACTAGGGTTACGTCCGACGGAACTTTAAGCCAGTTTCTAGAGTTACGTCTGACGTAACCCAAAATTGAAACGTAGTGTCTAGAGTTACGTCCGACGGAACCCAAAATTGAAAACTAGAGTTACGTCCGACGGAACTTTAACGCGGTGTCTAGAGTTACGTCCGACGGAACCCAAAATTGAAAACTAGAGTTACGTCCGACGGAACTTTAAGCCAGTTTGTAGGGTTACGTCCGGCGGAAAACTAGAGTTATATGTCCGACGGACGTTTAGGCCAATGTTTTGAGTTACGTCCGGCATAACGTAAAGCACAAAAAAAAATTACAGCTAACGGCAGCTACCGTGACGCTCTAAATGTGTAATCTATACGCAACATTAAAAGAGAGTTGTAACAGATCGGAAACGGATTACGGAGATTACAACTAGCAACTGCGTGAACATGAAGCGGGCATTTTACCTCTACTGCATCTCAACAGATGGCGCCAGCAGGTCAAGCTGGGCTCTCAATCCATACGGCTGGCTGCTCCTAGTTTTTCGTTGTATTTGAGAGTCCCTCGCGCTGACACTACTGACACCGCCTGTTCCTCACTCGCCGATTTGTAGACGGGCCCCATGTTGCTGTTAATACTAGTTATGTAGCCAGATCGCCTTTATTTAACCTAAAAGAAGCTATCGTACATGCGTCGCTCGATGACACATGTTACGGCAGTTGGTTCGGGACCGTGTTTCGCTTGCTGCTTGAGCTGTCAGAATCGCACGGATTTCACTTGTTGCAACCTAATTTTTCTTAAACAATCTCATATTTACAATCCGTTCGACTAGGCGCGAGCCAAGTGTACGTCTGTCAAACTCTTCCAAAGTGGCCGTCCGCTTTGGAACGACGGACACGGTGCGTCTCGGTGCCGTCCGGCCAAGTCGCTCCGGTTTACGGTAGGGTTCTGCTCATGTGGGGTGGCGCGTCCAGACGGTAGACGTTACCGCACTGGAACCGCTTTTCCGATCTGTTATAACTCTCTTTTAATGTTGCGTATAGATTACACAGTTAGAGCGTCACGGTAGCTGCCTTATAATTTTTTTGTGATTTACGTTATGCCGGACGTAATAAAACATTGGCGTAAACGTCCGTCGGACATATAACTCTAGTTTTCCGCCGGACGTAACCCTAAAAACTGGCTTAAAGTTCCGTCGGACGTAACTCTAGTTTTCAATTTTGGGTTCCGTCGGACGTAACTCTAGACACTGCGAAATTGAAAACTAAAGTTACGTCCGACGGAACTATAAGCCAGTTTCTAGAGTTACGTCCGACGGAACGCAAAATTGAAAACTAGAGCTACGTCCGACGTAACTTTAAGCCAGTTTATAGAGTTACGTCCGACGGAACTTTAGACCAATGTTTTGAGTTACGTCCGGCGAACGTAAAGCATTAAAAAAATTACAGCTAACGGCACCAAATACCATGACGCTCCATAGGTGTAATCTGTCACTTGTACGATACACGACGTACGATGTACGATGCAGCGCTGTGGGTTCGAATCCCAGCTGGGTTGATGGATTTTTCAATTAAATAATTCAATTTTTTTTATTTATTACAACCTACCCGCCGTTGTCGCTTGAGCTGTGCTTCACGTAGATAGCGCGCTGCGCTCGCGCTCTGCTTCCAGAGAGACTCGTTTCCGCTCCGTCCGATACGCCGTTCCCACTTAGGGTCGGTAGAAGCGATAGTATAGCTACGTCATCTACAAACTCAGCCAATCTTTCTCCCCTTACTTCTAACTCTTCTCCAGCCTGTATTTCTTTTTTAGCGTATGGCATGCGGTTGCGCCGGCGGAGTTTTCTGCGTACACGGCAGCGCCGGATGTTCCTTTCGCGTGTCCATAAAAAGCTTCCTTTAACATGTCGTGTATGACCAGCATTTTTTTCTTGCCTTTATTGTAGCGAATCGAGGGTTCAACACGTAAAGTATTCATCTTATTCCCCGTGCGTTTGTTTTTTACATCGAAACTGTATATCGCTAGGATACAGCAGGTCGTCCCCGTGGACGGAGACTAACGATTTTCAGCGGCGGATATATATACTGGGTGTTTCCGGGAAGACGAAGTAATTTTTAAAAGTAGGCTTTCGGGGCTGAAATTGTTTTAATTGCGCCAAGTGAACAGGAACCGTGGCGGGAGCTATAAAACGGTTTCAAGTGCGATTTAGGGGCATACTTAACTAGAAGTTATTAATTAACTTTCTATTTATTCTAGTTAGGTGCTTGGTTGTAATAGGGAAATTGTAAAGGATCATGAGTCCATCCGATATCGATAATTAGATTTTTGAAATTGTAATTGCGTGCAGAGCCACAGCGCTCTGAACCTCAGCTCTCCAGATGCGCACAGCGGGCTCCGTGCGGGAGCTGAGCGCTGCAAAGCCACGCCCACGCGCTCATGGCACTGCAGAGATGTACACGTCACGCGCACGCCGCGCTTGAGTCTTCGGCACGAACAGAGGCAAGGGGAATAGTTTTCATTGAACTTTCTTGCCCGCCCAAATGGGAGTTGGCATCATGATTGCCGAGTGTGGCCGAGAACTGCCGCCGTTTGCGTGCGGCGGTCACGATTCATCCGCAGATAATATATAAGAAAATACAAGTAAAAGAAACTGAGAACATTGTAATCCGGAAATCTGGCTATTAGATGCTTTTCGCCTGTTCAGATGCCCCTTGCCTCTGTTCGTGCCGAAGACAAAGCGCGGCGTGAGAAAAAATGTGAGTGACGAACGAGCTGATAAGCGTCGCGTCCGCATTACGCGCCGTGTGATGACGTACTTACCTCATCCGGAATGTGTCTGAACAAGTGAATGAGCATATTGATCTGATATGTACTACTACATAATTATTTTTGGTCATTTTTTTTCTAAAAAAAACCACACAACAGAATAATCCATGCATAATCGAATTAATCGATTGATTGATTGATTGATTGATTGTAGGGTTTAACGCGCCGACGCAACGCAGGCGATGAGGCGCGCCGTAGTGGAGGGCTCCGGATTAATTTTGACCACGTGGGGATCTTTAACGTGCGCCGAAATCTCGTACACACGGGCGTTTTTGCTTTTCGCCTCCATCAGAAAAGCGGCCGCCGCGGCCGGCAATCGAACCCGCGACTTCGTGCTCAGCAGCGCAACGCCTTAGCCACTGAGCCACCGCGGCGGGTTAATCGAATTAATCGATGACTATTAATCGGGTTGAAATATTAACTGACACCCAACCCTATTAATTACTCTTGAACCATGTAAATTGGTTCAAGAGTCTTCAAGAGCTGTAAATTTTTTGTGCTTTACGTTATGCCGGGCGTAAATCAAAACATTGGCCTAAAGTTCCGTCGGACGTAACCTTAGTTTTCAATTTTGGGTTACGTCGGACGTAACTCTAGAAACTGGCTTAAAGTTACGTCGGACGTAACCCTAGTTTTCAATTCTGAGTTCCGTCAGACGTAACTTTAGAAACTGGCTTAAAGTTCCGTCGGACGTAACTCTAGTTTTCGATTTTGGGTTCCGTCGGACGTAACTCTAGACACTGCGTTTTTTTAAAGATACTTCGGACGTATCCGCGGAACTTTTTTAAGTACGTCGGTGTATTCGGTTTCACTCGGCCCAAACATGCAGCGTACGTTCAGCGTTTTCTCGCGTCGACGTCGCGTCGCCAGAAATGCATGGCGACGCGAGCTGAAACTCGAGCGACGCCGATGTCTACGCGCGCCATATATCGGCGTCGACGCAGCGCGAGAGAGCATCGGAAAGCGAGCGGCAGCGTCCGTCTTCGCGTGGTTTGGGGTCGTACCTTTCAGCAGAAAACAATCAATTTCTTTTTAACTTACGGTAATCGGTTGCCTTGAGACAAATTGCAAGCTATTTCTGCTCGCAAGCGCTCATCCATTTGTGGCTTGTTCGGCTTTCATCGGGGAGATCGGGGATCTGCGATAGCTTTGTGCGAGTTAAATGAGGGAGCTCTCATCGCATCCATTATTAGCATAATGTGGCTTGTCAGCAAGATCGGTGCGTGACGAGCAAGCGTTATCAACGCCAGAATTCTGGCGCATTCCATTCCATTCGTAGCTCCCGTGGCTTGCGCAGGGGAGACCGGGGATGTGCGAATGCACTTTATAAGCGACCCCAAACCATCCACCGCCGGCGGCGGCGGCGGCGGCGTCGGCGTCCGCAGTGCTCCTCTATATTTAAAAAAGAAACAGCATCCGGCGCCAGGTTTCGATCCGAGGACTTTACGGCCGCAGCGCGACGCGTTACCGACTAAGCCACGGACGCCACGCTGATATCAGCGTGAGTAACGCGCCTTATATCTTTAACGCATTCAAACTACGTCGTCAGCGGCGTGCGTTGGCGACTCAGCGGCGTTATAGCGGCTTGATAACTGCGTGGTGTACACGTGATACTACAAACCCGATGGAAGAGATGGAAGAGAAGGCGGCGAGGCGGTGGGCTGCGGGGGCCGAGCGCAAGCGCCGCAAGCGGGCCGACAACCGTGCATTCGCACTTTCACATTCTCCCCCTCGGGGAAATGCGGGGGAATTTTTTTACTCAAATAAGGGAGCTGTGGTTACATCGCTTATAGCACTAGCATTATTGTCCTCGGCTCCAAGATCGGCGCGCAAGAAGCAAGCGTTACCACTGCTCAAATCTCTCAAATACGACCAAAAGAAAGCACACCAGACACTATTCATGGGCAGCCTCAGTTGGTACACCGAATTCGTGAAACCTCCTCGTCTCCTCGCGTGGTCGAGCGGTTGAGAGCCAGGCTTTTGTTTTGATAGTCCATGGTTCAAATCATAGCAAAGACGGTTTTTTTTTTTTTTTTTTTTGTGGCGAGGGTTTGATCAGTTTTTTTTTTTTTTTACAGGGTACAGACAGGGTGCCAGAGTACCCTGCCTTTCAACCTACAAATGACGTTCCACGGTAACCTCCGTACAAGGCAGCGGTGAAATTCGTTTTGCTTACAATTTGAATTCATGAACGTGCAGTAGGTACGCAACATGAAGGTTAAATCAAGTAGCAACTAAAGCAGTTGTGCGAGGTGCGTCTTCGTTTATCATTCCATCTTATTTTGTTCTGATTTGACCGTATGGCTCGAGATACATTTCGCAGCATTTCAATATTTGCCCGCCAACAAGCAATAAATAAAGACCCCAAGTGATTTTTTTTTTTTTGCTAAAGCTAAAGTCTTTATAATTGCAGTTCAAGAAGCGACAATAACTGCTCATAAACAACTTCAACAGGATGGCATACGTCTCCAGCAACGCCCGCCGACGCAGCGACTGGCGCGCGACTTCGCCGGTCTCCTGCGGGCCCGCGCGTTGACGCCGAACGACGCCGACGCTCGCGCGACGCGTGATTTCGCGTCCATCTGGTTAGGGCTTTAAACAGAAACATATGAGGGGGGAAAAAAGAAAGATACTCGCGTCGCACATGATTTTGTTTCCCTCTTGCGAGAACCCGGAGTGGTCCGCATTCGATCTCTGACCTCAGCGAAGGCTCTAACCGCCCCTTCACAAAAGGTCCAACTAAAGAACACGAAAAAAAAAAATACATTCTGCGTCAGGTTAGGCATCGTTAGATTTTTTATTTTTATTTATTTATTTATCAATACTGTAGGTATTCTGCAGACCCATACAGGAAGCGGGCATACAACATCCCAGGTATCTGATTAGATACAAAGTCAAGGAAATACAATATTTCGAGGGACGATACGCGGTACGCGGAACACTTACAATAGCGAGTACATCAATAGTACATTGGTGATCTTCCCATACACGAGAAGAAGAAACAAAATACTAGAAACCACGTTCTACGCATGACAAACAACGTATGTACAAAAATTACAATACACCACTGCACGTTTTTCGCTATCACAACAACAAGAACAACAACAAAAAAATAACTATACAGGCTCTGTTACCTGCTCCACAAATGAACAAAATTGATCAATATTTGTAATATTAACAGCATCACTTGGTAGCGCGTTCCAAGCGTTCACAGCGCGAGGGAAAAAGGAATATTTGAACACATTGCTATGCGCACTGAAGGGACGTATGCATTTATCGTGGTTCGTCCTACTAGAACGGCGGCCAGGCGGATGAATATAGTCGTCTTTACAGATTTTAAGGTGACCGTGAAAAAGGAGATAAAAAAACTTCATGGAAGCAACGTGACGCCGGCAAGACAGAGTTATATATGTGCGCTTGATTGCGCATGTCCGTTGCACTGTCGCGCCAAGAGTATTTTGAGTATACATAAACCTCAGGGCCCTGTTCTGCAATATTTCAAGTTTGTCGCGAAGGTAGTTTTGATGAGGGTCCCACACTATACTTCCGTATTCTAGAATGGGCCTGACTAGGGTTTTGTAGGCGGTTAGTTTAACTGCTGAAGGTGCTTTGCCCAATTTTCTACGCAGAAATCCTAGTTGTTTAAATGCCTTGGCGCATGTATTGGTAATGTGCTGTTCCCATTTTAAGTCTTGCGAAAATGTGACGCCTAGATATTTTACCTTGTCAACTTTACTAATATTAAAACCATTAAGGCTGTACACGAAAGACAAAGGTAGTTTTTCTTGGTTAGGCTTATGAACGCGGTTTTAGACACATTTATTTCCATTCCCCACATCTCGCACCATTGGGAAATGTTTCGTAAAGAAGAATTTAGCTTTAATTGGTCATCAATATTGCGTATTGTACTGTAAATGACGCAGTCATCTGCGAAAAGTCGCAATGTTACACCTGGTTCCGCACAAGAAGAGATGTCATTAACGTAAATAAGAAATAATGTTGGCCCCAAAACAGACCCTTGAGGTACACCGGACAAAACACTGAGGCAGTCAGAATCTACGTTGTTTAAAGTTACATACTGGGAGCGATTGGTTAAGTAAGCCGAGATCCATGTAATTACTTTACTATTAATTCCAAATGATTCAAGCTTTGATATTAATTTGGAATGAGGCACACGATCGAAAGCTTTCGCAAAGTCTATGAATATTGCGTCAGCCTGAAGTTTGGAGTCAATTATGCCAGCGAAGTCATGCGTTATTTCTGCAAGTTGCGTTACCGTGGACAGACCCCTACGGAATCCGTGTTGCTTCGGGTACAGCATATTGTTAGACTCTAAGTAATCTATAATGGCTTTCTTGAGGATATGCTCCATTAATTTACAACAGTAGGTCGTTAGCGATATGGGTCGGTACGTGTCCACCAGAAATCTGTTACCACTTTTATGGATCGGAGTTATTCTTGCGCGTAGCCAGTCTCTCGGAAGTTCACCAGTTTTCAGTGAAAGCATAAATATGTTAAACAAAAAAGGAGCAAGTTGTTCGGCATAACACCTAAGAAACGCATTTGGGATTTTATCTGGACCCGGCGATTTTTTAACATCAAGTTGTAAAAGCAGGTTCAACATACCTTGTTCGGTTATCTCGATTTCCGGCATGGCCGAGTCACGTTCAACAAGCGGCCCTTGGACTGGGCATGCTTGGGTGAATACCGATTGGAAAAAGGAATTGAACGAGTTAACTGTTGCATGTGTGTTTTCAGTGACGATGCCGTTGATTTCCATCTTACGGATTGGACTGTCCGGCTTAGCAAGGTAACGCCAAAATTTTCTCGGTTGTGCCGTCATAAAATCGGTTAGGGTGTGTGAAAAAAAAAATTGTTCTTCGCTTGCCGCAACAGGCTTTTAAATTCTTGGTAAAACTGGCTTATTACAGCTGGATCGCATTTACGCTTCCGCATTCTTTTCAGCTTCCGTTTCATATGAATTATTTCTCGCGTTATCCAAGGAGTCCTTCGTTTTGTCCTCTTACGTTTCGTGGGAATGTAAGTTTCTTCACAGTGAAAAATTGCTGCCTTAAATTTTAACCACAAGTTGTCAACATCATCGGAAGGTTCAGCGTAAAAATCGTCCAACTTCATTTCTAGGTAATCAATAATGCTTTCATCGGCCGCTCTGGAATAGTCTTTAATAAATACATGTGAATTTTCGTTGCCACTTTTTACCGGGCTGAGATTGGGAAATTCAATTAGAACCAGTTTATGGTCAGAGATTCCATCTTCCACCGTAACTTGAGCATTTATTGAGCTAGAAATTAAAGCAAGATCTAAGATGTTGGAAGCAAACCCTTGGATGCGTGTCGCTTGCGTTACGCATTGCGATAATGAGAAACTTAGCATGGTATCGAGAAGTTGCTCGCAGCTATTTGCCTCTCTATTGCTGACGGTTAGGTTATCCCAATCTATCCCTGCCAAGTTGAAGTCGCCAACAAGTACTAGCTTCGTCCGATCATGCATTTTCTCGAGGAGGTAGTTGTGCAATTCCGTAAGGTAAGATTCAGGTGCCCCAGGTCGTCTGTATACTCCACCTATTAGTAGAGGCGTGGTTTGAAATGTGACAGTGCACCAGAGACTCTCATAGTTCGGTATACCATGTTCTTCCTGGAACGCTGGCCATCTTTTATAGCGATAGCCACTCCGCCTCCGCGGCTATCACGGTCTTTGCGAAGTAGGCTATAGCCTTCTGGAATTATTTCTGAATCATGGATACTGGCATGAAGCCACGTCTCGGTAATCACTAAAATATCAGGTGCGAAAGCCAGTAAAATCTCCTCTAGTTTATCCGTTTCGTTCACTATACTTCTGGTATTGAAACACAACAAAGAAAACGACGGCGTACTTGCTTGGCTTCATGCACTTGAACTACTTCCTTCGTGGCCAGCAGTTTCGGAACGCGCCGGCTGCAGAGGTATCCTTTTTCCCACGTGCCTATCCCAAACGTACAGAGTGTCGTTTATTTTCAGTTTATCGAAAAGAAGCACAACCTTATCGCCGCTGTCTCGATTAGCTTTTGAGGACTCCCATAATTTCCTGCGTGTTTCACGGACTGCAAATGAAAAATCTTCGGACACCGATATGTTCGTGCCTTTCAACTTTGAACAGTTGCGCAGTATTGCCATCTTTTCAGCAAAGTCATAAAACCGCAGTATGACGGGACGATCCCGATTAGCTATTTTTTGCCAACACGATGAACGCGCTCCACGGTCTTCACTTTCAGCAGATGGCTGAAGATTTTGTTCTCGACATATTTCCTCAGAGACGCGGGGCCTTCATCGTCATTTTCTGGTATGCCGTATATCACGATATTGTTGCGGCGGCTTCTATTTTCCAAGTCGTCCATTTTACTGCATAACTGTGCGACTTGCTTTTGAACCGCATTGACAGTTGCTTCACACTTTTCAACTTTTTCCTTACAGTCGTTGAGTGATGCCAGTGTATTCTCAATGAGAGACAAGCGTGTTTGGACTCCTAGGTTGCATTCCGATTTGAAGTTCAGTTTGGGAAGCCTTAATTTCTGTGACGGCATTTAAAATCTTCTGCAAAACATGAGAATCGGGGCCAAGATTACCCTCTACGTCAGAATCAGGACCTGGGTTTTCCTCTACGTCGCCGCTCAGAATTAGCAATAAGTTAACTATACGAGACGCATCCATACGGGGCTCGGCAACACCACAAGGCATGCACAGCTAGTTCTGAAACACTTCGTGAAATGATTTTTTTTACCAACCTGTGCATAGAAGAGCACGAACTTTAGCATCATGCGCCTGGCGGTGCCACCGAGCCCACTGAAGCTTGGACGTAGGCGTTGCCCCAATTTATGCTGTTCCTCGTAGGTCGCGGGGGTTGCTGGGCTGCCGAATCTTCTATCGAGATGGACCACGTGACGCTTCGCCGAGTCAAACCGGGAAAGCGATATGGCTGTAGCAGGGGCTGCAGGCCAACTTGATACGACAGATGCAGTGTGTCCCAAAGGCGCCGGAAGCGAGGCATCGCCGCGCAAACCCAGTCCCAGGAATACCTGTGCATAGAAGAGCACGAAATTTAGCATCGTGCGCCTGGCGGTGCCACCGAGCCCACCTTGGCTTATATTCTTGGCTTATATACAGCAAACGCGTGATGGTTTTGCCGTCGATGGTTCGAGATCTATAACCACGCTAGTTTCGAGCAACGCCGCTTTCGAGCCACTCTGGGTCGTGTACGTCCGACGTATCTTTAAGAAATCTTGCGGGTACGTCCGACGCATCTTTAAGAAATTTTGCGGGTACGTCCGACGCATCTTTAAGAAATTTTGCGGGTACGTCCGAAGTATCTTTAAGAAATATTGCGGGTACGTCCGACGTATCTTTAAGAAATTTTGCGGGTACGTCCGACTTACCTTTAGACACAGCGTTTAGAAAAAGAGCAGCCTATCGTTGTTGGATGGTTCCAGAGCGAACGTATACAAAACCGTCGAGTACCCCCCGAAAGGCACCCAATGTGCGCCCTGCATTTCCACAGAAATGTAAATTGGCGGAGTTAATATAATTGATCGCTACAAAGTGAATAAAGATAATATATAGTTGAACGTAATTTAGAAAAAAATTCAGAAAGTATAAAATAAGAAATACAGCAGTGATATTAACAAATCCAAAAATATAAATCATATACAGCTCCTCCACAAAACAGACAAAAATAAAGGAGCAGCGAAAATAACGACAAAAACGTGAATAAAAAAAATTAGCAGTGGCTTAGCTCGGCTATGCCAGGATATACGTAGCGTGAGCTAAGGTTCAGCTGGCTATTCTTAGGTTTCCTGACTGTCTAGGATTAGCATGATTATGCTTCTGCTGCTAAAACGATTTCCAGTCCAGTCCAGTCCCGGGTTCGAATCCTGGACTAGGACGAATTTTTCTTCAACTGCGAAGTTCCTGAGAAAGCTGTATAGCTTTCCTTTGTAGCCGTTGGCTGCATTTAGGTGGATATCAAACTTTCATTTGCAGAAACCTACTCCACCTTGGGGATTTCCCGTAAATATGTTCAATTTGCATACACTGTGTGCCCCGCAACTAAAACGCTTGCTCAACTTCGGGTCGCACAGCCAAATTGCTTCGATTGAAAAAGAAGGGGAAGTTCTGTGCGGGAAGGAACTTTCCAACCAGTTTAATCGGTTTTTCGTCAATATAAGCGTTGTGTGCACCACTAGATGTCCCTGTTAGTTATGCCTGTGGGACACCAAGCGTACAGGAAACGCTATTTATGTTTCCAACAACCGAATCTGAAGTGGTACCAATATTTTCAAACCTCCGATAAAGTAAATCTAGGGATAAAGACGGTTTTCAAATTCAACCGTTTAAATTTGTAATGGACCTATTGGCCCCGACACTGGTACATATAGCGATATGTCTCAGTACTGGCGTCTTCCCAAAACAAGTGCAAATTGCAAAGGTTGTTGCCATACATAAAAGGGCTCTGTTTCTGACTTTTCTAACTATACAGACCGGTATCTATTCTTCCAGTATTATCCAAAGTACTAGAGAAAATTATTCATTGCAGATTATCTAACTTTTTAAGTAAGCACTCTGTGCCTTCCGATTGCCAGTTCGGATTTAGAAAACAGAGATCCACTGAAATGGCATTAACGAAACAAAAAGAAATTAAAATTGACGCATTTGAAGAAGCTCCTTGCTGTCGGCATATACGTAGATTTATCCAAGGCATTTGACCTGATTGATCACTCTGTCTTATTTCAAAAGCTTAGTCACTATGTCATTCAGGGAATTGGCCTTGCTTTAATACAGCCATACCTAATTAATGTACCGTAGACAAATGGTGTGTTTTAATGAAACCTTGTCAGACGATGAGTCCATCACGTCTGGTGTACCACAGGGCAGCATTTTGGGGCCTTTGTTGTTTCTGGTATATCTAAATGATATGTTTGATATCCCTTTTCCAGTTCATCGCGTAGCTTACGCTGATGATATTACAATGCTTGCCACAGGAAACACACTAGCTGAGTTATCACTCTGTGGCAACCAATTTTTGGAATATTGGCTTTGCTGGTGCAATAGAAATCGTCTTAAAGTTAATACGTATAAAACGAAAGCTGTGATATACAGAACAAAAAATAGAGTAGTAAGTGGTGACATCGAATTGCTTTTTGGAAATGACAAGATTGACATTGTGTCCAGTATAAAATCTCTCGGTGTCGTATTCTCTCAGACGCTGAATTGGGATATACAGGTAGACAGTGTTAGCGCTAAAATGAACAAATTAAATGGCTTAATTGTTATGTAAACATAGGTTAACACTTCTCACACAAGTTAAACTGCTCATTTACAACGCATATATTGTACCTGTGATTACTTATTGCCACACGGTTTGGGGAACGACGACAAAGTCTAATAAACAACGCCTTCTTGTTGCGCAAAAAAGAGCGCGCAATAACGCTGATATAGCTTAATATCGTGGAATGCTCACAGAGAAGAATACTTCAGGCAGTATAATATTCTTAAGGTACCCTGTATACATATAGGCTACTTTGCATTTACAAAACTGCTGTAACAATGAACAATGCCTTCATGATAACAATCTTTAAACTAGTGCGTCATGAACCTATATACTTATAATATACGATCACTCTAATCCATGGATCCTACCACTAAGCTGCACCAAATACCGCACACGTACAGTCTTGGAATCTACCCAAATACTTAAATATTCTAGATGGTAATAACTTTAATATTCGAATGTTTTCTGCGACAACTTTCATAGAATTGATTCATCTTCTTGAGCCTTCGATCGAATAGGCTCATCTAAGTAGCAATTTTACAATGAAATGTCACGCTGCATTTTTCTTGCCTTTGACATTAGATATGGTACTTGTGTGGAAGTGTGTACTTGTATATATTTAGAATTGTATAACAATGTTATTACCGATTTGAATTTCTGTAGTTGTGTATATTTTTCAAATTATCGCGTTGCGTTTGTGCTCTAACCACATAACTGCTAAGTGAGGCGTAAGGCGTCTTCAAGCTGCATATGGCAGCTTCTTCCCTTCCTTCCTCTCTCATTGTGTAGTGTACTTTGTGTACTTTGTTTGAGAAAACATATCATATCATATCATATCATATCATATCATATCCATATTCAACAAAACTACAGAGTCTTATTTATCACATGTAATGAATATGTGCCGTGCTTCGCTCTTTGAAGTTTTATCTGTCATAAATTTTGGTGCAACGCTCCAGTTTCGGAGAAACTGGTGTCACAGGGGCTGTTCCAATAGGTTGAACAAGCGGGCTTTCATGCAGTGCAAGCGACGTTGTGGTGTCACTAAAATATAAAGGCGGTTTGCATACCCTTGGAAACATCGTGGATTGGAGTTTTGGTGAGAGCGGAAGTATAGAAGCAGCTGTGTACAGTTGTAATGGCGTCATAATAGTGAAGTGTTACCGTCTACTGTAATATTATGTGTGTTGTGTTAGCTAGGTTTCATTGGCGTGAGGTATTTTCCAGGATTTCTTGTTCGCTGTGAACATTATTTAGCTGATTCGATTTTTTATTATGAAATTTAACGCACCGACTCTACTCGATCGATGAGGCGCGCCGTAGTGGAGGGCTCCGGATGAATGTTGACCACCTGGGGATCTTTAACGTGCGCCGAAATCTCGAACGCACGGGCGTTTTCGCTTCCAACAGAAGAGCGGCCGCCGCGGCCGGGAATGGAACCCGCCTAACCCTTGGGCTCACAGCACAACGCGCCTTAGCCGCTGAGCCCATTATTTAGTCATATAGATATATGGTCAATATTGGTCGTGCTTCTGCAGAGATCATATGCGTGTGGGGTGTACCTGCACTGTACTCATACATATGTGTGAATATTTTTGTCAACACGTTGGCCTAGACGCCTCACGTACTTTCTTTTTTTTTTTTTCTCTCCAGATTTTTCTGGGGAATACAAGGGGCTGAACTGGTTTGGAAAATTGTTTCGCAAGTTTTTTTTTGTAAATAATGTACTCCAAGAAATGCAGCATCAAAACAGAAATTGCCTATGGCCAAATCGCCCTCTCCTGATTTCAATTAAATATAATGGGAAATTTTATCCTTGCTGCATTTCTTTCTTGTTTGACATTTCAGGATCCATCAAACAGTACACACTATAGTGTGTACTGTTTGATGGATTATTTAGGGTTGGATACCCTGCATCTGTGCCCTACACGTACGAAATGAGGAAAAGTGAAATTAGGTAATCATCAATCGCATATCTGATCTTTGAATTACACTATCAGACGCCACATCGCAGGGTTGTGCAAATATATATTTTTTTTCTAATAAATAGCCAGTTCATAAATCCATTTGTCATTCAAGCATTTTGTTTGATTACCTCAGTCAATGAGTGCCTGAACCAAAGAGAGGTTGTGTAAACAACAGCAGCACGTATACATAATACGCCTCTAGCTTCGCGATCGCTGCGCCGCCTGCCGCCGCTTCTCCGCGGCGTTGACGGGATTTGCGCTGCGTGGCTGATAGGGGCTCGTGCAGTGTTTTGGTTCTGTTTCGCTTCTTTTCGCCTTTCCGCGCCCTAAAAAGACTTGGTGACGTCTATAGGCGAAGAGTACGTTTAGGTCACTTAAAAAGCAGCTGCGTCTTCGTAGAGCACGCGATCGCCTGCAAGAGCTACCCGGGGACGCGGTTCTGCGCGCTTCGTCGCCGCTCGTCCGGGAGTCGGCGACGGCAGCAACATTTCACCCGTTTCATCTCCAAAACATCAGGCACAATTGAATTCTGCTGATACTGGCACAATGAGAGGTTGGTTTCATTTTGCAGCGTGGACAACGAATACGGCTTCGTTTCGAATATACGTCGCAGAAAAATATGTTTCGGGGATGTGATTACCCAATCCCGCACAATAACGTATTCCTTTTATAAGAATATAAACCATGCGAAAATGTTAAGTATATTTCAAGCCTGTGCGTCGTTAAATATGTGCCCACACACGCCATATAGCAAGAACCAAGGCAAGTTAATGAAACCGCGGTAAAATAAATGTTGTGCAAGTGCGGAATTAAGAAACATAATAGCTCTAACGGAAATGAAAAAAAAAAAAAAATCCGTCGCATGCCTCCGCGCGAGGGACACGAGTAAATGCAGAGCATGGGGGTCGTTTACGTGGCGTAGGGTTGGTGGTGGGGTGGTGGTAGTTGGGTTTGAAAGAGAGAGAGGAGAGAGACGTAAGTAGGTAACGTCAACTTGTTGTTATTTATTGCCATCACTAGCACCCCCCCCCCCCCCCCCCCCAATCGGTGGGATCTTTATTGTTTAGCTATCACGCCGCTGAGTCGCCAACGCACGCCACTGACGACGTAGTTTGAATGAGTCAAGGATATACGGCGCGTTCGTAGCCTTTGATTCTGTGTCGTTTTGTGGCGCACATATATGTACCTTGCGTTCCGCCCGCAGGGTCGTGGGATGGAAACCAGGCGCCGGTAACTGTTATTTCTTTTTCTTTTTATAGGGGGAGGCTGGCTGCTGCGGACGCCGACGCACGGGTGACATCGTGAGTTATACAAATGCTCTGCATTTAAAAAATGCAGCTTCTGACATGCTAAAGACGTTCGTCGAAACATAAGCCAGGTAGGGTTCACTAGACCAACTAGACCAAATGCGGAGCGGAATCAAGCAATGAACGTTTTAGTAATCCCCCACACAAATCTCTCGTTCACTTTCCTTTTGTTTTTCTACTTCAACGACGAGCTGATCGTACGGCGGACGCATTTTTGGAAGTATACAGGGTAGGCTGTTCAACAAACGATGAAAGGTGTCGTTGGAAAAGTGTGGTATGTGATAAGGCCCTCTGATTTCAGTTTATGGTTTATTCTGCAGGCTCCCTGTATATGATGATATTTCGAAGAAGCATTTAGCCGCGGACGCGGATTATATTCTAAGCCCGTCTCCGCGCTGCTCGCAGAGGATATATAGCAGATGATCATCTGCTATATACATGCGAGCATGCAGCGCGGTAGCGCGAGCAGCGCGAGCAGCAAACACTCGAGTGTTTGCGGGCGCTCACCTCACGACAAGACTGTCGTGTGCTGATCCCCGAGTATAATTATGCATTGTCCATCATACGTTTGTTGAATATTCCCGAAATTAACACAGACTGGCTTGTATTAAATGGTGGTGATCAATATCTGAGGTATATTGGCAAACGTAACTGGCGTGCTGTCAGGTATGAGCTAGTGCTCCTCTTATTATGTAAGCGCACAAAATCGATTTAAATCGTAGTGTGATGCCGTAGCATGAACATCTGAGGAACCGGTGGTTACGGAGACACGGCTAGTAAATTCAGGTCAGTGTAACTACAATCGGCTCCATCATACGCCGGTTCCGTGACGCTGGCCTGTGACCGTACACCTGGCGCTTATACAGACCGAATATACCACACTAAGATCGCGTCAGAAACATTTACACTCTCGTAAACACACCCTATTTGCGAACAGAGTGACTGCTCCACACAAACATAGATTTCAAGCGCCCGCAAATGGTAATTATAAGCTCAGTCGTGAACGTGCTGCAAAAGCACCGGCGGCACTGGGGAGCGGGGCGCGGACTCCCGCGGCTGCTTTCGAAACGGGCCGCTAGGGGGAGTTATTTCAGGGACCTTAGCTAGGGGGATTTCAGTGGCGCCCCTACAGGCCGCGCTCGAGGCGTATATTGTTTTTTACGTATGCGGTGCTTTCGGAATACGGCGCAAACGCGCGTTGTGCGGTGTGCGGACACGTCTGCATGAGCTAGAGCGTTCGCGTTAATTGGTGCCGCATGGTTTTTTGTTTTATGAAGGGCCGAAACACAACCGTGTGATGAATAAAGTGCGCATGTCTTGCCAACAACAACATAATCATTTCGCTTCCCAGAAGCATATTTCCCGGCCGAATGAAAAGAATGCGCGCGCAAGGCCTTCTTCCTTTTTCATTCGGGTTTGGTGTTTCCTGTATTTATTTATTTATTTGTACAGCATGCCACTATTTAGGCCAAGGCAGGAGGGGCAACAAAGCAAAAAAAAAAACTAGACTGGCATATTGTTTCCGACAGAGCAGGAAGCACATAAAATACAACAAATGCATAAAAGTACGCCATTTGCATAAACAATATCGTGTTTGCATAGTGGGGTCGGCTTGAAAGCACTCTACAAGGGCGTCAATGGTATCAATTGGTGCCTGCTTCGCGATCTTCGCGATCATCGCGATGAATGCCCATGTATTGAAATTCGACGCGAATCGTCAGATCATCTCTTCGTCGCTGGATCGAGCAAAATGAGCCAAATGCCTGGCGCTGCAAGTTCTAATTTGTAAAATCGCGATTGTATATGCCGGCAACGAGCGGCACTTCGCTCATCGACGGTGCTTAGACTTCGGGGCCGCGGCGCACGGCAGCGGCGCCGTCCTGAAAGCAGACGACGCGCCTGCGTTGCTATAGCAACGTGGCGCATGCGCAGAGAGCAGTGGGGGTGGGATCAAGCGGATCAAGTGCGAAAAACTGCTCCCGCCTGACCACGCCAAAAAGGCATGTGTATCCGTAACGGAGATTGTAGTAGGTTGACTCAAGTGCCGATTGAACAAACGTTGGACTGAACTACAATGACGACAACTCCAAGTACGTAACTGACAGAGTCCGAGTGGAGAACTGCGAATTTGCTGCGCAGCGTTCGTCCTGGCCGTTCGTAAGCTTGTGCAGGCGATACAAAAGTTAAACGGGGCACGCGAGCGGTAGCCAAACTGGGCAAAACTGCATGCTAGCGCACATGCGCTGCAGATAGCAAGGGTTCGCGGGCACAACCGGCTGACCTAGCTGGAATTAAGCACTAATGCTGGTATTCACGTACGCCAGCCTAAGCGAAATCGCGCTGCTACCTTCCCTGCTTGTTAGGGGCGCTTTTAACGCTTTATGCAATCTCTGGCTTGGAAACAACAAAAAAACTGCATTCGAATATTGGTTGGTGTTACCATTCCGCCTGCCGCTACCCTGTGCGCACGTGCGGAAAGTTTGGCGTAGTGCGGGGAAGCTCTGCTGTGCTGCAGGAAAGCCTGCCTCCCTTGAACAGATTGCGGCAAGCGCCCGCCGCGCGGGCCCCGCTGGCGGTGACTCACGCCGCGGCATCTGCAAAATACGAAACAAACTGTTCGAGAGACTTGAGTTTGCGAGCGGACGCCGCTCGCCGAGATCGGGCCCTCTCCACCCTTTTCCATACTCAACGTGCGCCGGCATTAACGAGATCCGGAGGGAGTCTTTGTGTGTGGCTGTACTCTTTTCTTGTCGCCTGTGAAAGCTCATTGACCGTTGCTGCTTCGGGTTGTAAATACGTGTTCCCTTCAAACGTGTTTCATTCATTCGACAGCATTGGATTATGGTGTTGCTCTGTTCGAGTCATGTTGTAACCTCGCCCGGAAGGGTGCCATTCCTGTATCATCGCTGTTCATCGCGGTAAAGCAGTTAAGTTTTGCCTTCGGCTCTTTGTCGTGAACACCATGGCAGCTGTTTCTGCTCGTCCACCATGCTACCACTACATGACGAAGGCGACGGAGCCCTGTTCGGGACGCCTTCGCCATTGTAACGCTGCATTCTTTTCACCACACAAATAGGTGCTCACCAGAACTGAGCAAGCGAGTCGATTGCAGGTCAACACAAATTGACTATTACTCGGGAGGAACAAGCAAACAAATTACCTTAGATGTTTTTCTCATTGCCGCATGAGTACGGCCCCATCCACACTGTTCAGCAGTGAGAGCATCTATTGCTGGAAGAAGGGGCTGTGCGTTTGAGGGTACGCCAAAAGGCACTGATATGAAGATAAGCCTGAAAGGCAGTGTAACTCATGCTAATCATAGCACAAGTGTAGTTTACAGGCCCCCCCCCCCCCCCCCCCCCCCCTTTTTCTTCTTGCATGCGTAGAACCGAGAAAAGCCGCTCCCGTTTTTCTCACTTTGGCATGCAACCTCTCACTTCAGTTACCCGTTCGCATCCAGTGCGTTCGTTTTTGATATAAGGTGATGTGTACTGCCACAAATGTCTTCCCAGCAGTGTATTTGGGCTCAGGGGTGGCCGACTTTCAAAAGATTCCCACATTGTGTGTTTCACAGTGAAGCTTGCTCGTAATGAAAAAGATAGGCAGCGATGGCCGTGAAGGCTGTGGAAGGAGACCACCAGATGCAAAGCGTAAGCGCGATGCTCTTTGAGACTCTGAATACCACCAGGGGGAAAATGCATGACTTCGGCATGGCTACAACCCCGCATGGCTACAACCCCGGCATGGCTACAACCCTGTTTAACTGAATGCTTGCTTCCCTGGCGCAATGTCGCTGTTTGAGTGGAAGTTTGTGGCCAACAGATGGATAACCCACGAATAGCTCTGCTGGTCATCCACCTTCACGGAGGGCAGTGGCACTGAATTTTTTGTACGAGCACCTTTGCGTCGGCACATGGCCGATGTAATTAACGTGAGCATAACTTTACCTATTACCGCTGGACTGTTTTGGCGTAAAAGGGAATGAGTCTAGAACGAATGAATTACAACTCTGTATTAATTGCCACCACCTACCATTCCTTTTTCCCTGCTTTGCGATGCACAGCAGATTGCGTGCGTCTCAAGCAGGGACACCAAACTTCTTTTCTGGGACAATTTAGTAAAGTTTGTTTGCTCTGTGTCACAAAGCCAAATTGTGTTGAAGTAACTCATCTTGAACCGGCTGACTTGCTGAATTTCGCTGAGGGCCTGTATTGTGTCATTTGCAATACCCCCGTTCAATTATTGTATTTTCAATTCTTTCCGTTGATCAATAGTGGTTTTGGATTGCGCTTGTTAAACTGATCCCACAGTGCTAACACCCTCACCGCCAAATGAATCTCAAATCACGCCTGTAACGCAGATTGAAATGGTACATTTCTGATGAAGCGGGAAACACAGGCCACTGAATACCAAGTTTCCTTTATGCAGGGCGCAAACGCACAGCATTGAAAGTGCCTCTGGCGAGCACGAATGGCAGCAGCACTGCTTTGCTCGAGCTGGTGACAAGGCGAGTGTGAGAACGTCAAGATAGGCCAGCCGGATGCCACTCTCTACCTGTGGCGCATCTACACATGGCGTGCAGTTTCACCAGTTTGGCCATCACTCGCGTGCTCCGTTTAACTTTTGGATTGCCTGTACTGTGCCCCTAAGGTAATGTTAGGCCTCTGGACCTGTCTTTTGTATCGCTGCCATTGCAGCTGTGTGCGAGGTATCGTTTGCTAATGCCACCTTCGAAAAGGGTTTTTAGCGCTTGTCTAAACCTTCGTGTGCAGAAGTTTGAGCTAAACAGGAAATATTAGTGCAGGAAGTGTGGTGGGAAAACTTTTAAGGCGCGGTACTGAAAAGGTGAATTTGACGTTGTTGTCACACGCACTTCAATAGCAGCGCAGTGATCCTCGACATTTGTGAGGAGTGTTAATTCATCTCACTAGTTTTTTTTACACGTCACTTGTGTGCTGCATTCCCTTCCTACCCCCTGGTGCCTTCCTTTCTTCTCTTGCCAGCACCAGTTGGCGTGGCTTACCCGTTTGTTATTGTCGGCCCTCTCAAAAGCCATCAATTTTGCTGGAGTTCACGGGCGGATATTCTAAAGTAATGTTTTACTATTTTTCGGGGTCCTTCTCTCCCTTAGTGCAATTGTTAGACATGAATCACCTGAAGAGTCCTTAAATATAATTTATTTATTTATTTCCTTCTTCATTTCTCTCTTCCTTTCAACCTAGGAGGGCTGGGGTGTGCTGGAAAGGCCAAAGGCCCGTGCCGAGAACTCCAGTTCCTGTCGCAGTTTTACTTATCTATTACTATGCTGCAGTGTTTGAATGTCGTCAGCATGCATGTGTCTTTTGGCACGGGGCTTCCAGAGGTGTCTTTTTCTTGCTGACGTAGTAGTACTTCAGCAATGTCTCGACTTCGCACGGAATGCAATTTCGTGTCTTGAAACTCATAATTCAGGGAAGAAGTAATGGTTGTAGCCAGGGCCGTAGTACTAAAAAATTTTTTGGGGGGAAGGCGGAGGGGTATGTTTTATTGGAAGGGAGGAGGTTTGCTGAAAGTAGCACTAAGCCTCGTTTACGTCCTACCTGGAAAAAAGTTTGGAGGGGGTTCAAACCCCCAAACCCCCATGTGGCTACGTCCCTGGTTGCACCATGTTATCGTTTCTGAGTGGCAGTTATTTGTTGAGACTGCTGAAAATGTCTTGAGTACATGGTGAAAATTCTGGATGCTTCTTGAATGTGTGGAGGCATACAAAAAGATGAAGTTACCAAAACAAAAACAGCTTTTGCCTGCGCCACTCAGTGCAACAGGCTTATGCCAATCCTAAAATAAAAACGACCCAATTCAGGTGAATGCCATTTAGAAGAAATGCATTTCTTATGAAAACAGAAGTGTGTGCGCCCCCTCAATGGACCTCTCCCTGTATGTAAACGTGACATCACGAAGCGCATGTCCGCGACGGGTGGCGCCTGCTGGCGGCCGTGAAGTGCGGTGGCGGTAGGCTGGATGCGCCTGCGCCGACAGCCCGGCGTGGCCGCGTGGCGCCCGAAAGGAACGATGTGCTGTTGGTTCGGGCCATCGCTGGCCGCCCACGTTGCAGGTGGGGGTCTAGCTATCTTAGCTGTGGCCGTCGCACCTCCATGTAGCCTTCCGCATCTACAACCTCCGCAACACTTTCGTTTACCGTCCGGTCAACTGAAGGTGCTACATGTGAGCACGGCAAGCATCTCTGTTTTGCCGCATCCTCAAGGCAGAATAGAATTGATCAAGGTAAAAATTTATTGCACTTACAAGCAATGAATTTCGTTCGTCTTGAACAGGTCCCCCCATAAGACCAAACTTGTCGTTGTCGATCTGGCGGCAGGCGGCTATCGCGGATCCCTCGTCGAAACATTTATTCCGTGTCGCCTGAGTAGGCTGGACATTCATTCATTGTGTTTTTAATACAGTGCTCTACCTCCTCAAAACATGACAATATTTCGCAGCAAGAAAATTAAAAATTTCCGTCTGCCACCTACCCCCGGCACTATTTCACGTGACCAAATTTCTGCTGGTGCTGCATGATAGCAGAGGGTTGATAAAGAGCATCATTTCATGGCACGATTCAGCGCGGACTGCCAGTGTAGACGGTATGACTGCGCTTTGGAGAACAGCAGAAGTTCGAGAATGGCCAATATTGCTACGAGTAAGAGCAGACCATGTCGCTGCTTTGGCTGTCAGCCTCTCCGGCACATTGCGCACATCCCCTATACACGCCGAATTTACCTCTTTGGGGACTCTGAAAAGTCTGATGCTGCTGACTTTGCTCGCCAGATTTGCGTAGCCGAGAGCACAGCAGCCCACCGGCATCAGAAAAGCCAACACATAAACAAAAACTCGTCTAATGCAGCCTCACTGCATGCGCCCTGCGCGCCGGTCCGAATCTTTTGCCAACCACCCTCCCGGCCACACCCAGCACGTGCGCTTTCCGTGGCGTCACGACCGCCATGTGACGTAGCCCGGGAGAGGTCCATTGTACCCAGTCAACTCAGTCTTTTTTTTTTTTTTTTTTCCCGGTTCTAGAGCCTCGTTGTAGGGTTTTCCTGTAGCTATACGGGCAGTTGGCTTTGAAATGAACTTGTAATTTGTATTTGCCTGAGCATGTCTTTGTTTTCTTTTTGTCAGCCAATGCTTGATTTATTCTTGGCACACGTAGCAGGACTACTGTTATTTAAAATTGCAAAAGCCAAGACAGGGTGTGTAGTTTAGCATCGTAACATATTGCAGCCTGTGTGCGGGGTTTTCCTGAACTGCAGATTTCAGAAAATGCCAGTGTTTTTTGGCCAAGGGGTACTGGGGGACCTTGATTTCTGGCCCACTCTGCAGGCACGATGGTGGCCACGGAGCACCAGCGCACCAGGCTTGTCTGAGCAGCTGCTGAAGAAGCCCCCAGTACCCCAAGCGCCTCAGAGTCCCAGGAGTGTCTACAACCAACCAGGTCACTCAGCCCCAGGTGAAAAACAAGCGTGCAAGCAAACCTTTTCAACACAGCCACGGTGTTGTAGGTATGTGTTCGAAGCTTGTTATGGCATCAGAAATCGCACTACGGCACTAATCTCCCTTACACATGGCTTGTACTGGCATCACTGCAGCAGCCATGTTGGAGCGCTGCTGAAAGCATGGTGCAAGGCTGTGAACTGATGTGCGCTTTTGCCTCGAGCAGCACTGGGAAAGCTGAGAGCAGTACTCCGCCGGAAAGGGCTGAGGTGGCGTCATGTCAAAGCTATGTATACCCTTGTCACAAGCTATTTCAATGCTTGTTGAAGGTATTGCAGGTCAGGGGCTGTTACAGAGTCCATTTTCAGTACTGCGTGAATGGCTTCTGTTTCACTTGCATCCAGTGTTGAACCATTCAGTGTTTCCATGACATTCGAAAAAACTCGGGGACACTTGTTTTTGCCCAGTAGCAGGAAGCCACAACCAGTATCTGGTGGTGTTGTTAACATGCGTTGGCATGAGCCGAAATGCAGTCCCCACATGAAACTTCACTTCACCTTCTCCATCTGCCTCAGCAGATCTCCCATCGGTTCCTTCCAGCCCCTCCACGGTGTGCCTCAGGGACCTGTCCTGTCCCCCTTGCTTTCTAACATGGCCCTGATACCTCTTGCCTGCAACTGGGTGCTGTTCCGCATTCCCATAGTATCATCTGTGCGGACAACATAGCGGTATGGCCTGTTCGTCAGGGCCGTCATGTCCAAAGTGTGAGCCTGCAACAGACTCTTGATGAAACCGATTCTTGGTGCAGGTATCTCGGCCTCACACTTTCCCCTGCCACAGTGAACCCTTACCCCTGCCGTGTTCGCGTGCCCTGATGCCAATGCAACAGCCACCTTGCAATGCAGGCTGCAAACGCCGGTGCGCACCCCGTGCGTGGGCAATATCCTGCTCCTCTTGCGCCTTCCTCACCGGCTATTCGCCTAGCCAGGGCAAAAGAACGTCTACGGCGCACCGGTCGTCCTCTCACACCTTTGTGGGGTACGGATCTCACCAACATGGGGTCCCGCTCTGACATCTTAGCTTGGGAGTGGCCCTCGTGCCGGCTGTGACAAGGACCTGGTCACCTAAGTACCATGCCCGGTTTGACTCAAAGAGCCCGTTCTGCCCCGCTCCTGTTGAGCAGGCTACAACAGAGCACTTGCTGTGGAGCTGTCCTGCAAAGACTGCGCCTTGTGCACATCGTCTTCTGCAGCCTGTGCCCCAGATATCCGCCAGATTCCATGGCATGGATACAAGGACCGCGTTGTGGACCCCTGCTCTGATTCCTTCTTCGGGAATCCAGAGGGTATCTGCACATATAGTTTTCTTATGCTGTATGGCAAAGTTCCGCCATAAAAACAAAAAGTAATTCCTAAGCGGCCACGTTTTTCTTGAACCTTTTGCAGTGAACCTGTGGCACGCGAGTTAACTACCGGGAACCACGAAGTAACGCAACGGTTTTACGGTGTGACTACGACGTTTTGCGTATCCAGCAAGTTAGTTTTGTAACATGTCTTGATCTTTGCCATGCTTCTGGCGCAAGTGCAGCTGCAGTGGGGCACAAGATCTGGAGGAAGCACAGGAACCGGTGTCCAAAAACCTTGAAGGCCAGCTTCAACGCGGCAGTAAAAGTGTCTGAAACAAGAACGGATGAAAGCTATCCAGGTGCCTGGTATGCAAAGATGTTTCATATTGCAGCTTTTCGATTATCAGTTCTAGACTCGCTGTGGACTCTGCAAAAAGCAATTCGGCAGTAGTTTTTCCCATGTACTCCTATATTGTAAAGAACACTCAGACTACCCGCGGACAATTTGCGGTGAGTCCCAGACTAAATTGAAGAGCCATTTTGTTTCAACTCTTCTTGGCTTGCCTGTAAAAGTACTGCAGGAAGGGGAAACGTGTCTGTTTTGTGTTTGTAATTTAATTAATCCCAAATGACAAGGTACAGAATAACATTTAACTTGTAGGTGTTTCAACATATGCCCTTTGATTACTGGATGGAATAGGCAATTTTTCTGTTCAACAAGATTGAAACTACCTTGCTCGTAAGTTATGTTTATCTGCTTTGTTACACTCTTATCGTATGAATGTGAATGTTTCTCTTTAGTGTGTGAGATGGTAAGGTTCTGTACGGAAAGCTTGCTCTTTTTTTGTAGTTGTTCATGCAGTGTTGTTGTATTGTATTCTTCGGGTATGTTGAAGCTCATCAAAAAACTTGTGCAGGCGTCATCCGCGGTGGTTGCACCTAAGGTTTGTTGCTGAAGTTTACTTTGTGTAGGTCTACTCTGTTGTGCCAAATTTCCTGTGCCATATCGGGATAAAAACACATTTTGTGCCAGTATGTGCCTAGAACCGCATCTGCACGAACTGTGTGTGGCCTGCGATGAGTTGGTAGTGTACACTAGGCACCGTGAAGATTTGTTTATTTTTTTTCTTCTCATATTTGTTCAAGTATTCCATTAATCGATATTCAGTTCAATCGGAATTTCAGTACTATTACAAAATTTCTGAAGTGCTTAACTGTAAAAAATAGTGATGCTCAATTTGCGCTTTTTCCTGTGAAAGATGGGTTGTGTGGGCTACGTGCTGTGTGCAAGGCCCTCTTTCTCTTTTTTTTTTTGTCGGTGATTTTTATCTTTCACATGCTGGGATCAGTCGCCAAGCATTATCTAAACGGAGTCGTGTCCGCATGCCAGGACTGGCTTTTGGATATAGTCAGGCCCCAAATGATATCCTCTGTAGTATCACCAGGAACGGAATCCTCCTATTTAGGGCCCTACCCCTTGTTTCTCTGTGGCTAGAGCTTAGCTGAGGGTCGCAGTGGGTGGTTAGGTGCCGTTACACACTCGGCCTGTTTGGAGTGGCAGCTAGTCGGGAGTCATCTGAGCTTTGTAGCTGCATTTTTTTGGTTGATTGTGCAGAAGGGAGAAGGGGCCAATCTGAACTTCTCATCAGTATGAGGCTGCATTTCTCGCCCAATCACGTCTTTATGCTTTGGCATGCAGGAATAACCTGTGAGATCGACGGACACTGATGTGTGAGTGTACCACAGGCATAAAACTGACAAAATTAGCCTCAACACGAATGGGGGGGGGGGTGAGGCACAGCCGAGGAATAACAAGACATGGTAAAAACCAAACACTGATGCAAAACTTCAGCGGTAACTGGAAGGGAGTGAAGTGAGTAAAAGGGAAATTAAGTGAACATTCACTCGATTTAAGTTGAGTAAATTGCATCAGAATTGGGTTTTTTCTGTAAGTTGCGAAATGGTCTCTTTGAATTTAGCGTTCCCGCGTTTGTATGTGGAGGCCAAGACGTCAAAAAACAACTTAGTTCGATTTGAATGAAGTAGCCTTTAGTAGGGCAGTTTGCTTCATATATTCGAGCCCCAAAATGTGCTTTAACTGAAAAAAATGCAGGAAACATTGAAAAACTTTCAGATTTTGTGCTACAACCATGTAATATGGGTAGGAGTGGTGTAATGTGGGCCACCACTAAAAACGTGGCTAATTGCACGTTTGCATTAAAGTGATGCGATCAAACGGAACTAGGGACCCACTTTCTTAGTGATGGCTTACTTTTGTCGTGGCCCAGGCTGGCGGCCGCAAATGGCACAAGATTCTATGACGTCAGAGGAATTGCTGGAAAGTGGCTGAGGAGATGCCACTTCTCCATGTTTTCTTTGGAAGCGTCTCGGTTGTTAAAGGTCTGCGATACAGTGTGTGGGAAAAGAGGCAAAAAAAGGGAGGAGGGCCACGTGCACCGCTGTGTGTGGTGCCCTCTGGCCCGTTAGGGAAGTGTTTTTTGCTTGTCCGAAAACGCCTCCAAATCAATTTGTGAGTGCACACCCCTGATAATGTGAGGCATATGCTGGTTGCAGAAGCTGACGATCATCAGTGCCGTTCCACAACGTTGCTGCTGGTGGATCCTGGGGAGCATGGGTGCAGCCTCCTTCCCTGTGCCACATAGCCTGTTGGCCGGAATTGAGTTGGCCGGGAACTTGTGTGCGTGCAGTGTCCGCAGCAGAGGAGGTGGCAGAACGTGTAACGCTCGGAGAGGGTGCCCCGAAAAAGGCCCAGGACCCACGGAGGCTGCAAGCCGTGCTGTGTAAGTGCATGGTGGAGGCTCTTCCCAATTCTTATTGCTTTAATTCAATTTGTGCCTTTGAATGACGAACCTAAACTAGGCTCCTCTGTATAGGCTTTGGTAAGTTGGTGGGCCATACTTGGGTAGAAGCACGAAAACAACAAACATGTTTGTCCCTTTTGTCGGAGGCAAACGGTGTTATTTAGTTCTGGTGCTTGTTACCGTGGAATTCCACAGCAGCACGGGAATTTAGGAGGCTGAAAAAAGTTGGGTTTGCAATCTGCGGTTTTAAGGCACTGCCATGGGTCGGGTACAATAGAAAGATAAGTGTGGAATTTCTTTGTTGATTACCATTAGTGAGGGTAAGCTGACGCGTGCCTTTCCCAGGTATAACTTCACATGCTTCAGTGGTCTTCCTGGTGAACTTTTGTGTACTATGAATACTGGAGAAATTTAGAAAATCCGGGCAACAACTGCACTCTTTGCAGTGTATGCCCAGGTGGCCACTATTCCCATTTTGCACTTTTTTGCTGGATTCATGCAGTATTGTGTTGAGACATCTTCCCATCTGTGTGACACATCTTTTACTGCACAATAACAGTATTGAGTAGACCATGCATTCTGAACAGGCCAGAAATGGTGTGGTTATGTTTGCTCAGCTTTGCACAGTAATCCCTCGTTATAACGAACTCGCTTTACTCGAAATATCCCTTTGTTCGAAATTTCTTCTGGTCCCAACCCAAACACATGCATTTTAGGCTGCATTATTCGAAGAGCACGAAAGGGGCAAGCGGAGGCGTCGCCGAAGGGCGCCGACTCGGCGCGAGTCAGGCTATCAACACTGGCGGGTCAATGCAAGCTGGTGTTTCCTCGGCGATTTTCTCGAGCCGGTCATGCTCGATCCGCCCCATCCGACTTTAGACAAACGGTCCAAATGCGTGGTAGGGCCATTGAATTTTGTTCCTGGACATTGGTCAATGGCGTGAACGAGATGGTGCACGAACACCGACATTCGTTCAATAGAAGCACCACTGTCGGCAGGTCGCCAAAAAACTCTTGTGTCGCAAACTTTACGACTGCACACCTCGGGAAAAAATTGCCCAGTCATCATGCAAAGCCCCCACTGTAAAACCGGTCGGTTTTCATGATTGCGCTGGGTACCCACAATGAGCCGTTAACCGGTCTTTTTTAGCTCAAAGACACAACCTCAGACTCGAGCCACGGCGTTTGCGGCGCTTTCCAGAGCGAAACTCTCGTAGCGTTGCGTGACGGCCGCATGCCCCCCTATAAAAGTGGCCACTGCCACTTTTACGTGCGGCGACCGCAGCATTGTGCAATGCTTGGCCAAATTAGAGCAGCGGTTGCTCGTGCCCAGCAAGAGCTTGAAACAGCCAAAGTTCGCTGCCTCGTTTGCACCTTAATTAATAAAGTTTTGCTTCACGCAATACATTGTGTTTTGATTCCTCACAGCTGTGGTGCAATTAGAGTTCAAATGCTTTAGCTTTTCTCGAGTTTTCGCTTATATCGGAACACTGCTTATAACGAAATTTTTGGCCGTCCCGCTGACCTTGTTATAACGAGGGATTACTGTATATCTTTTTACATGTAAATAGATGAATGGAATGTCTTTATTTATTGTAGGATGGATCTTTGGCCTAATAGGGTGAAAGTGGGTGCAAGAGGGGAAGAAAGAAAGAAAAGAAAAAATGTGCATACACACATGCAGACACTCACAATCATTTGTGAACAAACGGCCAGAGGGAGAGCAGTGTGTCACGGCTGTTGTTGTTGGGGGTGGTCCATTCGTGCAGGGTGGTGATGTGCGGTGGCAAGTACTGGGCACGGAAGTCCTCGTAGCCAGGGCACTCCCACAGCAAGTGGGTCACTGTTGGGCACACTTCCATGGATCACGTGGAGCAGCTCACCATGGGGCCCTGTTCCTGGTGGCCGTCGTCACTGTCAACGGTAGCCCCGGGTGTGCAGTGGGTGGCAGTGGGCCAACCATTTTGCGAACACATCTGTCAGTGTGGATGAGGACCTCATCCCCCGTGGCAGCCTTTAGGGCAGTGAATGGTGGTTGGTGGGAATGTACCGCCAGAGGGCACACCTTCGCTCCTTCTTGGCTGCGAAGATTTTGCTGTTGGGTCGGGGTCGTCGGGTGCGGGCATAGACTAGGTCGCCAAGATGGAGCGGTTGTCCTTATGCTTGCTCACCAACGCCTGTGCGGCTCCTTCGCCAATGCCACCGGCGTGGCCTGGTACCCAGTGCACCCTCACCTCCACTCCATAGTGTCTGTATGGCTCTGCTTGCCATTTTGATCCCGTGAGCAAGCGTGCCAGTTCGGGGGTTGCAGCCGAGGATTTTTATAGCCTCTCTACTGTCCGTGTAGATGACCACCCTCTCCTCTGCCTGTCTGAATCCCTGGCAGATCTCCTCACAAACCTCATCTCTGCACATAGAACGGCAAACAGTGCAATCTGGACTGGGGTGGGTTGGTGCTGATGCTTGTGTATCTGTTTGCAGAGATTGCACCCAGCCTGGCTCTGTGTGTGATGGGGTCCCAGGTAGCTGCCGTGAACACAGAGTTCCAGGTTCTGTCAGTGCGGGTAGCTGATGCTCTACGCTCAGCTTCATAATCCTGCTGATGGCACTTTTTGGAGAGGGGTTTTGGAAGTTTGAGGAGCATATCGAGCCAAGGCTCTAACAGGCATGGTAGGTTGGGTGCATCGGGGGGTAGGTCTTTTGTGAGGGTGAGGAGTCCTCTGCCCGCTGCTGTGTTTTGCCGTCGTAGATCATGGCCTTCATTGTGCACCTCGACAAAGGCTTCAAGGGGAGGAAGGCCAGAACACTTCAGTCCTTGTGGGATGCGGCAGGCCAGTTATTGCGCAGAGACATTTGGGATGGAGGAACTCCAGTTGTGTAGAGTACATTTGGTTCAGCATGAGGCAAGCTGCTTCGTAGCATGCCTTCGAAGTTAGGGTGGCCAGGCATAATGTCCTGATGGTGCGTGTGCCGGCTCCTCCAAAGTGGTAGCCTATGTGGCCGATGAGGTGGAGGTGTCGGTGCCACGTTGGCTTGAGCTGACGGAATTCCTTTGGTGCACCAACCTCGCTGAGGGGAACCTCAAGGATCTTCACCTATCGCTCCGCTGGTCGTGTGATGGTATTGCCAGCCAGTGTAAGGCCGATTTCCGCTCGCTCCGAGTTGTAGCCACCCACCTGGAGAAGGTTAGTCTTTTCCGGTGACAGCTGCATTCCAGTGGAACGGAGGTAGTGGTCAAAGGTGTCCAAGGCTTGCTGTATGACACCCTGTACGTCTGCTGTGGTTAGGCTCATGCCCTTGGGGTCCACCCACAGGGTGATGTCATCCCCGTAAAATGTCGAGCCCAGGTGTGGGATTTTCTGTAGCTCTACAGCCAGTCCTCTCACCGCAATGTTGAAGAGGACTGGTGACAAAATGGCGCCCTGCGGCACTCCCCTGGCATTTGAGAATGTCCTTGGTTGGCCTGAGTCAGATTTGATCTCAAATGTTCGGGCTGCCAGGAAGGATCTCATGAAGCTCATTATCCGTGTGCCAACTCTAGCCCCCTCGAGAGCCGTCAGTATGGCCGAATGTACCACCATGTCGAAGGCCTTTTGCAAGTCTACTTCCAGGAGGATGCCAGGAACCTCAAGGTGACCCCAATGCCCATCTCCCACCAGCTGGCGCAGTAGCAGAAGGCTGTCTTGGGTGCACAGCCCTGGCCGGGACCCAGTCTGTGCTGGATAAAAAAAACCTGGGTTCTCCTCCTCGAGGGGCTATGTGAGTCGAGTTAGCACCATGCGCTCGAGGAGCTTGCATAGCGTTGATGTTAAAGCTATAGGTCGGAGGTTCTTAATGCTGTTGGGTTTTTTCCCTGGCTTCGGGATGGGGTAAATAATCGAATCTGCTGGGATGCTCCCAGTTTGCCCAATCCCATTCAACTTCATCCAGCAGCAGGAGCTTCTCTGGTTCATCAAGGTTGAGGAGCATTTGCCAAGTGATACTATCCCGCCTGGAGCACTACGCACATTGGGAGCATCTAGGGCCAGGGTCAGCTCTTGCAGAGTGAATGGGGTCACTGGCTGGTTTCCTTGGTTCATAGGTGTGTGGGTCTGCTGGGATAAGTTGTGGTAAGAAAGCCTTAGCGGCATTTCCTTGAATTTCTCTAGCATCAGGTCTAAGGCCATTTGCATGTTGAGTGCAGATTTTTGTGTTTTGTGTCTTGGGCTTGCTGGACATGGCTCAGTGGGTTTTCCATAGCCTGCGAGTGCTGGTGTGCTGATTAATTGATTGTTGGGTTTAATGCGCCGACGCAACACAGGCGATGAGGCGCGCCGTAGTGGAGTGCACCGGATTAATTTTGACCACCTGGGGATCTTCAACATGTGCCGAGATCTCGTACACACGGGCGTTCTGGCTTTTCGCCTCCATCAGAAAAGCGGCTGCCACAGCCGGGAATGGAACCCGCATCCTCGTGCTCAGCAGCACAACGCCTTAGCCACTGAGCCACCACAGTGGGTCGCAGGTCTGCTGGTGTGCTTGTCAAAAGTTTTGCCGTATTCAAACCACCTCGAGCGGGCCAGCTGCTTGGCATATCCACAGGCCTGAGCTGCTTTGTTGCGCACTCAGAGGAGGTCCCTGTATTGCTGGCCATTGGCCAGGTAGGCCTTGTGATGGCTCTCCCATGTGGTCCACAGGTTCAGTAAGTGCTTATCCAGGGCTGGAGCCGCCTTGTCTACCATCAGATGTCGTGTAACCTCCTATGCTGATCTAAGGAGCCGTGAAGTTACCGCAGCCCTCTTGTCTTGTTCTGCCACTGCTTTCCAGAATGCAACCGAATCTATTGCCTTGGGCCGGTGATGGCGTCCTGTGCAGCCACCGACGGATGTGAAGTAGGTTTTTTTTTTGTGTTTGTGTGTGTGTGTGTGTGTGGGGGGGGGTGATAACTTCAGAGTTTGTTTTCTGAAAAAGGTTCCGCTTGTAGAGACCCATTTTCAATGCACATAACTTCTACAGAACTTGCACAATTTGCCAGTGCAAACTTGGATCTTGATTAGTCCTGTCAGGGACACAATTAATCTGTTGCGCCACCTAGGTGACTGAGGTGGCACCTTGCTATGTTGTACTTGATTGGTTGCTCTTATTCTCTGGCTTGGAGTACGTCGAGGAGGTGACCGCTCCTGACGTGGGTCACGTCTGATTTTTGATGAAGTTTTCAATGGTGCAGGCAATGGAAAGCAAAGTTTGTCTTTTTATCTGAGGAAGAAAGTAAATGCGTGTGATATTTCCTGTATTTCATGGCGCTCACTCACATTTCGAACTGCTTGTAGCGCCCTCTGGTTGGCGCTCTTAGCCGGCGCCTTGGCTCCGGCTATGAAAGACGAGAAAGACGAGATGGTTCACTCATTGAGCACACTGAAGATTGCGCGGCGTATTTACCTAGCGTTCCCCGCGCAAAGGTGCCTTCTCGCCGGACGGCACGTCGGCAGTACGGCTTTGTCGTCTGCTTTAGCGACGGTTGTTTTGGGTCTGTTTTCGCGCAGATTCGCGTCTATTGCGCGCTTCCTTCGCACGGCTTGATTGAATTGTTCCACAGCACCTCCTGGGTAACCCGGACCCGTTGGAATTATGTAGTCGTACCGCAAAGTTAAGGATTGGTTTCCAGGGCGGGAAAACTGAATGTAGAGACCACATACAGACATCTGGCCGCTAGAGAAACGCTACCTTTCACGCCCTACTTGCCCGATTGGGACTCCTTTTTCTAAATTGGTAAATACCAATTCGGTTGTGCTTTACACAAAGGCTAGGTTCCGCTCTCTCACCCTTTGAAAGATGCTTCTATCTGTTTTATTCGTGCCGACGCATGGCCGGGCTTCAGCGGCGGCGTCTGCTGCTCTAGCCCGGCAGTGGCCGACGCTGCTGCGATCGGGATGCCGCCCCCGCGAATTCCAAGTAACGGCTCGCAGAATCTCTGGTTTCACTCTTCGTGGAACCACGTGTGTGAATTCAAGTGACGCCGCATGGGCAATTTTTGTAGGTGTCGCTTAAACCTTTGCTTTCCATTCACCTTCACAGCATGCATTTTAGCCATTTTTTTGTCTGGAGATCACACATTCCTTTTTATTTTGTGTATACGCCCATGAAAACATTTCTGGTGTGTTTTTTTATCGCTTATGCTCCGAATTTAAAACGCACTTAGTACGGCGAGATTCAGTGAACCTGATTATCCAGATTTTTGAGACCATGTCGATAACTCTGCCCAGAGTAGAGAGATTTGGGCTGCTATCCAGGAGGCGCAGTGCGGCGGCGCGTTTTTTGGAGTTCACTGTGCCACACCCACGTGATTCTGGGAATATATAATGGACAGGGCGGGTGTACCTGTTAGTGCTAAGATGACGCATCTATGTTCCGGTGGCATACTTCACAATTCCAACTCCCGCGCAGCAGGCTTCTGCATTGGTTCTATTCCCTTATGTTGTAGAGGACTTGCACACGCGCACGCATACACTAGCACGCACACAAACGCGCCGAATCGCGCGCACCCACGCACATACACACACACAGCCACAAACACACGCAAGCACGCACACCCACATACGTACACATACACACGCAAACACGCAAGCATGTGCCCAGGACCACACCTGTAGGTTGGAGCATGGTAGGAAAATTTTACGCCGAATTAACATCAACATTGCATTCATTTTATTATTTTGCCACATTCTTACCATTTTTTCAGAGTCGCGAGATCATTTTACCAAGTCTGTATAGCAACCGAACGCCGGTTGCTGTCCGGAACAAATCAGAAGTACTATTCTAATATTCTTGATCAATTCTTCATTCTTGAGCATGCTCTTGATTAAAATCCCGGGCCTTGCTCGTATATGGCAATACTTTCCGAGAATTTAGGCAGCATGTTCGTCCCATGCCGGGGAGCTGCGAATACAGTGTGGCTAAGGCGCACAGGCTGCGACTACAGGAAAAGTGACGTCCATTCCTACCCGCCGCGGTGGCTCAGTGGCTAAGGCGTTGCGCTGCTGAGCACGAGGTCGCGGGTTCGATTCCCGGCCGCGGCGGCCGCTTTTCTGATGGAGGCGAAAAGCAAAAACGCCCGCGTGTACGAGATTTCGGCGCACGTTAAAGATGCCCAGGTGGTCAAAATTAATCCGGAGCCCTCCACTACGGCACGCCTCATCGCCTGCGTTGCGTCGGCGCGTTAAACCCTACAATCAATCAATCATCAATCAAATCAGACGTCCATTCCTGAGTGTAAGATAAGAGCGCTGTGATTTTCAGGGTTGCGGGCAGCAAAAAACAGAACTACACGTCGTGCAGTCATCGCGCAACGATGATGGAAAACTTCAGCAATATGCGAAAAATGATAAGCACGCAGCTGTGAAGATTACCTTAGCAACCATGCAGTACCCCTTCACAGCCGGTCAACCTAAACGAATATATTGAGAGACCCGTTACTGCGTGGTTGCGACAAAAGCGCAGCGAAGACGCGGTTGCTAACCCTGGTCGTGGTGGCCGCATCTTCAGATGGAGTCGAGGAGGAACAACACCCGGTGATGGAGATTTCGCACTACGGTAAATATCTCCAAATAGTTGTAATTCATCCGGAGCCCTCCATTATAACGCGACTTATATCCCAGGTGTAGCTGCGGCGTGTTACACTCCCAAAATTTGATGTGCGCACCGAGCGCAGTGTCTGTCGCGTCGACGTCATGCATGTAAGCGGTACACCGTGCTCGGAAATCAATGAAGTCACAGCATCACCAGGCGCGGATGTGTTATCTCGCCCACGGCCCCTCGATCAATTGCTCGCAAGCTTGCGTGCGCTTGATCGAGGGGCCGTGTCTCACCGCTGCCTCAGCTCGCTCCGATGCGGTTCTTTCGCACCACGTAAGCGATTTGGGTATTGATAATGGTGGGTCATGGCGTTTTGAACAATGCGTCAGACGGTCCAGGTTGTGTTGTCAGTTACAGTAAACTTTTTTTTTTTTTGGCTTTCACGTTCTCAACAGAAAATTCAAGGGCAGTTTCAAGGAAGCGACAGAAAATTTTGCATGAGTGGTAGGCATTCTATTCTTCTGGTCCTTTCGAGGGTCCGAAAAAAGCAAGAGGGCATCAGACCGGACGGTAAGAGAAGTAGAGGACCACTTGCGCAAGTGTTTGTCAACTTCTCTTAGTGTCCCGGCTGATGCGCTGGTGTTTTCTTTCGAAGTTATGTATCAATCAGACCAACGTTCCCCTCTTCTTTCAGATGCTATTTTCGAGTAAGTACGGATGCCATTGGTGGAAGTTTATTAAAGCGAAACTTCAGTGTTCTCACTGATGCGTCTGTAACGCCATTACGCCGTGCAGGAAAGCTGACTTTCTTTGACGATTATGATTGATCGTGGATGAAAAAAAAAGAAAACGCTTGCGGCGGCTGGGAATCTAACCCAATCTTGCCTCAGGAAAAGAGGAAATGCCCATCACAGGGCATATCTTCACCGATAAAAGTGATTGCGGCATTCATATTGTACTCCAGAATAAGGCTGTGTGTCACGGATTGCATCCCGTGGTGTAACAGCGTCACCTACATACGTTTCATCAACACTTTGTGGATGTAGATGTTTTAGCCTGCATCAGTTCAGTCTGACAGTATTCAGTCTGGCAGTATGGTAGTCTGGCAGTATACATATAAAGGAGAATGCCACTCCCAACTGACCCTCTTGAGCATCCTCGGGAGGGACAGCTCTGCGGTTGTATAGGAACAGGACCGTGAACGTAGGGGGGGATGTAGCCTCCATTTATTGCGGGTGCACAAGCGCGGCCAGAACCCGCCACGGTGCCTCAGTGGCTAAGGCGATGCGCAGCTGAGCCCAAGGTCGCGGGTTCGATTCCCGGCCACGGCTGCCGCTTTTGTAATGGAGCCGAAAAGCAAAAAAGCCCGTGTGTACGAGATTTCGGTGCATGCTAATGATCCCCAGGTGGTCAAAATTAATCCAGAGCCCTCCACTACGGCACGCTTCATCGCCTGGGTTGCGTCAGCGCGTTGATCCCCACAATCAATAAAGCGCGGCTGCAGCTGAGAGCGGCGAAGACTTGCGACTGCTCAGAAGCACAGTCGTCTTCGATCGGTTTTGTCGCGTGGTTCCGCTGACGCTCGAGGCCACGCACCACCGGCAATAAAGACAGGATGCGGTTCATGATGATGGTAGAGCACTGCAAAGCAGATTGGGGATTGAGCCCCTACAAGGTCATCAACTCTTCCTAAAGAGGAATAACTTTTCATTACACGAAAGCTGCTGCCTTTGAAGTTTGAACACGCTGCTCCACCTCTCTCAGCACGGTGCTGCACAAGTTACGCAACCGATCCACAATGCGGTCCGGTGCTGCACAAGTTACGCAATACGCTCCGAGGTTCATCAATAGGTATTTTAAATAAAATGCGTAAACTTGTTCCGTGCACAAAAGACAAACTCTAGGCAAATAAAGTGAACACGAACTTTTTTTCACAATTATCGTGATGCATTAGTTAAATTGCGAACGTTTGTACTATTGTTATTATGCATCTAGCGTGGATCACCCATTATAAAACCACCCCTGTGATAGGAAAGGAGCGTGCGCACTGCCAAGGTATCCTTGAGGAGAATTTTGCGAGCACAACCCGTAATAATGACGAATGCATTTGAAGTGTGGAAGGTGATCAAATGAGTGAATCCCAGCCAGGAAACCTGTGACAAACGGAGATAGTGCAGACACATTCCAGATCCTTGGCTCTAGAAAGTGCCCGCATGCTTTCTTTAAACCAGTGACCACGCTGAGACACCAGCCGAGCGTGCGCGCCATGCGTCGGCATCCAGCGCTTACTTTCCTAGCCCCTAATAGGAGGCTAGGTCTTGCTGATTTCCATGAAAAAGTTAAAATAGGTGGTTTCAGGACCATCCCCCGGGTGGCACCATGAAATTAAGAAGAGCACAAGAAAAGCGTCTGAAAATTTTTATTGCCTAGTAATATGAAGCACCTGCTCAGCACTAAATATTTCTGCATAATGACACTACATACTGATGCGTAGAAAAGGATGACGTTGGCTGTTGAAAAAAAATAAATCTTGTTGGAGTGAACTTGCGCACAGCGATAAACCAGAAGGAAGTACAAACGTTGAAGAAGTAGATAGCAAAGTGACACGCACAGGAGAGCTTCGCCTTATATATCGCCGCGGCATTTCCTAACCACGCATTTATCCTGAATGCTTTCATTTCTAGAAACCACTAGTCAAATAGAGAACATTGTCAATCAAACAAGCACAGCCCGGGATAGTCGCCACAGAGCTACACCCTTTTCCTATTACCAAAGGTTTCCGGTGGGGCATGCGAAACAAGGTTTTTGCCCGACACACAGAACAAGACATCCGGGCGTAGCCACGTACGGGCTGGCGGCAAAACATTTCCCACGCGCAAACAAACCGACACACATGAAATGAAGACACATCTGTGGTAACAGTTTTCCGTGCCTTATACAACAAGCCCAAGCAAGTCTGAAACCGTTACGACAATTCACCAAGAAGGCCATCAAGCTATGCTAATTGATGGCGATCGCTCGGCGTACGTTCCTTTTGCCTCGAGGCGGCTGTAGCGGCGCTCCGTCTTTGTGCCTCAATGATGTATTCCGGCTCGCGTACCGGAAGTCCACGGCTTCTCCTCGGGTCAACAAGCTCTGGCAGCAAACAGTGCATGTAAAACTTCTCTAGACGGGGCAACATCTCCTTTTCCCAAAACGCCCGGTCCCTGCTTATTGTCTCAACATGGAGACCTTCTCTTGTCCAGACAGCAAACAAACAGTTTTCACGGTCGCAAATATTCAGCTGCCCTTGAATTTGGTACCAGTAGTTACTGGTGCTTTTGAGCCGCACAGCACCATTCGAAGTTTCAGCACAGTAAGGTATTTTTTTACTGTGTACTCCTTCCAGTGGGGTGAGGTCTCTCGCTGCATACGGACACTTGATTTCGACCAGCGTGTCTCCGTCTGGCGTGGCACCAAGAAAAGGGCGCTTACGGTCTACGAAAAGCCCACACTCCTTTACAACGACGTCATATGTGGCTTCGAGTTGTCGGAGTGCGATGGACTCATGGTCTTTGCCGTGCCTTGTAGCGTCCGATGTGATGTGCTTGTACAGCATATCTCCGACAGTTCGCCGGCATCCCATTGAAGGCCTCATCTCGCAAATTGGACCGAAGAGTGATGCTGTCAAGCGCTTGCGCCTCTCGTCTTTCCAAACAATGGAACCACTTTGCCCAGTTGTTGCTTTTTGCAGTTGGTCGGTGTCTTCTTCGGAAAGTGCAAGAGAGTGAACAAAATTGTCCGCAGCTATTTGAAAGGCATCTGGCTCCGTGTCCGGCAGTCCGTAATCCGCGTCAGCACCTTGTGAGCGTTTTTGCGTGCCTTTAAGAGGATGGGTAGGAGGTGCTTTATTTTTCCGCGGCTTTTTGTGCCTCTCAGCCTGGCGGCGTGCAGATGCTTTTGCAAAAGAGCTCGTGTATCTGCCGCCCTTTCTCCCGCTAACTTGGGCAGCTATGCTGTCATGGTAGGCGCCCTGGGAGTTGAAGGAAAGAGACGCTGCAAAACACCTTGTTTCGTAGGAGCCTTTTAGCGAATAATTTATACGCTTTCCACCAACAAACTTTGCCACCACGGAGTTGTAATGCTCAGCAGCATTGTTGTCAACGCCTTGTATGAGACTCGTGGCATTTCCTGAAACTCGGCTCATGGCAGCAACAATCTCGTCGAACACACCGATGCTAACCAATTCTGGCACCAAATTCTCTTCCCCCTGCTTACTCCCCGAGCAGAAGTACCCGGCACACTGGCGATGATCACCAAACACGTGGTTCGGACCATTTTTGATGTCACCAATTAGGTGCTCTGTTTTCTCGCGCAACGAATTGTTCTCCGCGGCTCTCACCTTAATGGCTGTGGCTACCCCGTGTCTGAGCCGAACCGAGGCTTGTTGGGTGGAGTTTTTGACATGTTGAGGCAAATTTCGCGGGCGCTTTCTTTGTGCAATGTCGCGAATTTTACCCGAATAGTTGCGCAGGATGTGATTACGGCACTCAATTTTTTCTACTCTTTGATTTCCATACGGTGCAGCTGCAACAATCGCTTTGTATGGGCTTGAGTCTCCATCCGCAATCAACCGCATGTATTTCACACCGTGGATCTCGACGCTTCTTCTGAATCCTTCTACAAGTATACTTTGCTCCATGCTTGTAGAACTTCCCTGCCAGTTTTTGTGGCACTTGTGCTCCCTGGGGTCCTCTCCTGGTGGCGCTCGAGCACACGTTGTGCAAACTTTGTTTCTGACGCCGATATGGAGAACTTTTCCGGTCCTATGGCCGATGATGGCAGCCTGAAAAAATAGCATGATATACATCAGTGGATTGGCACACAGGAACAAATAGGTCCACGAGAAAAAAAAAATTAAGGCCGTTCCAATCAATGTGAAAGCTGTCGGAAGTGCAGAGCAGTGATTCGCCATATGGGCTGTGGCGCCGTTATCCGCTCCTTGCTACCACCCAATTCAATTCAAATTTCCACCTTCGCAGCGCTCGCACGTCTCCTGCCTGGAACTGCGCCAGCGGGAGTTCTGTTCTTTTTTGTGCTTGCTTTTCCTCCCGTGCGTGCCGGCGTTGCATTGCCACTATTTTCGCTTACTATCGTTAAAAACCAATTCAACAAGCGTTCCTAACTAAATGAACACTGGTGCTGCCGGTTAATTACGTATACTTTGCATCAGATGTACCTGCAGTTTTCTTTGCCCTAACAGGGAGATGTGAGATGTATGACAAGCGCCAGCCGTTCGCGAGTTTCGAACTCTTATGACTGTACAAACCACTTGGCTTTCGAAGCCTCTGGGTTCCGCCGCGATGACAGCCGCTACGACAAAATTCCGTGCGGCTCTACTTGGGTCCAGCGAGCGAGCTACGATGACAAGGCGAGCGCCTAAAGCGCTCCGCACTTAAAAATCGGGAATGCAGGAGATTTAATCGCATAAAACCATATTGCTTCAAGGTCAGCCTAGGTAAACTATTTGTGCAATGTCTGAACGTTTGGACACAGGTTTATCTTGGTTTTATTGAAATTTTTGTCTCATTACTTCGTTAATTTTAATAGATGAGAAGCAAAAAATGTAAAAATTAAACGCCATTCTTACACCGTTTCTTCTGGTATGACCGAATGGCCGCAAAGTATGAAGCGCGGCAGTGTTTGACAAATATTCCTGCTGCAGAATTCAGCCATAACAAATTGTATTTACATAATCAGACGAACTATTTGCAAGCATTCATAACGGATCCCATGCTGGCTGCCCCCACTCACGTTCCCTCCATCGTCAATCGTTGGCAACACAGCGGTATGGCCTACTGCGCTACTCTTCGTCTTGTCGTGACAACATAGTAATGCAGAAATTAGAATATCCGTCAAGTATGAACAACGGCTCACGCCCTTTGCAATCTCAGAAATATAACATAACCACTGTCCTTTGCAAACGGAAGCGTTTAACTTCTTGTCACGTGAAGTGCGCTCCGAGATTTTAATTCCACGTTCAACCCGTCGTTGTGGCTAGATTAGCCAAGGCTTTGTGCGGCTGAGCACGAGAACACCAGTGAGATCCCGGCCACGTGACTTGGTTTGTCAGATGAACTCTAAGAACAAAAATGCCCGACTATACCACATCTCTGCACGTAAAATATGCCCAGGTTGTCTAAAGTAATCCCTAGCGCTCCGCTACGGCGCACTTCACCAGCCAGGGCATGAAACCCTAGGATTTTGGTGGATGTGTCGTGTGAGTATGCCAAGGCGTGACGTATGAATACTAGAGGGGCGGACAATTTAGTTTACACCACTAGGTAATAGCTAATAAGGTAATCGATGGCGTGCCAAAATATAAGCGCAAGAATTGGCATTTTGTGACTTCATTGCATGGCTAGATGCGGCCGCTCACCAAAACAAGGGACGTAGGTTCTGCAACGCTAAGCCCTTGACGCTTATTAATGGCTTCGGATAGAAATCGTTGCTGTAAGTAATGCGGCTAGCTTGCTAATGAAGCGTCGCCGAATAGTCGGATAGATCCCACCACAAGTGTAGGCAGAAATGCTGCAATTTTACTAATTTCTTCTATAAATCCTTACTCAACAGAGCGAAATAGAATATACTGCTACAGCGGCGATGTTCTGAGGTTTACGCTATTACTTTTCATCTTTTGTGGAGGGGTGATAATTCTACTTTTACTAATCTAACCAATAAATGTCGCACCCAACGCAAATGTAACCACACCTTATAGTAAAAAACCAACATGAAAGTTTGTTTTCGCTAATGTTACTTACCACCCCTGATGAAGCATCGTACTTGTTTTTGTAGGATCTTTTGCACCACGCCCCATCTGCCACTATGGTTATAGTGGGCACACCGTCATCATTGACGTCCCCACTCTCCTTAGCCAGTGTTGCTTCTTCAGCGCCTGCCTTCTTCATTTCTTCCCAGGCGACTTTGTCGATCACTTCGGAGAGGTCCCCTTGGTACTTATCGTACATATGGGAGGACATGGCTGGGACATTGTAAGACGCTAGCAATTCGCAGAGATTTGAAAAACCACAGCCAATACTCATGATGCCGGATATTGTGGCAGTGTTGACATCCATGCCATTCACTTGTTCTGGCCGTGGCAAATCAGTATCTACGGCAGCTTTGAGGCCACACATCCTACACACAAAAGTCAGCGTGCTCCGAAGTCTCTGCCTTTTTTCGGACACGCAGTTCATGTCCGCGAAGGTGCACCCGAAGTGATGGTGAGTGGCAATGTTCTGCAGGCTACGCAGGAAGTGCCCGATGTCCACAATGCGCCGTCCTCCTTCCAGCTGAATTTCGTTGTCTGGCTGTGATGTCATGGTTGCCGAGGGAGTGGGTTGTTCACCGGCGGCCAAGGAGCAATACTTCGTGGGAGCACAGGCAGTTTCCTCTACTGTTGAGCTAGCGTTGATGCGGGAATCACACGTCCATAAAACTTCTGAAGTAGTTCCGGCAGTGCATGACGTGGGTCTGTCCTGGTCTGCTACAGCAGTTGAGTCACTTTCTAACTCGTAATTGTCGTCTTCAGTCGTCTGAGGAAAACTTGTGCTGGGGTTCCCACTTCCTGTGAGTTCTCCGAAATACTGAGGCGAACAGGAATCTAACAAATGTCGCTTGCACACATTTCCTATGAGCGTCTTGCCTCGCTTCTGCTTTCCGAACTTGTAGCCTTTCCTCGGCATCGTCAAATATATGTGTCGCGTTGCCGCTGCAAATAATAATAATAATAATGAATCTATCAATCAATCATGTTTATATATTGTGCCCAGGAACAGCCTTGAGACGTTAGTACTGGTGCACAGAGGAATACAAGTTCAAGACAATGCACGGCAAACGAAGACAAGGCACGGCAAGATAATGTGCAGACGATAAAATGAGTTTTTCCGAGCTACGAGAGCTCATCCCACCTAGCAAATGCTAATAAAAACTAATACAAGTGCCTCAGCAAACAACGAGGCACTTTTTTGTTTGTCCCACGTGATTTCCCTCCTCGAGACCCTCAATTTGATACCCCACATTCTTTAGCGCCACACCTCTCTGCATTTTCACCCAATCTGAGACGATCTATGACTCCCGTGGTACACGGTTCGCCATTTTCGATATTTTTCTTATTTCTTTTTTAGCATTTAGTTTTATCAATTCTCTACATTTACGCTTTTATAATGATTACAGGTTGAACTTCTGTGATATCTGCATTTTTGTGTATATGCAGGGCGTTACAAGATCATGGCGGGGATAGGGGGAGGGGTGTACTCGGCAAAGAATGCTACGCAATAAAACAGCAAAGGTATATCCATGAACGCCTCGCACTTCAGAGATTCACGGGGACAGTTGGCTTTGACACAAGGCATTTTTTCAGGATGCAGAGCAAGAATGCATGGAACTGTAACCCTAAACAGCTTCGACATAAATGAACGGAGCAGTGAGCGCATGTCCCCTCACCAAATCTTGCTTGTTTCGACCTGGGGACTGAGCACACCATCGAGCCTGGACCGCCTCTGTCATGAACAGGAACTCGGAGCCTACATCAAGAGTTTGGTATCCAATATATACATACAATTGCTTCCAACCAGTGCTACTCGTCATGGGCAGCAGGTATAGCTGTATTAAATCTGCAACGAAAATTGTTTCCGACCTCACAGGAGCTACGGTGCCATGTCGTGGCGAATGCAGTAGTTTGAGCTCACGAATTTGCACCCGTAATATATTTACCATGCGTGAATTTGAAAACACTGACTGCTAATGAAATCAGAGTCCATCTGACCCCGAGTAAATTCCTAGCATGGGAGAGTTGTGAGGCCATTTGAGTTCTGAATTCATTTTGAGTTCTCAGCCCATTTTGAGTTCTGAGTTCATTTTGAGTTTTGATTACATTTTGAGTTTGAGTACATTTTGAGTTCTGAGTACATTTTGAGTTTTGCGCTCAATGTGAGTTTGAGTTTGAGTGAGCGCAGATGTGCTGCTCAGCATTCAGTCTGAGTTTGAGTGAGTGGTGATTCGAAAAAAAAAAATTGTCAGTGAGTTTGAGTGAGCCGTGCCAACTTTGCCGAGGTATGGCCGTGAGTCACCATGTGTCGCCCCTTAGAGGTGTCGCTGCGGGGCTGCCTCTGCGACCACCTGTTGCACAGTCTTTT
>NW_027526203.1:31977211-32145801 GCF_048455015.1 Haemaphysalis longicornis
GACTGATAGCTCAGTTGGTTGGAGCATCTTGTTAATAACGGGAAGAAATATTATCCGGGAGAACATTTTATGTAATGGAGTGGTAGAGAATAGAACTAGCATTTCTTTTTCGTGGGGTCGAACGTAAAGAGCATTTTTTTTGAAAGCGTATTAGAGGCATAGGATTTCAAACCTATAATGTTGTGCGATAAATGTGCAGCGCAAAACAAAGGCTTAAAATTTGAATAGAGGATTTTCCTAGACGCCAAATCGCAATATATTCGCTGAGTACCAGTGCTAATGTGTGGCGACGCCAGTGCAGCGGCATCCGACCAAGAGAAAGAACGTGCACGTCCACCTCCAAGAGGAACGCCTGTTGTGGGATTGTCGTTAACCCCCACCACTCACCAAGATGACCAGAAAGGACGCAATTGTTCTGAGACAGCTGCAAACTAACACCTACCCCCACGGAACACTACTCCATGCCAACTACCCAATCACATATACATACACTTGTCAAACACTGCCTCGCACCCAATACTCCTTACCATATGGTGTGGAAGAGCCGACAATCGCCTTCATTAACCCCCCTACAAAACCCCACCCTGGAGCAGCGGGAGGACCAGCTGACCAGATCACGCCGTCAATTACGCGGGGAATCCAGAACCCGGGCCCATGGTGTCGACGGAAGCATTCCCACGTTCGATCCCGCCAAAGCGGGTACGATGAGGCTTGTCGGGGACCTATAGCAGCCTCGTGGACATGTGAGTGACCCTCGCTGAAGTCGAGCGCCTGGATGCAGTGATGTTTTCTTGACAGTACCACGATGACCTACGTTGCGTCGTAACGAGCGGTCTTCTCGTTCACGATGGTCGATTTTCTGCCCGGTGGCGAAAAGAGACAAATTTTCCCGTGTTTCTCTTAGGTGAAGTTTAGCCGCAAAACGCCAATGACATCGTCAAAGTCTTCATGGTTCTCACAGAGCCAACAGCTGTCCTCGGATGTGAGCGCTGAGCAGACAAGCTTTAGGTCTCCATAATTTCGCTTTCCAACGTAGCTCGTCCATTTTGGTTCTCCATTCTTATTTAAGCTCGGAAGGGTTATCCTCGAGATGAACCTGCGTTATAAAGGGAAAAAAAGCAGCAGGCTCAGGAGAGACCCCCTGTAGGAGGATGGACGTGATGAACAGATGAAGGTCGCCATATTGGCCAACACGCGAAGAGTACCGGCGATGAGCGGCCGCTTACTTGTCTCGTTCCAAACAAAGCTAGCCTCTATCTCACGCCTGCACAACCACATCTGCAGGTTAAGCGCTAAAACGGAAAAGAAACATCCGAGTAATCTTTAGGACAACTATATTACTTGGTGAAGCATTAGTGAAACTAAATAATTAGCTCCCAAGCTACACTGTGGCGGACCGTGATCGTCAAGGCCAGCAACGAAGTTTCGCTTCTGCGGCATGCTTAATGGCTACGTCGTGATCATGCGAAACCCTTTGCTTGCCTCAGCCAGCGTGACTATATCGAGACACGTTAGCGTTTATGGCCGCTGTTCGCATTGGCGGAATTAGTTTTCGGTTCGAATGGATGCGCGCCAACGGTATACAAAACTCTAAGGACGATTGCAGAAGATCTTCAGAGATGTGTTCAAGGTTCTTGCTTCTGTACCTGCAATTCGCCGCCCGCCGACGCAGTGAACTAAAGTCGCGGTATACGTACTTAGCACTTTGTCTATAGTTGGCGAAAGCAGAGTAGGCGGTGTTGCCATTACTCGTCATGGAATTGGGCATTTCGTGCAATGATGGTCAGCACTGAGGTTGATTTGAAGGTATCTGTCACATATAGTAAAGAACATATAGAAGAGCCCCGTGTTTTCGCACGAAGACGTCGCGTTAGCGCTCTAGAAGTCAACAGCCTTATTAGGTGAGATATCAAAACAACCGCGTATGTCCTATGGTAGCGCACACTGGTGCTTATAGGCACCCTCCGTGCTTGTAGGCCCAGAGCGCCATTTACAGCTCAACTGCTGCGCCGCCTGATGACGCCATTTTGCGGTGCATACTGGGATATCGCTGCGTAGTGGATAAGCGCTCACCTGGTGTTGCCACGTGGTATTGCAAACTATGCTACAGGATTTCCCGCTCAATATAATCCAAACGCCAGTGATTATAATCCCAGCACCACTGAATATAATCCAGGTGCCAACCAATACAATCCAGGCGCCAACCAATATAATCCAGGACCCACGCAGTGCAGAACACATGCCAGCGCTTTGTAATTTAGTTGGCAACCTCTACAAATCCGGGCGCAGTGTATTTTCATCCAAGTTAGATGAACTAGGTTACGTGACCAGCTTAAGCAGACGACCCAACAACTGCGCAATAAAACAGTCACGTGACTATCCAGCACTCTCGCCTAATTACTATACTGAATCCGAAAATGGAGCATTGGGAATGGGTGATCGCATTTAAATTGCTCACTTACTCGAAATTTTAGGGGAAATTGCCAAAATGCCTAACTCTCGCAACCCAATGCGGGCCCGAACGTGGGACAGGTGGCGCTGCTGTCGCCGTCCAACAGCGCCACTAGCGGAATAAAATCGCAAAAATGATCGGGACATGCCCTTTCGTGCACGCGTGGGGAACGCGTGCTTCCGGGTTGTTTAAAAGGGGCAACCTCTCGTTACCGGGATGATAGTCATACGAAACTCACATTTTTTGCCAGAAATTAGGTCCGGGCGACACGCGTTCGGTTTCATTAATTACCTAATATATGTATTAATTCGTTATTCGTTAGTCATTGATTTGGTTAAAAGTCAAATTGATGTAACCAAGGCTTGTGAGGTACCAAATTAAACGTCTCAATTAGGGGAACCACATGGGAGAAATCAAAAATTGCTTCCTGCTTATAGTCATGCGATAGTCACGTGAGTCATACAATGGGTCAAATGTCAAATAATGCCACTAGGGCATGTGAGGCATCAAATTAAAGGTCTCGATAAGTGGAATCACGTGGGGCAAATAAAAATAGCTTCCCGGTTGTAGTCATGAGGTGGTCACGTGAGTTCTAGATTGGGTTAAAAGTCAAAGTGATGGCACTTGTGAGGTATCAAATTAAAGGACTAGATGAGAGGAATCTCGTGCGAAAATTAAAAATTGCTTCCTGGTTATAGTCATGAGAGAGTTAAAAGTCAATGTGACGCCACTAGTGTTTATGAGGTATCAAATGAAAGGTGTCTATGAGGGGAATCATGTGGGATAAATTTAAAATCGCTTCTTAGTTACTCAGAGACATAGTCACGTGAGTCATAGATGGGTTAAAAGTCAAACTGATATCACTAGGGCTTGTGAGGTATCAAATTAAATGGCAGGATGAGGGGAATCAAGTAGTACAAATTAAAAATTGCTTCCTGATTATAGTCATGAGATAGTCACGTAATTCACAATTAGGGTAAAAGTCAATGTGGCGCCACTAGGGCTTATGAGGTACCAAATTAAAGGTCTCGATGAGGGGAATCACGTGCGGAAATTTAAAAATTGCTTTCTGGTTATAGTCATGAGATAGTCACGTGATTAAAAATTGGGTTAAAAGTCACTGTGACGCCACTAGGGCTTGTGAGGTACCAAATTAAAGGTCTTAATGAGGGGAATCACGTACTGCAAAAAATATAAATTGCTTCGTAGTTATAGTCGAGATGTCACGTGAGTCGTAGATTAGGTTAAAAGTCAATGTGATGCCACTAGGGCTTGTGGGGTATCAAATAAAGGTCTCGATGAGGGGAGTCACGTGGTACAAAAATGGCTTCCTCGTTATAGCCATGAGATAGTCACATTATTCTCAATATGGGTTAAAAGTCAAAGTGACGCCACCAGGGCTTGTGAGAGATCAAATGAAAGGTCTCGATGAGGGGAGTCACGTGGGACAAATTAAAAATTGCTTCCTGGTTACAGTCATGAGACAGTGACGTGAGTCAGAGATTACGTTAAAAGTCAACATAATGCCGCTAGGGCTTGTGAGGTATCAAAGGTCTCAACGAGGGGAATCACGTGGAACAATTTAAAAATTGCTTCCTGGTTAGTCATGAGATAGTCACGTGATTCCCAAATTGGGATAAAAGTCAAACTAATGCCATGAGGGCTAGTGAGATATCAAATTAAAGTTCTCAATAAGGGGAGTAACGCAGGACAAATTAAAATGGCTTCCTGGTTATAGCCATGAGATAGTCCCGTGAGTCATAGTTGGGTTAAAAGTCACCCTGATGCCGCTAAGGCTTGTGAGGTATCAAATTAAAGGTCTCGATGAGGGGAATACGTCGGACAATTTAAATATTGCTTTATGGTTAGTCATGAGATAGTCACGTGATTCCCAAAATGGGTTAAAAGTCAAAGTGGTGCCACTAGGGCTTGTTAGGTATCATCTAAAGGTATCGATGAGGGGAATCACATTGGACAAATTAAAAATTGCTTCCTGGTTATAGTCATGACGTATCTACGTGAGTCAAAGATTCGGTAAAAAGTCACAGTGATGCCACTAGGGCTTGTGAGGTATTAAATGACGGTATCGATGTGGGGAATCACGTGGGACAAATTAAAAATTGCCCCCTGGTTACTGTCTTGACATAGCCCCGTGTGTCATGGATAGGGTTAAAAGCCAACGTGATGTCAATAGGGCTTGTGAGGTATCAAATAAAGGTCTCGATAAGGGGAACGACGTATGACAAATTAAAAATTGCTTCCTGGTTATATTCCTGAGTTAGTTATGTGAGGCATAAATTGGGTTAAAAGTGAAAAGTGATGCCGCTAGTGCTTGTGAGGCATCAAATAAAAGGTCTTGATGAGTGAATCACGTCCTGGTTATAGGCATGGGATAGTCTCGTGAGTCACAGATTGGCTTAAAAGTCAAAGTGATGCCCTAGAGCTTGTTATCGCCCACCCGAATGCAAAAAGGAAGTTACACATGCGAGAAAGAGGCTAATGGTGTGTTGAAAAATTGTTAATTGGATTTTAATGGTGTCGCGTGACTCCTACGAATGATTAATCAGTCACGTGACGTACCATGACATTTATTTTTCACGAGTAATAGCATCATAGGTATGAAATGATCGCCATTAATTTGCTTGTTTGCGGTGTGTGCAAAAGAATTTGTCATTGCAAACATTATTCGCGAAAATGTCGCATGATTTCCATGCGTCATGACTTAGTCACGTGACTTATCATGTGGTTAATTACATCACGAGCACTGGTATCATGGGTATGAAAAGAACACTGTTGAATTACTTGTTTATGTGATGCGGAAAAACATCTTGTCATGGTGAACATGTTTCCTTTTGATTTCGCATGACTCCTATGGATCATGAATTAGTCACGTGACTTACTATGAGGTTTATTACACGACGAGTATTGGCATCATGGGTGTCAAATAAACGCTGTTCAATTCCTTGTATTCGAGATGTGTACAAGAACTTTGTCATAGTGAATATGATTCCGTATGACGACGCATGACTCCAATGGGTCATGTATTTGTCACGTGAATTACTATGAGGTGTATTACACCACGAGTATTGGCATCAGGTATGTCAAATAAGCTGTGTTCAATTGCTTGTTTCGTGATGTGCGCAAAAAGCCTGTTATTGTGAATATTGTTACCTTAGAACTCGCATGACACCTATTGATCATGAATTATTTATGCGAGTTATAAGGTTTATTATACCACGAGTAATCACGTCATAGGTATGGAATAAATGCAGGCGACATCGCAGGCGACATCGCAGGCGACACAATGTTCACTCCGCGCCTAATCTTTCAGATTCTGATGTGCTGCCTATCGCCCGGCCCGTGCCCTTTCCTGCACCTCCCCACTGAGCCCGCAACCCTGGGCCTTCGCGAGGCAGGTGACTGCCTCGCCGGATGGCCCGCGGACCTTCGGACACCCTCAAGAAACCCAGAACCAGCCTGGATTCCACTCCTGGCCTGGCAACCCCTGCACTCAACGACGTCATCGACTCAGCACTTCGAGAAAAGGCTACATAAGGCGCACCCATCGGACAGCCACTCGGGGCACGACATCGCAGGCGACACAATGTTCACTCCGCGCCTAATCTTTCAGGTTAGTTACCTCCGCCATGCAACCGAGTACCGGTGCGACAACCGTTTTCTTGTCGCGGTGTCGTGCCCCTACGACCCTGATTTGTGCCGTGCTATTTGCCTGTGTAAAAGTACTGTTGCCTTTGCCTACGACACGCTGTGTCACCTGTTATTGATTATTTCCGGCGATGTTGAGCAAAACCCCGGTCCCACAAAAGAAATTCTGGCAGCCATAACCAAACTGGAGCAAAGCCAAATTAGTATTCGTACCGAGCTAAATGAGCTAAAAAACACCCAACTTGCACACAGCAAAACGCTCACAGAGATTAATAACCGACTAGCTGCACTTGAAATCACGTACCCAAAAACCAATATTGATCCAGTTGTGAGCGAGGCAAATCAAATCAAGCATGATATCGAGGTCCTGAAAGCTGCTAACAACGATACTAACAACCGCATGCGCAGGAACAATCTACTTTTTCTTGGCCTCGATGACGCAGAAAAAGAAACATGGCAGGAATCTGAAACAAAAATTATGAAACTATGCTCCGAAACTTTGAAACTACAACTGGACACAAACGCCATCGAACGCGCGCACCGTTTAGGCAAATTTGGGAACGACAAAAAGAGGCCTATCATAGTAAAACTAACCCATTTCAAAACCAAAGAGAGTATTCTTGCTTGCGGCCGTAAACTAATAGGAACCGACTATGCTATAAGAGAAGATTTCGCTCCGGCTACTCGCCAGGCGCGCTCTAAGTTAATACAATTTGTACGCCCGCAGAAATGTGCCTTCAAACTTTCGTTAGACAAACTGCATGTTGGTAACAAGACATATTTCTACGATGCTGCAACTGATACGGTTCTAGAGTGTGCGAATAGTTCCACATTTGCACCTACTCCTCCTGACGCACGTGAAAGTAGCCAATCAGATGCCAAATGACGCAGTTTAAATAACCCGTGCCGTCCGAAAAATCACCCGTCTTCATTTTTCAATGCCAACATTGGTTTCACAAACATCAGAAGTGTTGTTCCCAAAAGATATCACTTACACGGTTTCATCACAGACATCGACGCGGACATAATCCTTCTTACAGAAACTTGGCTAACAAACGACATCCAAGACTCCGAAGTCTTGCCTAGTAACCCGAACTTCACGCTATACCGTAATGACCGCAAGGATAGAAGAGGAGGAGGCGTTCTTGTGGCAATCAATAGCAACCTCTCGTCTTCACTTATCTGCCATGATCCTAACCTAGAACTAACATGGGTCTGTGTACATAACGGTTCGGTGAAATCAGTGTTTGGTATTTGCTACAGACCGCCCGACAGTCATCCACTATTTTGTGATTACCTGCGCAGTTCTCTTATAAACATAAAAGATAAATTTCCTGACGCATCTATATTTCTTTTCGGTGATTTCAACTATCCTCATATCAATTGGACTCTTCTTTCAGCACCTAATCAATCGTCTTTAAGCGAATCCAAACAATTTCTGGAATTGGCACTTGATTTCAACCTCCATCAAGCAATAACCACACCCACTCGAGGAGATAACACACTAGATCTGTTGCTGACCAGTTCCCCTGATGACGTATCGAGTGCCACAGTCCTCCCCGGAATTAGCGACCACAATCTTCTTCATATATCCCTCTCCATTCCACTGAAAAAAAAAGCACCTACAACCAAGACAATAACTGACTACAACAGGGGAAATTTCGAGTTAATTAACGAGGAACTTGCTCGCTTTTACGAGAACTTTGAAAAATCCTACACAACGCGCTCTGTTAATTCAAATTGGGAACTTTATAAAAGTGCGTTACTGAGCTTAAAAAATAAATATATTCCTACAATAATTGTGAAGTCCGACTCCAATAACCCATGGTTCAATAAAAGTCTAAAATCATTGCTCACACGAAAAAAACGTCTCTATAGAATAGCGAAAAGCAAGAATAGCCCAGAAGCATGGAACCGTCACCGCCTGTGTGAAATTGAATACAAAAAGGCAGTTATTGCAGCCAAGGATAAATTTTTTTCTGCCGACCTGATTACAATCCTTCAATCAAACCCAAATAAATTCTGGCGCGTAATTTCTGCAAAGCCGCAAACTAACCATATAAATCTTGTTAACTCTGATGATGAACCGATAAGCCCCGAGGAAACAGCTGCCGCTCTAAATAACTTTTTCACGTCTGTATTTAACATACCCAATACCTCCGCTGTTGCACCTATGCCGGACTTCTCTTCTCAGACCATGCCTGAAATACAAGTACACCTCGATGGCGTATGCAAGCTAATCCGCTCCCTTAAAATATCATCCTCGGCTGGCTGCGATGACATCAATTCAAAATTACTAAAAAACACTGTAGCAATATCTAGCAAATTTTTGTACCTTATATTTAACCAATCCTTAAACACAGGAACCTTGCCAGATGATTGGAAGAAAGCTAAAATAATCCCAATTTTTAAAGCGGGAAGGCGCGAAAGCCCTGCGAATTACCGCCCGATTAGCTTAACCAGTGTTCCGTCTAAGATGCTAGAGCATATCATAGCATCAAATCTTATGGCCTACCTAGAATCAATCAGTTTTTTCTACCCTTTACAACACGGTTTTCGAAAATATCTTTCCTGCGCAACTCAACTGGCTGAATTCACATATGACCTACTGCGGCAAATGGACGATCATATCCAAATTGATGCAATATTCTTAGACTTCTCCAAGGCCTTCGATCGCGTATCCCACAACCACCTGCTCACCAAATTAGCCGCTCTTGGTATCCCCCCAAACCTTATAAAATGGCTCGAACATTTCTTAACCGGACGCGTGCAGTTTACCTTTGCTAACAATTTCCAATCAACCCTTACCAGTGTCACTTCCGGTGTCCCCCAAGGCGCCGGCTTATCACCTTTATTATTTCTTATTTACGTAAATGACCTTCCCAGTAACATAAAAACACAGTTGCGCCTGTTTGCAGATGACTGCGTTCTTTATAACTCCCTTCATTCTTCTAACGACGCAATCACCCTACAACATGACCTTGACACGATCACTTCATGGTGCGAAAAATGGCATATGCCTCTAAACCTCACTAAATGCAAAGTTCTGTCCTTTACGCGTAAACACATTACCACACACGAAACCTACTGCATTAACTCTGTTCCAATTGACCGCACGTGCACTCACAAATATCTAGGAGTTCATCTGACGTCATCACTGTCTTGGGTGAAACATATTGAAACCATTCGTTCAGAAGCTTCACGCACATTAGGCTACTTACGACGTAACTTGCGATCTGCATCTCCTGAAATAAAGAAACTCGCATATCTAACATACGTGCGACCAAAACTCGAGTACGCATCGTCCATCTGGCATCCCTCACAAGCTTATCTCGCCGATGATTTGGAAGCCGTTCAAAACCGCGCAGCTCGTTTCATTACGTCACAATATTCAAGACACATCAGCGTAACCGCACTAAAACAAACTTTGTCACTCGCATCGCTCGCTTCACGTCGCATAACTTCTCGTGTATGCCTCCTTCACACTTTCTATTACTTTAGCAGATCGGGACATCCTCTCCTAAAATGCCCATTAAGAACATCATCTCGCTTGTCCCATACGCACCCTTTGATGACCATAAAATGCCGGACGGCGGCGATGAGCACCTCATTTTTCCCCCATGCCATAACAGTTTGGAATGCACTACCAGATAACATTGCTTCTTGCAGAGACCGCAAAATATTTCGCGATAAACTAACCCGTTTTCAAAATACAAATGATACGTCCTAACAGCCCATTTACCTGTTGCATTTATAGTTGTGTGTTTACTGTGTTCGCAGAATTGATCGCCTATAATGTATTTTCATGTGTTGTTATGCGTGTTATTTTAGTTTTTTTCTTTCTTTATTTCTTGTAATCAGTGTGTACCTTCATATTGTTACCTTGTTATGAAACTTCCAACTTCGATGTACGCCCCCCCTTATGTAATGCCTTCGGGCCCTTAAGGTTGAATAAATGAAATGAAATGAAATGAAATGCTCTTGAATTGCTGCGCATGTGATGGCAAAATTTTTTTATTGTTGTGCACACGATTACGTATGATATGGCGTGACTCATAATTATCATAAGTATGTAAGTGATATACCATGAGGCTTATGACGTCACGCGTAATGTCAACTTATATATATCTAATATAACGCTATTGAATCGTTTCTTCACGTTATTTGTGAATACACGCTTTTTTACTATGGTGCGTGATTGCAGGCACGTCAATATGGAAGCACAAAGAACGGCCACACACGATACGGTGACAGCCGCAATACGTCTGGGACCAACTATAATCTGACTCTTTCCCCACGCCGGCAAAGGTACCCTTCAAGAATCTGTCATATATCCCTTACTTTTCAATTTCCCCCCTCCTTCAACTTCCATCCAAACGCGCCACAATCCTCAATCTCCACCACGCATTCTACGCAGATGACTTAACAATCTGGACAAAAACCGGATCGGCGGGACAACAGAAAGAAAATATACAGCAACCCATCGCCTACACGCTCGAATATCTACAGAACGGAGGCCTCACCTGTGCACCACAAAAATCTGCATTACGTACTTGTTCTCCGCGCACACACGTCCTCCACAACCAACCCCTGACCCGACCGTCCCCATAGCCTCTGTTCCCGTCCCGCAAGTGACCACTCTTCGAATTCTCGGTGTTCCCTTACAAGCCGACGGCTCGGGAGCCGCTCTTCTACAGCAACTTCACGGTCTCATCCGAAGAGTCTGCACCCAACACCACGGCCTTCGAAAGAAACACACATGCCAACTTATTCATGAGGTCCTGATAAGTCGCATCATATATGCGCACCATTCGCCCAAGTGAAACCAAAAGAACACTCCAAACTCAATGCACTAATTCGCAAAACATACAAAATTGCTCTTGGACTCCCTGAATTCACTCCTACCACGCAGCCACTCTGACTCGACCTCCACAATTCACTGTCTGAACTCTTAGAAGCAGCTATCCCTCACCCCCACTAGCCGCACCGTTTTGACTCACCTGGGTCATTCCGTTCCAACTTCATTAAACGCCCCAAAACGCATGTCCCCCAAATCTGCTAACACATCAAAGTCTCACCGCTCACGCGACATATGCACCTTACAACGTCGCTCGAAGACAAGCACGCATTCGTTTCCTAGAGAAACGATACTCGAACAACCACAACACCCGATACACAGACGTCGCAATTTACTCGCACCGAATAGTCCATGCAATGGTTTCCCTCAATTATCAAGGCTCCATCCTGACCATTGACGATATCAATACCACTTCCGCCGAAGTGACAGCCATAGCCCTCGCCGACACCACAGCCCCTAATGGCTATGTACCCATCCTTACCGACTCACACAGCAAGCTTGCCGGAACTTTCTAACCGGATGTATTTCACCTCCCGCTCTCAAGCTTCTCCAAACAATCAAGGCCTTGCCCCACATCGAAATCGTGTGGACCCCAGGTCATGCCTCGGTCCCAGAGAATGAGGCGGCGCACCGCTGCCCGCGATATCCTATTCCGGGCATTCCCATGGGGGGCGGGCGACTTGGCAGCACCCCCCCAACCTTCCCATGCCCGGTCGCTACACCGATATACTGCGCCACCCCTACGGTCAGTGCCGCCGCCATTACCCACCCCCTCATCCCTCCCTAAACACTTGCGACACGCGGCTGTCGCGCAGACTCTAGACGCAAACATATTTTAACACCCCTATCCTTCATCAGATATCCCTAGCTACAAACCGTTACAACTGCCGAACATGCCATACTCCCAATACGACTTACCATCTTGTATGGGCATGCGCCGGCCACCCAAATACCCTCCCTTATCACACTCTGGAGCAGTTGGAGTGCGGGCTGACCAGCTCTCAGCTCGGGACTCAGCAACACCTGATCTCCCGGGCCAGAGCAACATCAGTCACTCGCGGCTTTCATGAACTGATACGAAGCCACCCACCTTTGTTTTATTTATTTTTGTCGGCGCAAATAAAAACGTCGTTTTCCACCACTACCACAGGAGTAGCCAAAAGTGTCTAAATACAACCACGATCCAATCCAATCCATTCCAATCCGGAGACGCAGATTGGTATTCAACGTGGTGTTGGCGTGTTGATTGCACACGGAGTCTTCCGTGACTATACCGACTATACGTTGCATTGTAAACGTAAGGTTGTCTGCAAGAGCGTGAGAAGTGGCGACAATAGAGAGTTTTAGCTGACCGATTTTTACGGTTCGCTCCACTCTGATAGCCAGCGTGAGCGCCATTGAGCATGCCTGGCGCGCTACCCCTTTCCTGCCCAACATAAAGACTTTAGAAAAAATGGCCACAAGTAATTAAATTGTGTGTATTTACCCCTTCCCAATGATGCTTCGACAAGTTAAAATGGAAAGCCCAGAGTATTTCACACAGAAAACAAACCCACACATATGTGTGGGCTAGCTTCTATTTGTTTGATCTGCGGGTAGTAAGAATACCTTAAAGGGACAGACAACCGATTTTTGTCGAGTATATATTCTCTATCTCAAATGAAAGGGCATCACATAAAGCCCCTAGACGAGAAACGGTTTTGCTGATAACGCCCTAGAATTTTTTAAATCGAAATTTTTAGATCTACGAGGCGTATGTGTCCCTCCCAAAAATAATGCTGGCAACCATGATATAGGCTAGCTCGGCAACATACTTTTGTCTGTATGCGAAATAAAAAACGATATTTAAAAACTTGTCTCCAGCTAAAAAAGTTTGAATCGCAGGGTTTCCTGTTCCTTTATGTGCGTTTTTAATGCAATGGTATATTTTGCACGAATGCGCCATCTGTTGGGATGGACGATAGGTAGAATCTGGCTTCACGTTGTGGAGGCGGGAAGTTCGCTTCTCCCGGGAGCGACGTTTTTTTTTTTTTTTTTTAAGCTGCCGTTGGCGTATTTAAAAACTGAAATCAATTATTTCGGCAGAACAAACGCCCCTGGCGCAGGCAGAATTGTCAAAGCGGGTCTGTTTACTGAACGCTGCCGTTGATTCTGGACATGGAGGCTGCTAGCCACACTAAGAGCAAACTTGCGGCGGCGGGCGGCGTGTGTTTAAAATTTTCAAAATAATGTTTAGAAATACATATACAATTTAACCTTCTACAAATACTTGTGTTAAATGTTTTCAATACGTAAATAAACGTTTCAGCAGTTACAGTAGCTGCGGGGTTTGCAGGTCACGTGACAGGGACACATATTGTAGTGTCAAGTTTCGACACTACGAACCGCCACCCTTCCGATTTCAGGAAGTTTGCTGCCGAATTAAAATTATTTCCGCCAATTTGTTTAGAAATTGCTTGTGGTTACCGGGCTAAATAAAACGCCGGCTTTCATTTGGGATAGAGAACATATACGCGACAAAAATCGGTTGTCTGTCCCTTTAAAAACGGCATCAGGCGCACAAAAACTACATTTTTACGTATTATTTATAAGTTTTATATTGTTTGCAGGAGTACTTATATTATATATATGATTTTTGAAAATAAATATTAATGAAGTTTGAATTAATGTGATTAATAATTATAATTAATATTATCATCACAAGTAATTACGCAACGAGTTGAAGGTTAAGGCGCAACAAAACATTACCAATGGGCCAGCACAAAACCGCGAATAAATGTGACACCAAGAAAGCAAGAACAAATTATTTATCTCTAGCGCTGCCGTGCACGAGCCCTCCACCCTGTGCCGCCCAGAAAAATTTTCGTGACGACGAAAGCCCAGCCCACACATATGTGTGGGTGCATTTTTCAAGCGTGATGACGGAACGCCATGGAGGAAATGCGGAGCGCACACGAAGGGAACGGGTGTATTTTTTAGCCGATCGTGTTTCTCCAAGTCCTGCAAGTCGCGTCTTACGCTTGTTATTCAGAAAATACGAGAACAGCAAGAAGAAATATCAGTTTTCATCTTGAAGGCGGCTAGCGTGATTGTGCCGGCTTGGGCGCCGTTTTTAATGTGCGATTTCTCGCCCCCTGGTGGCGAAATGAGTGAACTACCGAAACTAATAAAGTCTCTGAAGCGTTCGCAGTGACTACCCAGGGCTGTGAAACCGAAACCTAAACAGGTGCCACTTAGTAAACGAATTTGTCGACCCACACGTTTGTGTGGGCTGGGCCGTAAAGGGCTACGGCGCAAGCGGTGTTACCTGAGCGAGGCTCCGCTTCCCTTGCCGGGCTCGCTGAGCGGACCGTCAAGGCAGCTTACGCTACTGCGCCGAATGTCAAGACGGCTGCCCACGGCTAGAGAGAGAGAGAGAGAGAGAGAGAGAGAGAGAGAGAGAGAGATAGAGAGAGAGTGAAAAAGACTATTAAATGCCGGCAACAGACGTAGTGTTGCCACTACGCCCGGACGGAGCCACTCGTCGGTCCTTTGGCCACTCTACTGGACGGGCACCGTCGGTACTCACTGCGGTGGTGGTCGCCCTGTTCCCCGGAGGGAAGGATGACGCCCAGCAGCTTTCACTCCGGTGCTGCCGTTCGAGAGCCGACAGGTTCTGCTGGACAGCGGAAAGTTGGTCCTCCTTGCTGTAACTTCGCGTGACGTATTGATACCACGGCGGGAGCTCAGTCCTAGTTGAAGCCTCTACTGGTCTAACTTCACAGTCCCACAATTAATGGGCAGCAGTCGCTCTGGCGTTGTTGCACAACACACACGTGTCGTCTGGGTACAGTTCTGGTGATATGTGCGCATTATGACCGGGGTCAGTAATGAATTGGTATGCAGTTGTCTGAATATTGATGCTTGCTCCCTAGTTAGCTCGGGGTGTGGCGGTGCCATCACCCTTCTATTGTTTCTGTAATACTTGGTAACACCTTGAAAGGTGTCGAACCTATCTTTGGTCTCCATCCACCACTCTGCTGGCGAATCCATTGCTGTCGCGCGGCCTGCTAATTCTCGCGCTACACTATTAGATGATGATGGTTTGTGTTTAATGGCGCAAGGCCGACGAGGGCAAAGAGCGCCAGAGACGTTATTTAATGAAAAGAAGTGATTACCACAAAAGGTAGCTATAAAATGTGTAAACTGGACATAGTAAAATCAATAAAGATAATGGTGATGGCTGGTGTACAGGGCCAGATATGATTATGCATGATAGGAAATGAGGTTTAAAAACTTCACGTCTCACAAATACTTAAACACGCGTTTCACAGAAACCATGGCATCGTCACCCAGAAACAACGATGGGTGTAGGGGAATATGTTGTCTGTACAGTTCTCTGAAGTGTTTGTGTCGTGTTGTGTCAAGTGTGTTGCATTGTATGAGTATGTGGACTACGGATAGGCCCTCCCCACACCTGCTACACAGGGGTCTTGGAGAACTCGTGAGCAGGTGCGAGTGCGTCACATGTGTATGGCCTATCCGTAATCTAGCTAAGGTAACTTCAATGTGCCTGTTGTGTCAGTCAGTAGTGTATTGTCCCAAGTGTGGTTTTATTACGTGTAGTTTGTTGTCTGTCTGTTCGCTCTAGTCTGCTTGCCACGTTTTACGGAGTTGCTGTCTTATGTGTGGCTTGAGGTCTGTGTAAGGAAGTGCTGTTATGTTTACTGTGTTTCGGAGTGCAGCATTGGCGGCCATTTTATCCGCCAGTTCATTTCCGCCGATGCCAGAGTGGCCTGGCACCCAACACACAGTCACCTCAAGGTTTGAAGAATACGCCAGCATAATTCATTTCAAGAGAAGGTTAACTACATGGTTTTTCGATGACTTTCCGGATGATAATGCACGGACGACGCTCAGCGAATCTGTATAGATGATAGATTTAGGAATATTATGTTCAACTATGCGATTTACAGCCAGAAAGATGCCATATGCTTCTGCCGAAAAAATACTTGTCTTTGCATTCATGGCTCTACCTCCTTCAAAATTGGGTCCATGAGCAGCACAAGACACCGCAGTGAACGTTTTGGAAGCATCAGTGAAAAACTCTGCAGCCCTGTATTTATCCTGCAGATACATGAAATGCTGCTGAATCGCAATTCTTGGTGCCCTGTTCTTATCAAGATGCGTAAAAGACAGGTCACAGAGCACAGGGCGCAGATTCCATGGTGGTATAAAATCAGTGATGGGTGTCTTGTGAATGTCTAAAAAGGATACCTCATGCTCAGAGGCTTCCTCTCTTACCCTAAGTGAAAAGGGCAGAGAGATGGATGGACGATTTAAGAACAGTTGTTGTGAGGATGTGTTATTAATGGTGGAATTAAAAGGGTGGTTAGTCAGGGCCATGATTTTCGAGGCATACAACAAATCCATGTAAATCCTCTGGTGATATAGGGACCATTTATCACACTCGGCGTAGAGGCTCTCGACTGGGCTAGTGCGAAAAGCACCACATGCAAGGCGAAGACCCAGATGCAGCACTGGGTCGAGCATTTTCAGTGCCGTTTTTGTTGCAGACCCATAAATGACGCTTCCATAGTCCAATCGGGACCCCACTAGGCTTGTGAAAATACGTAAGAGGAGTTGCTTGTCCGTTCCATAAGACTGGTGGGACAAGATTTTAATAATGTTGAGAGCCTTTAGACATTTCTGTTTCAATTGCTTAATGTGAGGTATGAATGTACGTTTTTCATCCAACACCACTCCTAAAAACTTGTGTTCCTTCCTCACAGGAAGCGAAACACCATTAAGTGTAATGTCTGGGTCCGGATGGATCCCACGCTTCCTGGAGAAGACAACACAGGTGCTTTTTTCTGGATTAAGTTGAAACCCATTCTTGTCTGCCCAGCTGGCAAGTTTTTTGACAGCTAGCTGGACTTGACGCTCACAGATGGACATATTGCATGATTTAAAAGATACCTGGACGTCGTCTACATACATGGAATAAGAAATTGTAGGTGGCAATGCCTTACCAAGGGAGTTCATTTTAACTATGAAAAGAGTGCAGCTTAAAACTCCACCTTGCGGAACGCCGTTTTCTTGTACATGAACCCTTGAGAGTGCGCTACCAACTCTCACACGAAAAGTTCTTTCGGACAAATAACTAGCAAGAATGTTCATCATGTTCCCTGAGACACCAAATGACTTCAGGTCACTGAGGATCCCGTAGCGCCAGGCGGTGTCATATGCCTTCTCAAGGTCAAAAAACACCGTTGTGCAAAACTGTTTATGAATGAAAGCGTCCTTTATGTATGACTCAAGAGCGACAAGTTGGTCATTTGTAGATCGCCCCGCCCTGAAGCCTGCCTGGCAGCTCTCGAGAAGACCATGGTACTCTAAGAAGTACACGAGTCTCCTGTTTATCATCTTCTCAAAGAGCTTACACAGGCAGCTTGTCAGGGCAATGGGACGATAACTGGCGGGAGAGGAAGGGTCCTTTCCTTCCTTCAAGAAAGCCACCACTATGGCCTCCCTCCATGAGCGAGGAATGTGCCCCGAAAGCCATATGTTGTTGTATAGATGTAGGAGTGTTTCAAGAGTGTCTGGGTGTAGGTGTTGTATCATGGTGTATGTGATTTTGCCTGCACCTGGAGCTGAAGGCTTACATGTGCTGAGAGCAACCTTCAGCTCATGAATTGAAAAAGGACAATTGTAAGAAGTGTGCGACTTGTTGTTATCACGCAGGGACTTCTTTTCTACAGATGTCTTGTGTTTCATGAAAGTGTTTGTGTAGTGTGCTGAACTGGACACGTGTTCGAAGTGTTGTGCAAGTGTGTTAGCCTGGGCTTCCAGTGTGTCCCCTGTTGTACTAACCAGGGGAAGGCTGTGTGTCTGTTGTCCTTTTAGTTTTCGTATTCGTGTCCAGACTTTGTGTGTGTCTGTGTAAGAGTTTATGGATGTCAAGAAGGTGTGCCAACTCTCTCGTTTTGCCTCACGGCGCACACGTTTTCCTAACGCCTTGGCCCGTTTGAACAAAATGAGGTTACCCGACGTGGGGTACCGACGAAGGACACCCCACGCCTTGTTCTGGGCCTCTCGCGCCCGCCTGCAGTTCTCATTCCACCACGGCCTCCGATGGTTGCGCGGGGCACCAGAGGCGTGGGGAATGGACTTTTCGGCGGCGTCGAGGATGTGCGCCGTGAGCAGTTTGGTAGCTTCTTCAACGTGTAGGTGTCCTATGGATGTGTGGTGTAGTTTGGATGTCTCAGTAAATGTATTCCAGTTAGCTCGTGCTTCATTGAACCTGTTATGGGAAGATTGGCTGCATGGGCCTTTACCTATGTATGTTAGTGAGGTGGGGAAGTGGTCACTGCCATATGGGTCAGTTCCCACTCCCCACTCGACAAGAGGAAAGAGAACTGCGGAGCCAATAGCCAAGTCAATACATGAGTATGTGTTGTGACCTATGTTATGGTATGTAGGCTGTTTATTGTTGAAAAGGCATGCTCCAGAAGATGTAAGGAATTTCTCTATCAGGCGACCTCGGGCATCCGTTCTGGAAGAGCCCCAAAGAGAGTTGTGAGCATTAAGGTCGCCTGTAAGGATGTATGGTTCGGGCAGCTGGTCTACCAGCGCCTCGAAGTCGGAGCTCGTACGTGCAACATCAGGAGGAATGTATATGGAGCATACCGTTATCAATCTATTAAATATTATCGTGCGGACGGCTACAGCCTCAAGGACGGTGTTCAAGGTGACAGGGTGGCATGCTAAGGATTTGCGGGTGATTATGGCAGCACCGCCAGAAGAGTGTGTGCAGCCATCCCTGTCTTTCCTGTATACCATGTAACTATTCAAAAAATTTGTGTGTTTGGATTTCAGATGTGTTTCCTGGACACACATTATACTTGGCTGATTAGCATGCAGTATTTAATTTACATCGTCAAGATTTTTAAAGAGGCCGCTGCAGTTCCATTGTACTATGTTCTCTCTTCCCATTATGAAATGTTTGGAGCTACTGGACTGTGTTGTTTATGTGTCATCTTTCGGGGCTGTGACTCTCGTCTTTTTTGGCTTGTCGGGAGGCTTTGGTGTCGGGACGCGTTCCTTGCGGTGCACCGCAGACAAGAACGGTCCGACGTCCATTTCATCCTCGGAATTCCTCGGAGCGCCTAAGGGATCAGGCTCCTTGGACCGCGAACCCTTTGGGGCGCGCTTTTCCTTGCCCGCAACCACCGAGGGATTCAGGAACGCCTCGGATGGCGCAGGCGGTGCGGTGGGGGTGGGATCTGCCGCTGGCTCCCCCATGTCCATCTCCTCTGCGCCCTCGCCTGTGGTTTGGGACGCTGGAGTGGAAGTGGAGGATGCAGCATCACTTTCACCAGACGTGGTTGCCCCCACAGCCGCTGCTGGCTCAGTGAGCGGTGCGGAGGCGGGTTGGGCTGCCTGAGACAACCCAGGGGGTGGGGGGGGGGGCGGAACCAAGTCCGACTCGCGGTACTGGGTCCCCGCCGAAACCAGACGCCGCTCCGCCCCCCGGCGAGCCGCGTCGTCGTACCTCCCCAGGGAGAAAGAGGCGAACCTCTTTCGCGCCTCTGGGAAGGAGATGTTCTCAGGGACCTTCACATTAATGATCGCCTTCTCCTGCTTAAACTTCTCGCACTTTTGAGAGTAGGCGGCATGGGGTCCTTGGCAGTTGGTGCAGGTGAGGGTTGATGATGGACAATTATCAGATGGATGATCATGCTGAGCGCACTTTGCGCAGATCAGACGACCACGGCAGGAGTTGGTTCCGTGCCCGAACCGCTGGCACTTAAAGCAGCGGCGCGGGTTCGGAATGTAAGGACGAATGGAGCATCAGATGAACCCTGCGTTGATATGGTCAGGAAGTGAGGAGCAGTTGAAGGTCAGGATAATACGTTTCGTGGGGATTACCTTATCATCTCTACGCATCGTGATGCGGCGCACGGCTGTGACACCCTGATCCATTAAACCTTCAAGAATGTCGGCATCTGTCTCGTTAAGAAGATCTGCCTCAGAGATCACACCCTGCGAGCTATTCAGGCTGCGGTGGGGTGTGACCCTGATGTCCAGATCGACCATTTTCGTCTGACCAAGAAGTGTGGTTGCCTGCTGCTGGTTTTTTACTTCAACAAGGACTTGACCTGTACGTTGTTTTTTGGCATTATAGGTTTTCCCAATTATTCCATGAAGGTATTTTGTAATCAAAAATGCTGATCGTGAAGCAAGAGGGCGGGCTGTGTCAAGAGATTCGATTACAAGGAAACGGGAGTATTTGTCTGGCTTTGGGAAGCTCATGCTTGGAAGTGGAGGAAAAGATACTTCGGTGCGGCCCCTTTTCAGGGACCGATCACGTATGGAGGGGGGTTTTGAATTTTCCATACAGCATAGAAAAAAAGCAGGGGACGGGGGTACTTTCTTCTCAAACCTTACCCTGATAGCCTGAGAGGTCCCGGAGCTCCCTGCCTGGTAAACAGACAGGGGGCCCATCCGCTGGAGCTTGACCTGGGCTCCGACGGCCACCGTTTGAGGCTTCTACCCTTCACGTTTAAACACATCACCACGGTAGGTTACAGTTTATGTTGGGGGCTCGGGATCCGCGGTGTCGCCAACATCGTCACCATGTATACTCAAGGTGCCCCGTGCGGGGCAATGGTAGATGTTCTGAACGTGTCCAAAAAGGAGATTGACAGTTCAGAAGCTTCCCTTCTCACATTAAGTGAGAAAGGTAGAGACAGAGATGGGCGATTTAAAAACAGCTGTGACGTGGATGTATCCATAAAAACAGGTTTAAAAGGATGGTTGTCGATTGATGATATTTTACAAGCATATAAAAGGTCAACTATATTCGCTGGTACTCCATGCACCACTTGTCACACTCCCCATACAGTCTTTTGACAGGGCTTGTACGGAAAGCACCACACGAGAGGCGAAGCCCCAGGTGCAGCACTGGGTCGACCATTTTTAGCGCTGTTTTTGTAGCCGAACCGTAGACAACACTACCGGAATCCAAACGAGACCCTACCAAAGCGGTATAAAGGCGCAGCAGGAGTTGTTCATCTGCACCGTATGATTGGTGAGACAGGACTTTAAAAATATTCATTGTTTTTAGACATTTTTGTTTGAGTTGTTTGATGTGAGATTTGAATGTGAGTTTTTCATCCATCACCACACCCAAAAACGTATGTTCCTTTTTAACAGGGATTGGGTCACCATTGAGGTTTATTTCAGGATCGGGCCTTACTCCACGTCTCCTTGAGAATATGACACAGGTACTTTTTGTGGGATTAAGTTAGAAACCATTTTCGTCTGCCCAGCGAGAGAGTTTTTTAACCCCAAGCTGGACTTGACGTTCACATATAGATATGTTACAAGATTTAAAAGATATTTCTACATCATCCACATACACTAAACAGGAGATCGATGGAGGCAACGCTTTCCGAAGCGAATTCATCTTGATGCTAAACAGCGTGCAGCTCGAAACTCCGCCTTGAGGCACGCCATTTTCTCGAATGTGAACTCTGGACAGTGCCGACCCGACTCTCACACGAAATGTTCGTTTGGACAGGTAACTATCAAGAGTGTTCAACATATTACCTGTTACACCATACGATTTTAAGTCTGCAAGGATGCCGTGACGCCATGCCGTATCGTACGCTTTTTCGATGTCAAAAAATACGGTCATGCAATACTGTTTGTGTATAAAGGCATCTTTGATGTATGATTCTAATGCAACAAGCTGATCATTTGTGGATCGCCCTGCGCGGAAGCCTGCCTGCAGCCCTCGAAAAGACCATTGTACTCCAGAAAGTACACGAGCCTACGGTTTATCATCTTCTCGAGGAGCTTACACAGGCAGCTTGTCAGGGCGATGGGACGATAACTGGCTGGAGAGGAGGGGTCCTTCCCCTCCTTCAGAAAGGCCAAAACTATGGCCTCCTTCCAAGACCTTGGAAGCTGCCCCGAAAGCCATATTCTGTTGTAGAGGTGTAGGAGTGTCTCAAGAGTGTCTGCATGTAGGTGTTGTATCATGGTGTATGTAATGCTGTCTGCCCCTGGAGCTGAGGGCTTACAAGTGGCAAGAGCAACTTTCAGCTCATGAAGTATGAATTCAGAGTTGTAAGCAGAATTCGACTTGTTCTTCTCGTAAGGGCTCCTTTTCTGCAGATGTTTTGTGTTGCATGAAAGTATTCGTGTAGCGTGCTGAGGTGGACACGTGTTGGAAGTGTTGTGCGAGTGTATTAGCCTGGTCTTCCAGTGTGTCCCCTGTTGTACTAACCAGGGGCAGGCTGTGTGTCTGTTGTCCTTTTAGTTTTCGTATACGTGTCCAGACTTTGTGTGTGTGTGTGTGGACGAATTGATAGAAGTGAGGAAGGTGCGCCAACTCTCCCTTTTCGCCTCACGGCGCAGTCGCCTCCCAAAAGCCTTTGCCCGTTTAAACGAAATGAGATTATCTGACGTGGGGGTACCGGCGAATGACACCCCACGCCTTGTTCTGGGCCTCTCGCGCCCGCCTGCAGTCCTCGTTCCACCAGGGCCTCCTTGGACTACGGGACCCACTGGAGGCCTGGGGAATGGATTTTTCGGCGGTGTCGACTATGTGCGCCGTGACGAGTTGGGCGGCTTCCTCCACGTGTAGGTGTTTTATGGATGTGTGGTGTAGTTGAGATGTTTGTGTGAATGTGCTCCAGTTTGCTTTTGATTCATTAAACCTTTTATGGGAAGATGGACTGCATGGGCCTTTACCTATTTATGTTAGGGAAGTGGGGAAGTGGTCACTACCATATGGGTCCGTGCCCACACCCCACTCCGGACATGGAAAGAGAATTGCAGAACCAATAGCCAAGTCGAGATGTGAGTATGTATTATGTCCTAAGTTATGGTATGTAGGCTGCTTTTTGTTGAAAAGGCATGCTCCTGAAGATGTAAGAAATTTCTCAATCAGGCGACCTCGGGCATCCGTTCTGTAGGAGCCCCAAAGAGAGTTGTGTGCATTAAAGTCGCCTGTTAGGATGTACGGTTCGGGCAGCTGGTCGACCAGCGCCTGGAAGTCAGAGCTCGAAAGTGCATAATCCGGACGAATGCAAATGGAGCATACCGTTATCAACCTATTAAAAATTATTGTGCGTATTGCTACAGCCTCAAGGACGGTGTTGAGAGCGATAGGGTGGCATGCTAGGGATTTCCGGGCTATGATGGCTACACCGCCCGAAGAGTGTGTGCAACCAACCCTATCCTTTCTGAATACCATGTACCTATTTAAGAAATTTGTGTGATTTATTTAAGAAATTTGTGTGATTGGGATTGAAATGCGTCTCCTGAAGACACATCACACTTGGCTGGTTCGAATGCAATATCTCATGGACATCATCAAGATTTTTAATGAGGCCTCTACAGTTTCATTGAGTAATATTTTCTCTTCCCATCATGGATATTTAGAATCTACTGAAGTCTGTGTGTATGTGTGTTCATGTGTCTTTCGGGGCTGTTACTCTAGGATTTGGCTTTTTGGGCCTTTCTGCTGCTGGCTTGGGCGTCGGAGGCCGCTCCTTGCGCTGCGTTGCAGGCAGGAACGGCCCGACATCCATCTCGTCTTCTGATGTCTGAGGGGTGCCCGACGGATCGGGCCCCCCGGACTTGGCCCCCCTTCGGGAGCCCTTCGTTTGAGCCGCCACCGCCGCGGGCGTCGGGGACGCCAAAAGTGGCACGGGCGGTGCGGTGGCGGTGGGAGCCGATGCGGGGCCCGTGGTGTCCATCACCTCGGTACCCTCCAACGCACTGGAGGACGGGGAGGCGGAGGAGGGAGCGGCACTGGTCCCAACAGAAGTGGTTTGCACCACAACCGCTGCTGCCTCAGCAAGCGGCGTGGAGCCGTGTTGGGCTACGTGAGGCAACCCAGCGGGGGGCGGCGGCGGGACCAGGTCAGACTCGCTGAACTGGGTCCCTGTGGACACCAGACGCCGCTCCGCCCCCCGGCGAGCTGCGTGGGCGTACCTCCCCAGGGGGAAAGAGGCGAACCTCTTTCGCGCCTCTTGGAAGGTAAGGTTCTCAGTGACTTTTACCTTGATGATCTCCTTCTCCTGTTTGAATTTCTCGCATGTTCTAGAGTAGGCCCCGTGGGGTTCCTGGCAGTTAGCACAGATGAGGGTTTGCGATGGGCAGTTGTCAGATGGATGATCGTGTTGTGCACACTTGGCGCATGTTAGTCGACCACGGCAGGCGGCAGTGCCATGCCCAAACCGCTGGCATTTAAAACACCGGCGCGGGTTGGGGATGTATGGCCTGACGGGGCAATGAATGGAACCTGCATTTACTGATTCAGGAACTGTGGAATGGTCGAAAGTCAATATTATATGTTTTGTTAGGATTTCCTTGTTATCTCGACGAATGATGATACGCCTCACTGTTGTCACACTTTGGTCCTTAAGGCCTTCCAACAGATCGGTGTCAGTTTCATTCATCAGATCTGACTCAGAGATCACACCCTGGGAGCTATTAAGGCTACGGTGGGGTGTGACCCTGATGTCGAGATCTGCGATGCGAGTTTGAGTCAAGAGATTTGTAGCTTGTTGCTTGTTATTCACTTCTACAAGAACTTCTCCTGTTCTGAGTTTTTTGGCTTTGTAGGACTGATCAACAATGCCCTCAATAAATCTGGAGATCAGGAAGACAGACTTTGTGGCAAGGGGGTTCGACGCATCAACAGATTCAATTACCAAAAACTTAGCATAGTTGTCCGGCTTTGGGAAACTCGTCGTTGGCAACGGAGGAAAGGATACTTCGGTGCGGCCCCTTTTAGGGGGCCGAGCTTTGGATTTGGAAAATTTGGAAACCATATATCATAGTATAAAAGCAGGGAGACGGGGGCACTTTCTCCTTTGACCTTACCCTGGTAGTCAAAGAGGTCCCGGAGCTCCCTGCCTGGTAGACAGGCAGGGAGCCCATCGGCCGGAGCTTGACCAAGGCTCCGACGGCCACCGTTTACGGGTTCTACTCTTCACCTTTAAACACCTCGCCACGGTTGGACACGGCTTATGTTGGGAGCTCGGGGTCCGCGGTGTCGTTGCTCACCGTCACCATGAATACTAAAGGTGCCCCGTGCGGGGAAAGGTAAGCAAGGGTTCCCGGGAGTATCGTGCGCCGTCCTGCGAGACGTCTACTTCTGAGGCTCGGTAAATCAGTCCTCGAGCAACCAGGTGAGCCGTTTCCGCACCACCAAAGCCCACGTGGCCGGGGGTCCAGTGGAGGATTATGGTTTGGTAAGGAGGAGGGCGGGATAGGAGAATTTGGCGAGCAGGGAAGGAGATGTGGCCCTGTGCGAAATTTCGTACGGCCGTTTTAGAACCGGAGAATATGTGAGATGGGGGCGGTTGGTGTGTTGTGGCCAGCGCTACTGCCGCTTCCTCGGCCTCGAGGGGTGGGCTGTGCGGATGGTGGCTGCCGCTGCTGGGAACGGTCTGTATCCTGTTATAATAGCGGCAGCGAAAACTGGAGGTCGGTGCCCGTATTTTGCGGCGTCCACGTAAATTGAGTCAGGAGATGGGGGAATACGCTTAAGTGTGCCAAGGCGCGGGCCCTTCGTCGGGATGCGTGGTGGGTAGGATGCATGTGGCGGGGAAGGGGGAGGATCTTGGGTTTTTCACGGTGGGATAGGGGTATATGGTAAAGTTGGGAGAAGGAGCTCGAGCAGTGAGGTTGAGTTTGTGTAGGAGGATCGAACCTGTGGGGGTTGCGATTTTCGAGGAGCTCGGGGATGGTGTTAAATGTGCCAGTTGAGAGAAGCCCTATCGTGGAGGTGTTGGGAGGAAGAAGTGCTGCTCTGTATACCCTGCGCTGTAAGGATTCCAACTTGTCGAGTTCCGCTTTTGTGAGGGATAAGTAAGGTATACAGTACGTGAGGCCGCTGAGGCGTGATGTGAATAGCTGTAACGAGTTGTAATCTGTCTTTTTCAGCGGGGCCGTGGCCGCGGGCAGTGATCCCGCCGATGAGCCTTGCTGTTTTTGTCGCGTGTCGGCTGAGTGTTTGTATTGTGGAAGAATTGCCTCGATTTTGCTGTAGGGTCAGTCCGAGTATGGTGGGGGTTTGCGTAGGTGTTATTGGCTGGCCATTATGTGGATTTGTATGGGGGGCGGCCAAAGTGCGGCCAGGCAGCGTGGGATTAGGAGGAGTTTGTGGGACGTTTAAGGGGAAAACGATAAGCTTGCCGACTGGGCGAAGTTGTGTATAGTGTCCGTAGCGGTTTGAAGGGTGGATTCTATGCGGCCGTCGCTGCCATAAGTTACCCAAACTGTAATGTCGTCGGCATAGAGACTACTATGGAGGGAGGGGATCTTGGCGAGTGCCGTAGCGAGAGGAATAAGAGCTATAGTAAACAGTGTGGGAGATAAGATCGAACCTTGGGAGGTGCCACAGTTGGGAAGTTGAAGAATTGGGGATTGTCTATTGCCGAGTTTAAGTGTGGTTGTCCGTTCAGACATAGAGGATTGAACGAAATTGAAGCGAATTGAGCCTACTTTCAAGTTATTCAATCAGGACAGGATAGCTGAGCGTGAATTTAGATCAAAAGCTTGCGTTAGATTTATGGTAAGGAGTGCCGAAGTGTCTCGATCCGGGGAGAGGCGATCGCGCATCAGCGCACTCTGTTCTTCAGTTGAAACCTGAGCGGCTAAACGGCGAAAGCGCTGCCGAACATGCAAAGATGTCACACACCTCAACGACGTTTAGAACGCAAGCGAAAAACCTCGACCGAAGAGCGGGTCTACTTTTAGTCAGCTCCGAGAGAGACAGCCTTGTCTTGTCTATTCGAAAGTTGAACGGCTTATTTTAGATTATTTAGTACCGTTATATCGTGACAGCAAATAATTATATATACAAAAGGTGGAATAAGGCACTTTATTTCAGTGCCTAAAATATTATTTCTCATACAGTCGACCCTCGTTATAACGAAGCAGTACTGGGACAGCAAATTAGTTCGTTATGTCTGATATTCGTTGTAACAATATAGGTAAAAATTGGCTCCAACAAATCTACAATCTGGCTCGCACAAAAATAATTGACACAAAAATGCATTTCTTAGCCTTCGAACCCACTCTAAACAAGGTAACGCTTACCTTTATCCTTGTTGCATTTCTAGCTCAATGAACCGGAACATGAGTACGTGAAATTACAACAGAAGAAAGTTCACTTGACAAAACAGGTCTGCGTGTTTATTTATTTGATGATGGATGTGACCTTCATCTGGTGGCTACTCACAACACTGAGCAGGATGGAGTTTTCCACAGTGTCATTCAATAAAATGGCCTTTATAATTCTGCCGTTTCGGATGCCGGAGGGATTTTCCAAGTAGCTTCTCAGCCTCCTGGTCAAATATGTCTTCGTTATATCCGATGCCGCACATGGGTCTCACGGTTTCAGTTTTGTTGTAAAAGAATAACTGTCGTTGAAATAAAGCGTGACCTACCAAAGTTCGTATTTAGTTCGCTATAGCGGATAATTGGCGCTATCAGTGTTCTTTATAACGAGGTTCAACTGTATTTACTTTGGATGACGTTTCGGTTTACATACACACAGGGCACCAGCGGTGACGCGAATGATCCCCGTCGACGGAGATAAAGTTATTGCTTAGCTAAAAGTGTTTCTGTTGTTGACGCTCTTGGCGCGATAGTTATACCTGTCACAAAGCCTACGCAGTCCCCGCCATCGTTGATCCAAAAGCAACCTGATGATGATGATGGTTGGGAGTTTTATGGCGCAAGCTCGACTAAGGGCAAAGAGCGCCAATGAAGTTTTTTTTATGAGAGCAAAGTGATTGAAAACGCAAAACATTTAGCTAAAAACCGTTGCTACCTGCCCAGCCACCTAGCTTGTTAACGCCAAGCTGGACTTGGCGCTCGCAGATAGACAGGTTACAAGACTTTAAGGATAATTGCACGTCGTCTACATTGATTGAGCAGGAAATGGATGGTGGCAATGCCTTTCTGATTGAATTCATTTTTACAATAAAGAGAGTGCAACTCAAAACTCCCCCTTGCGGCACGCCATTTTCGTGCACGTGAACCCTTGAGAGTGCACTTCCAACTCTAACACGAAAGGTTCTTTCAGACAAGTAGCTGGAAAGTGTGTTCAGCATGTTACCCAACATGCCGAAGGACTTCAGGTCGGTTAAGATGACGTACCGCCACGCGGTATCTTACGCTTTTTCAAGATCAAAGAATACTGTCAAACAGTACTGCTTATGTAGGTAGGCATCTTTAATGTAGGATTCTAGCGCTACTAGTTGGTCATTTGTAGATCGTCCCACCCTGAAGCCTGCCTGGCAGCCCTCGAGAAGACCGTTCTACTCAAGAAAGTACACGAGTCCCCCTTTTATCATCTTCTCGAAGAGCTTACACAGGCAGCTTCTCAGGGCAATGGGACGATAACTGGCAGGAGAGGAAGGGTCCTTTCCTTCCTTCAGGAAAGCCACTACTATGACCTCCCTCCAAATTTTGGACTTTGCCCGAAAGCCATATTTTATTGTATAGGTGTAGGAGTGTTTCAAGAGTGTCTGGGTGTAGGTGTTGTATCATGGTGTATGTGATTTTGTCTGCACCTGGAGCTGAAGGCTTACCTGTGGTCAGAGCGGCCTTCAGCTCATGGATTGAAAAAGGGGAATTGTAGGAAGTGTGCGACTTGTTGTTATCACGCAGGGACTTCTTGGCAGATGTTTTGTGTTTTATGAAAGTGTTTGTGTAGTGTGCTGAACTGGACACGTGTTCAAAATGTTGTGCAAGCATGTCAGCCTGGTCTTCGAGTGTGTACCCTGTTGTGCTAACCAGGGGCAGGCTGTGTGTCTTTTGTCCTTTTAGTTTCCGTATTCGTGTCCAGACTTTGTGAGTGTCGGTGTACGAGTTGATAGAAGTGAGGAAGGCGCGCCAACTTTCCCTTTTCGTCTCACGACGCACACGCTTCCCCCCCAAAAAAACTCATATGCTAGCGCCGATTAGCCTAGCCAAAGCCAGCGCATACCGAGACACGCATTGTCGGATCAGCTGTTCGTGGCTAGGATGAGGTAAATGCGCCGAATGTCTGGCGCTTTACGTTTGCATTTATTTATCTCGATGGTAGATGTGGCGACGACGTTTCTCGCTTCCGACGGCGCGTTTCGACGAGCGGCGTGCGGCACCACCACTCACCACCCGTTTCAATTTGGCGCCGCGGCGTCCTGGAAGCAGACGACGCGCCTCCGTTGCTATAGCGACGGGGCGCATGCGCAGAGAGCAGTGGAAGTGCGATCAAGTGCGAAACATCACCCTCGCGAGGGGCACGATCAAATGCAGAGCATTTCCGGGGGCGCACGACGTTAAGTAGTTTGCGTTACGTTAATGTTGTTGCACTTGTGGCAACTGCTGACGAGAGAGCGCTCGTCAGCAGTAATTTGAATGAGTCAACGATATAAGGCGCGTTCGTAGCGTCCCATTCTGTGTCGGCTTTGTGGCGCAGAGGGTAGAGCACCATGTACATTGCGTTCCGCCCGCAGGGTGGAGGGATCGAAACCTGGCGCCGGATAGTATTTTCTTTTATATAGTGTAGGGGGAAGGGTGCGGACTACGACTACGGACGTCAACGCGGGTGACATCGTGAGTTACTAAAATGCTCTGCATTTAAAAGCCTTTGCCCGTTTAAAGGAAATGAGATTATCCGACGTGGGGTACCGGCGAAGGACACCCCACGCCTTGTTCTGGGCCACTCGCGCTCGCCTGCAGTCCTCGTTCCACCAGGGCCTCCTTGGGTTGCGTGGGGCACCGGAGGCCTGGGGAATGGACTTTTCGGCGGCGTCGAGGATGTGCGCCGTGAGCAGTTGGGTCGCCTCTTCTACGTGTAGGTGTTTTTTGGATGTGTAGTGCAGTTCAGATGTTTCTGTGAATGTACTCCAGTTTGCTCTTCTCTCATTGAACCTTTTATGAGAGGGGAAGTGTTTGTACCTTTACCTATATGTATGTCAATTTGGTGGGGAAGTGGTCACTACTATATAGGTTTGTGTCCACATGCCACTCAAGAAATGGGAAAAGAACTGCAGAGCCAAGAGCCAAGTCAAGATGTGAATAACTGTTTTGTCCTATGTTATATTATGTAGCTTGGTTTTTGTTAAAAAGGCATGCTCCCGATGATGTTAGAAATTTTTCAATTAGGCGACCTCGGGCATCTGTGCGGGAAGAGCCCCAGATTGAATTATGTGCATTCAGGTCGCCTAAGACTAAGTACGGTTCAGGTAGTTGATCTATCAGGGCCTCAAAATCAGTGTTCGATAGTTGGTAATCCGGAGGGATGTAGAGGGAGCACACCGTTATTAACCTATCAAATAATTGTTCGAATCGCGACAGCTTCAAGCATGGTGTTTACGTGGATGGTGTGACACGCTAAGGATTTTCGGGCTACTATGGCCACACTACCTGAAGAATAAGTGCAAGTGTGCCTGTATTTTCGAAATACTAAGTAGCCATTCAAGAAGTTAGTATGTTTACTATTTAGGTGTGTTTCCTGAAGACACATGAGACTTGGCTGATGTGAATGAAGTATCTCGTACACATCATCTAGATTGTTGATAGGGCCTCTCCAGTTCCATTGAATGATGTTGTCTGTTCCCATTATTTACATTGAAGAATGACTGTAGTGTGTGTGTGTGTGTGTGCGTGTGTGTGTGTGTGTGTGTGTGTGTGTGTGTGTGTGCGTGCGTGTGTGTGTGTGTGTGTGTGTGTGTGTGTGTGTTCATGTGTCGTCTTTCGGGGATGTTACTCTGGGATTGGGCTTTTTGGGCCTTTCTGTAGGCTTGGAAGTCGGTGGCCACTCCTTGCGCTGCGTTGCAGGCAGAAACGGCCCGACATCCATCTAGTCGTCGGATGTCCGAGGGGTGCCCCACGGACCGGGCCCCCCGGGCTTGGCCCCCCGGCCTTGGCCCCTTTTCGGGAGCCCTTCGTTTGAGCTGCCACTGCCAGGGGGCGTCCGGGGCACCAGAGGTGGCACGGGCGGTGCGGTGGCGGTGGGAGCCGGTGCGGGGTACCCGGTGTCCATCCCCTCGGCACCCTCCAACGCTCTGGAGGAAGGGGAGTCAGGGACGGGAGCTGCACCGGTCCCGACAGAGGGACCTGGTCAGACTGGCTGAACTGGGTCCCTGTGGAGACCAGACGCCGCTCCGCCCCCCGGCGAGCTGCGTCAGCGACAAGCATATCGGGCCAGCAGACGCGGCACCCTGATTGGTCAATTAAAATGACGTCACACACACATTAACCGGATGTGACGTTTGATTTTTTTTCTCGCCAGGGCAGTCATTTGGCAGCGTGAGTTCAGAGGACGGTACTCTGTTCTGTGGTCCATCCTTTGTGCAACGTCAGGCAGCCAGGTTCGAGTGATGTAATTACGCGGAGTTTTAGTTGGCGAGAGCCCACTCAAATTCAAGTGCAGGTTGCGGCTGCGCTTGTTGCCGTTTGTGGAGACCTGCACATTTGGCTTCGGTGGCCACAACGCACTCCGGCTGTCCGAAGCAGTGTCGCGCTTGCGTTGCCGGCCGGCAGATTTCGCCGTTGTCTATGTTGGGGGGAACGATCTAGACCGGACCGGCGCAGATCCGCAGCGGATATGTGACAGCATCAAGGTGTGTACAGAGGAAACACTCGCACTATTTTGTTTCTGTGGGAAGGCGGGATGGACATCGAATGTCGCCCTATTTGTGTTGTAGGCCCTGGTGACCCAGCTGCAGCGCGAGGTGGCCCCTGCCGTGTGCGTCTTCACAGTGTTGCCTCGTTGCTTCCAGTCGGCAAGCGCGAGTTCCACTCGTCGTTTGCTGAACAGGAAGCTAACGGCCACCCTGAAGCGTATGCGGGACGTCTACATACTGAACACTGAGGTAACTATGGAAGAGCTCGTATAGGTCTACGTGTATGGTTTGGTACTCTAGTGGCTACGTATAACTATTTCTAAAGTGGTGTTAAAAAATTACAAATTGTACGCAACTTTAGCTAGTTTTGCGTGGAAGTATGTGTATAGAAGGTACCATTCTGTTCTAAAAACATGTTGACCGACCACGTGCATCCCCGGCGACGTCGCTGTGTTCTCAAAATGCATGTTATCAAACTTGCCGTACCCCCTAGCGTTTGCACTTAAGTACGTTAATAGAGTAGCTCCGGAAATAGGAGCTAAACGTCCCACTTCATACGAAACTTTAAAGAAGTCCGCCTTACAAAATTAGTTATGGCAGAGAGTGCCACTAAATGTTTGCTACATGGTTTAATACCCCGGCTACACTAGGGTCCGAATGTCATTTGACTCAAATGGGGTGCTTCTAATGTCATTCAGCATCCGCCGTGCTACACCACAATTTCCATGGCATTTGAAGGATTTCACAATTGCTCGCCGTGCTGTAGTGGCACTGTTGTCGCCCCGTTCCGTTTTCGTACAATAATACAACGATCAAATTTAGGAGCAGTTTTAGGCAGTAAAATGATGTCAAATTAGAAGAGGCACCAGTTTTTACTCTAATGTGGCGGCTGTCTTGCGTAGTTTCTTTTTTTGCAGCAGCACAAAAATGTGTAAGCGCTAACCAAGGTATGGGACATGCCATTGAGGAATTAGTGCGCCAAAATTCACTCACTGTTGACGGATTGTTTTTATTGGAATTAGTTGGATTTTGCAAGGACTCCGTGTCCGTTCCGCATGGCAATGCTCCTAGCCGCTTTAAAGCCTATTTCGGTTTTTGAGCCCGATTGTAACGCGTACGCAAATATTAAGGCTGCCTTTGAAGAAAAGCGGGTGTGCGTTATAATCGTGAAAATACGATAGCTCCTTTTCTGGGAACCCCGCCGCTCCCCTCACCTAGATTCTTTGGACGGGGTTCATATAAACGCGGGAGGGGTCGAGGTAGCTGAACCCGCCAGTCGACTGGACCCTTTATCGTTGAGTCCATGTATCCGGGCCTAAAATTCTCCTTTAAAATCCTCCCACATCCCACGGGGAGTTGATTTGGACTCCTGTCCATGCGCGGCTGGAAGGAAACGAAGCGGCTAACCTTGCAGCTCGAGAGCTAACCCACCGAGCTGTGCCAGGTCGCACGCCTTCCCATGGAACCCAACCAACCCACGACAGCCTTCGGATTTTCCAGGAAATTACCTTCCACTACCTTCTCTCTCGCCGACGCTTCCATCCACCCCATTGGTCACTTTCTATCACTGAGGGACGGTACTGGCGCCTTCTCCAAACCAACACCCTCCCCTGTCGCGCCAGACTACACGCAATTTATTCATCTGTATTTCCCTCTCCCCAATGCCCCGACTGTGGAGCCCACGAAACAGTTGCTCATATCATTTGGCAATGCCCTCAAAACACATTCCATCTCATCTCTTGTGTGGAGCACTGACAGGCGGCGTTAGGCAGCTCGGATCCGCGGGTACAGCAAGGACTCGCTGAACGGGCAGCCCAGGTCACCGGCGCCCTCCAAGCGCTGGTGACCACTCATTGTAGGCTCTCGGTGGGCTGTACACATTCGCTACGTACAGTTCACACCCCTTTTTGCCAATGCGCACGGGCAAAAAGGGGTGTGAACTGTACGTAGCGAATGTGTACAGCCCACCGAGAGCCTACAACGCGGACTTCAAACAACTTTTTGTAGACACTACGCATAAGGGTGCCGTCAGCATTAGAGCTGGGGATTTTAATGCGCAACACCCCGCATGGGGGTACAAGAAAACTACCGCCAAGGGAAGGAAACTGGAAACGCTGATCTGCAACTCTGGGTATACGATCCTCAACAACGCCAACGAATTCACCAGGGAAGGCAACTCAGTCGAACGAGATACCAACCCAGACTTGACGCTGTACAAGGGAGCCTACAAGTGTAGCTGGACGAACACACGGGAAACACTAACGAGTGATCACTTCATTATAGGAACCCACTAAGTATTCGAGGACTCAAGAAAGAAAGTCCATCTGTCTCACAAATTGGCACAAATTTCGCGAGGATCAAGAAACGCCCCTTCAGGATCTCGATCAGTGGGTACGGGCAACTGCAAGTGCGAATGGACAAAACTTCCACAGAAGTCCAAGCCAACGAACAGTACCCCGATGTAGACGCCCATCTTCTACATATATGGGAAGCGCGGCATGGACTTGTTAAGAGGTGGAAAAAACAAAAACATAATAAAAGACTCAAGCTCAGGATTGCCCGTATCTCCAAAGAAGCGCAGGATTATGCAGAGGCGCTTACACGTACCAACTGGCATAACCTGTGCGAGAAGCTCAACGGCAACCTCAGCGCCAAACGTACGTGGTCACTTTTACGCAGCCTCATACAGCCAAACCAGTCCACGACAGACAAAGCTAAGGACATAACTCGCCTGCTACACAGACAAAACAAAGATCCGGGGCAGACACTGGAGGAACTAGCCAGCATATACCTACCTCCCAAAGATGACCCGGAATATCCAGACTATGCAGGAGACGCAAACGATCTTCAATACTTGAATGGTCCTATTACCATAGAGGAAATACAGGCTGCCCTGGAGTTCACGAAACGCAACACGACACCGGGACCGGATGGAATACAGTACAAGCTCATCAAAAATCTCTCGGATGAGGACTATGCCCGCCTTGCAGCCTTCATGAATCAAGCCTGGGAACAAGGCGAGATCCCGATAGCATGGAAGACGGCTCGGGTCATACTAATACCTAAACCAGGAAAAAAAACTCGATCTCCACAATTTAAGGCCCATATCATTAACGTCCTGTTTGGGCAAGCTCATGGAAAAGGTAATATTAATCAGGCTCACCAAGTACCTCGAGGACACGAACGCGCTTCCGCACACGCTCATTGGCTACAGAGAGAGGATTTCGGCACAGGACTGCCTTCTCCAACTCAAGGAAGATATATTAGACGACCCCAGCACTGCTCAAATCCGAGCGGTCCTCGCCTTAGACCTCTCGAAGGCATTTGATAATGTCGCGCATGACCTAATACTGGCCAATTTGCAAGAAACAAACTGCGGCTCAAAAATTTACAACTATGTGCGGAGCTTTCTGCGTGACCGGATGACAACACTCACGTTGGGACCAATCGAGTCCCGTGCAAAGGAAGCCTCCAATCGTGGCACACCTCAGGGTTCCATACTATCACCCCTCCTTTTTAATATCGCGATGAAGAACCTACCAGCGCAACTTAACCGCATCGGTGATATCAAGCATGCAATATATGCCGTTGATATCACCATATGGACAACCAAATTGATTGATTGATTGTGGGGGTTTAACGCGCCGACGCAACGCAGGCGATGAGGCGCGCCGTAGTGGAGGGCTCCGGATTAATTTTGACCACCTGGGGATCTTTATCGTGCGCCGAAATCTCGTACACACGGGCGTTTTTGCTTTTCGCCTCCATCAGAAAAGCGGCCGCCGCGGCCGGGAATCGAACCCGCGACCTCGTGCTCAGTAGCGCAACGCCTTAGCCACTGAGCCACCGCGGCGGGTTATGGACAACAAAAGGCTCCCCAGCACAAGTCGAAGAAGCACTTCAACAATCGGCCGAAGAGGTCAAGCGCTACGCCAGTAGCGGTGGCCTCGCCTGTTCTGCTGAAAAATCAGAGCTTCTCGTTGTAACTAAGCACAATAGCAAGCAACAACAAGTCCAACTGAAGGTGATACTGCAAGGCAGAGCCATACCCCAGCGTTCGCACATCAAAGTACACGGATTGACACTACAAAGCAACGGAAAAGCCAACCATACGGTCCGGAAACTCTTAGATCAGGGAAATCAGGTGATACACATGCTACGAAGAATTACGAACAGGCACCGGGGTCTTCGGGAAGCTGATGTCCTTCGCCTTAACGCAGCTCTCATCACTTCCAGGATACTTTATCCTTTGCCATACCAAAATCTCAACAAATCTGAACTCAAAAGCATAGAGGTGCTTTTAAGAAAGGCCCATAAGATCGCACTCGGGGTGCCCACGTATACCTCAACAAAGGCACTGGAAGACACCGGCACAACAAAGTCTTTGGAGGAACTGCTTAACGCGCACAAAATTAATCAGCTACAACGACTGCGAAGCACGGCACAGGGCATAAGCACCCTTCACAACCTACGATACGACACCAGCCAATATGAGGGAAGCACGTACGGACAACTGGAGCCTTACATACGGGGGAAAATCTGCACTGCTCCTCTACCCCGCAATATGCATCCGGAGAGGAACAGGGAAAGACGAACCCTTCGTGTTAAGGCCATCCTGAAGCAGATCAACAAGACCGAGCCACAACCCGAACTCTACTACACTGACGCCAGCCTCCTAGATGGGACGGGTGTCACCGTTGTCGTAGACGGAAGTCATACCCTCATCACAGCAGCCACAGAACTTGACCTCAATGCAACCGTCGATGTGGAGACTAGGGTAATCGCGCGTGCTATAGAGCACTCTTGCCGTTCTGTGCCAGACACCGGTACAGTGTACATCTACAGTGACTCTCAATCTGCATGCCGGCAACTTCTCTGCAACCGAATGCACAGAAATACCGCTCACATACTTGTCACGAAGACAAGGACGATGCAGTTGTGTTGAATGAGAAACACGTTTATTGGAGCGAACTTGTGCTCCCCTAACAACTCAAAAGAATACAGAGGCGGCGAAGCAGCGGTCAACAAAGTGACTTGCACAGGTGAGTGTCGTCGAATCGAATGCTCCGGCGTCCGCACTGCAGGCTTTTTATCTTTCGGCGCGCGTGGTTCTCGAAACGTCGATTCACATCGAGAACATAGAAGATCCAGGAAGATTATTCTGGGCTGTTCACGTTAGATCGGAATGCTCTCCCTCACAACAGATAACACATGCGGCACAGAAAGAAAGAATGGAACACGCACTTCCCTTGGCGCAGAGATAACACAGACCGGCGCAGCCGGGCGGTAAAAGCAAAACACAAATAAACAAACCCAATGTATGGTTCGCGGCATACTGAACAAGGTATTCGCTTCAAGTCAAAAGTGCTACAAGGTAATCTGGGTACCTGGGCACGAAGGCATGCCAGGAAATGAGAGCGCACACGCACTTGCCCGAGCGTTAAACCACCGGGCGCCTGAGCATGCACTTCCACATTCAAGTGAACGCAGGGCGCAACCAGGACCTCAAGAACCAGTTGACACCAGGGATCTGCTACGGACAGCCCGTCAAAACAGACAAAAGTACCCAACACCACACAAAACACTCACTCGTCGGGAATCCGCTGTACTAAGGCAAATTCAGACAAACACGCTACCTACTGTACACCTAACACACCGATTTCAACGATTACCGCGTACCCCCAAGTGTCCTAACTGCGGGGACTACCCTAGCATCTATCACGCTCTCTGGACATGCACACAGAAACCTAACCTTTCCCCCATACGCAATCCTACCCCCACTTCATGGGAAAGAAGGCTGGCCGACTCTAGCGCGGAAGTGCAAAGAACACTCATTGAACGCGCAGAGAAGGCCCTGTCGGCTATCCCGGGAGCTCCGGACTAGGGGATCCTTGCAAAAATAAAGTTTTCTTCTTCTTCATCTTCATCGTTGGCCCAACGGTTCCAGAATAAAGTTCTTTCTCTCTCTCTCTCTCATGTTGCTAAATCGTGTTAGGGGTTGGTTGGTTCCAGGATTTGTTGAAATGGCGTCACCACTCTCGCAATTCACCTGCGTAAGGATGACTCTGGTGACGTAACCAGCCACATACACTGCTGCTGATAGCTCCAGTGGAGGCAGGTGATACGGCAAAACGTCAGCTTTGAGCCCTTGAAGCTGGTGCAAGGAATATCTTGAAAGTTGAGAGCTTGGAGGAGAAGTTGGTACTGATTCATAATAATCATCATCAGCCTATCTACGCCCACTGCGGGGCAAAGGCCTCTCCCATAGATTTTCAACTATACCGGTCCTGTGCTAACTGCGTCCAATTTATCCCCGCAAACCTTATCTCATCTACTCAACTAACTTTCTGTTGCCCCCTGCCACGCTTGCGCGCTTGCCTTCTCTAGGGATCCACTCTGTTGCCCTTAATGACGAACATCTCTCTTGCCTTCGCATTACATGCCCTGCCCACACCCATTTCTTCTTCTTAATTTCTACTAATACCAACGCGCAGTACCAACAGCAGTACGCATCGGTACTTCTATTTTTACGTGTGCTTTCGTAACTTCCACTGTTTATCCCCCAATTCTCACTTCTGTAAAAAGAATGCGCCCTAAATTTAAGCGCAACTAGCTCGCTCGGCAAGCTTGGAAGCTCTGCCTAATTTGCGTTTGTTCTTGCTGGCCTCAGCCAATCGCAAAGCTGGTGCGTATGGCATTATAGCTGATGATGATGGTTCGGTTTTTTTGGTGCAAGGCCGACTATGGGCAAAGAGCGCCAAAGAAAAAGTTATTTAATGGGCGATGAGACTAAATACTAAAACCTGTGAGTAGAAGTAACAGTCACGCAATGCAAAACACAAATGAGATGGCTGGTGTATAGGGCCAGGATGAGTACACGTGATATGATAAGAGCTGCAGAAATTTTACTTCCGCTAAAAACTTAAGAACACGTTGAGTAGAAAACATTGGTTCGTCGGCTAAAAGTATGATGGGTGCAAAGGAATGTGTCGTCTGTATAATTCAGGGAAATGTTTGTGTCGTGTTGTGTCAAGTGCCTTGCATGTGATTAGTATGTGGACTACGGATAGGCCATTTCCACACCTGCTACACGTGGGTCCCGCAGTTCTAGTGAGTAGGTGGGAGTGCGTCACATGTGTATGGCCTATCCGCAGCCTGGCCAGGGCGACTTCAGTGTATCTGTTGTGTGAATCAGTTGTGTAGCGTCCCAATTGTGGTTTTATTCCATGTAATTGGTTGTTTGTTTGTTGACTCCAGTGTAATTGCCATGTGTTACGAAGCTGTCGTTTGATGTGTGTCTTTAGGTCGGTGAAAGGTTCTGTTGTAATGTCGACTGTAGTCATGAGAGCAGCATCACCAGCCATTTGATCGGCGGGCTCATTGCCAGGGATTCCACAATGCCCTGGTACCCAGCATATAGTTATTTCAAGATTTGAGGCATAAGCAGTGATTAGTACCTTGAAAGAGCATTGATCACATAGTGTTTAGATCAACTTCATAATGACAGTGCCTGTACAACGCTTCTAGAGTCTGTGTACACGATGGACTGTGAATTTTATGTTTGATGATGTGGTTTGAAACGAGTAAAATGCCATATGCTTCTGCCGTGTAAATACTGTTATGAAAATTCATTGTTTTGCTTACTCTAAAATTTGGTCCGTGCGCTGCACAAGAGACAGTAGGACCAGTTTTTGACGCGTCGCTATAAAATTCTGCGCACCTGTACTTGTCCTGCAGGAACAGGAAGTGCTGCAGAATTGCACTGCTGGGTACTCTATTTTTTTGTACTAGTCTGAGTGATAGGTCGCATGACATAGAATGTAGATGCCATGGTGGAATGAAATAGCGGATGGGCGTCTTGTGTGTGTCTGAAAAGGGGACATTAAGTGCAGAAGCCTCCTCCCTCACTCTGAGAAAAAGGGTAAGGAAATAGATGGTCTGTATAAAAAGTTTCAAGTTTGATGTATTGTTCATGATGGGATTAAAAGGATGGTTGGTCAGAGAAACGATCTTAGATGCATAAAGCAGGTCAACATACTCCCGCTGATGCCCTAGGCAGCATTTGTCGCACTCGACATAAAGACTTTCGACAGGGCTAGTGCGGAAAGCGCCGCATGAGAGGCGAAGGCGAAGATGCAGCACTGGGTCAAGCATTTTAAGTGCTATCTTTGTCGCCGACCCATACACGACACTGCCGTAGTCGAGCCGAGACCCCACCAAAGCTGTATAAAGGCGCAGCAGGAGTTGTTTGTCGGCCCCATAAGATTGATGTGAGAGAACCTTAATAATATTAATTGTTTTAAGCATTTGCATTTGAGCTGGTTGATATGAGGAATTAATGTAAGTTTTTCATCAAATAAAATACCTACAAACTTGTGCTCCTTGATCACAGGAATCGGCACATTCGCAAGAGTGATGTCTGGGTCCGGATGGACCCCACGCTTCCTGGAGAACACAACACACGAGGTCTTTCCGGGATTAATTTTAAAACCATTCTTGTCAGCCCAGCTGGAAAGTTTGTTGACACCAAGCTGGACGTGACGTTCGCAGATGGACATGTTACACGATTTAAAGGATATCTGCACGTCGTCCACATACATAGAATAAGAGATTGTAGGTGGCAGTGCCTTTCCAAGAGAGTTCATCTTTACTATGAAGAGAGTGCAGCTCAAGACGCCACCTTGTGGCACGCCATTTTCTTGCACATGGACCTTTGAGAGTGCACAGCCAACTCTCACTCGAAACGTCCTCTCCGACAAGTAACTCACAAGGGTGTTTAACATGTCACCAGAATCACCGAATGGCTTGAAGTCACTAAGGATCCCATAACGCCAAGCGGTGTCGTACGCCTTTTTGAGGTCGAAAAACACAGTTAAGCACTACTGTTTATGCACGAAGGCATCCTTTATATATGTTTCAAGAGCTACGAGTTGATCGTCCTTTGATCACCCCGCCCTGAAGCCTGCCTGGCAGCTCTCGAGAAGACCGTTGTACCCAAGGAAGTACACGAGCCTGCGATTTATCATCTTCTCGAGAAGCTTGCACAGGCAGCTCGTCAGGGCTATGGGAAGATAACTTGAGGACGACGACGGGTCCTTCCCCTCTTTCAGGAAAGCTACAACTATAGCCTCCTTCCAAGAGTTTGGAATGTTCTCCGAAAGCCATATCTTGTTATATAGGTGGAAGAGTGTTAGAAGAGTGTAGGTGCAGTATCATTCTATACGTGATGTTGTCTGGGCATGGAGCTGAGGGTTTGCAAGTGCTCAGAGCGGCCCTCAGCTCATGAAGGGGAAAACTCGGACTTATAAGAAGATGTTGACCTATTGTTATCTAGTATAGGCTTATTTTCGGCCGATTGTTTTTGATTCATGAAAGTGTTTGTGTAGTGTGCTGAACTGGACATGTGTTGGAAGTGTTGTGCGAGTGTGTCAGCCTGGTCTTCGAGTGTGTCCCCTGTTGTGCTGACCAGAGGCGGGCTGTGTGTTTGTTGTCCCTTGAGTTTTCGTATTCGTGTTATACTTTTCGTGTGTCTGTGTAGGAGTTAATTGATGTTACGAATGTACGCCAACTCTCTCGTCCTGACTCACGGCGCACACTTTTTCTTATCGTCTTTGCTCTTTTGAACATGAGCAGGTTTCCCGACGTGGGGTACCGACGAAGGATACCCCACGCCTTGTTCTGGGCCTCCCGCGCCCGCCTACAGTCATCATTCCACCACGGATACCACTGGTTGCGCGGGGCACCAGAGGCGTGGGGAAGGGACTTTTCGGCGGCCTCGATGATGTGTGCCGTGAGAAGTTGGGAAGCTTCTTCAATGTGTAGGTGTCTAATGGTTGTGTTGTGTAGTTTGGATGTCTCTGTAAATGTATTCCAGTTAGCTCTTGCTTCATTGAACCTGTTCTGGGAAGATGGACAGCATGGGCTTCTACCTATATACGTTAGTGATGTGGGGAAGTGGTCACTACCATATGGGTCCGTGCCCACACCCCACTGAAGACATGGAAAGAGAGTTGCAGAACCAATACCCAAGTCAAGATGTGAGTATGTGTTGTGTCCTATGTTATGGTATGTAGGCTGTTTATTATTGAAAAGGCATGCTCCTGAAGATGTAAGGAATTTCTTTATCAGGCGACCTCGGGCATCCGTGCGAGCATTAAGCACGGGCATCCGTGCGAGCATTGTGAGCATTAAGATCGCCTGTAAGGATGTATGGTTAGGGCAGCTGGTCAACCAGCGCCTCGAAGTCAGAGCTCGAAAGTGAAACATGAGGAAGAATGTATATGGAGCATACCGTTATCAACCTATTAAATAATATTGTTCGAATCACTGATCTCCACTAGAGTTGCTGGATGGCGCTTCGAGCTCTCCGGCGCACGGCCGCCGGAAGTTCGAGCGCTCGTCCCGGAAGTCGGGCCGTTCCAGCATAGCGCATGCTACACATGGGCTGGTTTCGCACGCATTCCGCTAAAAATTCCTGCTTGTTGCGCCGTCAACTGCGCAAGCAGGCGAGAGTAGTCGTCTGGGAAGACGTTCCACTTGGAAGTATTAGAATATTCTGTACGAAGTGCGTGTTACGCAGCGAAACGCAAATGTCATATCAGTGTCGTTTTTAAGGTGCGGCTAGCTCTTGTTAGGCAGATTCCCTCGCTCTAAGCCGGATTTATACCGGCGTTGGGTGGCGAACTTATACCCTAGTTACACAGTTACACGGCGAAAGTAACCGCAGTGAAGTTTAACCGCGGTGCGCGGTTATCGCAAACTGCGGTTTTGGCTGTTACACGCGAAATTGCAAATTGGTGACCACGGTCACTTGATTGTGAGCGTAACAAAAATAAATTACCACACAAATAAATCCACGATAAAAAAAACATTAAGAGAACCTGTGTAGACAAAAAAAGTATCGTTAAAGCAGTCGCTTCTGACCCAAACGCAACGCACTCGCGCGCGGCGAGGAGAGGGGCTTCCCCAACAGCTCGCAACGGGCTTGGTTTGCTTAGGTCTGCTCGGGGATGGGAACTTTCCGCTTAGCATCGCGGTAGATATTTCAGCGCCGCTACCTTTACAACTGCGAATTACAATCCACATAGCACAATTTTTCACCGCACTAACATCCACTTTCTCGCAAGTGGAAGTTCTTTTCCGCGATCACATTGATTTCGAAGGGCGGCGATACGCTGTTGCTGCCGTGCTCTGGGCCGGTTCGGGGAAGGCGCCGGTGGCGCCGGCGTGTTTGCAGGCACGGCCGACGCGCGCGCCGATCGTTTGCGAGTGCTGAAAACGCTTCAGGATTGCCTGCTATATCCAGTTTTGGCGAACGACGCGCGGAATTTACAAATTTAGCACGGCTTTTGTCGTAGTTGATCGGGCGGATCGGGAAACGAGCCGCTGCTGACGGGCAGTCGCGCTGATTGCGAGAGCGGTGAAAAGAACGGAAGTGCGTCTTGGGGACAGCTTTGGGGCACCCGCTGTTTGAGAACCTTCGTCTCTTCCGAACGCCAGGTGATTTTTTTTTTCGCTTCCGCTGATGCACCGCCACTTGCGTCCGAACTGACTTGTGAAATTTTGAGCACTGCGGCTGCGGAAACTGCGGTTAGCGTGACCAAACTGAGGTGGCCAAGCTGAGTTTGCGTTAACCATCGTTAGCGACGTAACCGCAGTTTCGTCTGTCGTGTAACGTAGCAAACTGCGGTTTTGTCGAACCGCCGTTCGCTTAACCGTGGTTAACTGTGCCCGTGTAACTAGGGTATTGAGAAGGGACAAATGGGCTCCACCCCCAGGCAGCAGGCTCTGCAGTGACCACTTTACTGACAACTGTTTTGACAGAACGGGCGCACAAACTGGGCTAGAGCCTGACGCCGTGCCCACGTTGTTTTCTTTCTAGCATAAATCCCTAGCATAAATTTCTAGCATAAATCCCGTTAGAGCTGCGTCGTCTCCTCTCAAACCAAGACTCAAGTGACATTTTCGTTCTCCTTCGCAATTAAATTCTGCTTCATATTAACGTCGCATGTTTCGGTATAGCATAAGATGCGATCTGAACGCGATCTGTATAGCCAAAATGCAATAAAGTAAGAACAAAATGCCAAAATGCGCCAATGGGGACGATTATCAGCGCTTGAGAAGCGTAGCAGACGCCCGACTTCCGGGACGAGCCGTTGAACTTCCGGTGGCCGTACGCGCGCCCGGCCGCGACAGCGGCGAAGCGCCATCCAGCAACTAAGTGGAGATCAGTGGTTCGAATTGCTACAGCCTCAAGGACAGTGTTCAGAGTGACAGGGTGGCAGGCTAAGGATTTCAGGGCGATTATGGCCACACCGCCGGAAGAATGTGTGCAGCCATCCCTGTCCTTTCTGTATACCAGGTAACTATTCAAGAAATTTGTGTTTGGAATTCAAATGTGTTTCTTGGACACGCATTACACTTGGCTGATTAGCATGCAGTATATCGTACACGTTGTCAAGATTATACAGAAGGCCTCTGCAGTTCCATTGTATTATGTTTTCTCTTCCCATTATGATGTGTTCGGAGCTACTGGAGTGTGACTATTTATGTAGGGTCTTTCGGGGCTTGGACTCTTGGAAGGGGTTTTCTGGCCTTCTCTACTGACCTGGACGTCGCAGCCCGTTCCTTCCGCTGCGATGAAAGCCGGAAGGGCTCGGCGTCCATGTCGTCATCTGAAGGCAAAGGGGTGCCCAGCGGACTGGGCCCTCTTGACGTGGTACCCTTTCGGTTGTTCTTTGCCTGCGCTGCCAGTGCCGAAGGCGTGGGGAGCACCACAGATGGCACAGGCAGTAAGGCGGCGGAGGGGGTCGCTGCGACTGCCTCCGTCTCCATCTCCGTGCCCTTGCGTGTGCTTTGGGCCGGTGGAGAGGAAGCAGTGGATGCAGCGGCATCCCCAACAGATGTTGTTGCCACCACAGCCGCTGCTGGGTGAGCGAGCGGTGCGGAGGCGGTGTTGGGCTGCCATAGGCAACCCAGGGGGGGGGGACCAAGTCCGGCTCGCGGTACTGGGTCCCCGCCGAAAACAGACGCCGCTCTGCCCACCGGCGAGCTGCGTCGGCGTACCTGCCCAGAGGGACGGAGGCGAACCTCTTCCGCGCCTCTGGGAAGGTGATGTTTTCGTTGACTTTCAAGGCAATGATCTGTTTTTCTTGTTTGAACTTTTCACAGCTCCTGGAATAGGCAGCGTGTGGTCCCTGGCAGTTCGCACAGGTGAAGTTCTCGGATTTACAATTGTCAGTTAGATGATCATGTGCTGCACATTTTGCGCACGTCAATTTACCACAACACGTTGTGCGTGCCCAAACCGCTGACACTTGAAACAGCGGCGTGGGTTCGGCACGTAGGGTCGGATTGGACATCTCAAGAAACCTGCGTTGACCGACTCAGGAAGGTTTGAACGGTCAAGTGTCAAGATTACGTTCTTGGTAGGAATTATTTCATCATTACGGCGTATGGTGATTCGCCTCACTGCTGTCACGCCCTGATCTCGGAGGCCCTCGAGCAGATCTGCTTCAGTCTCATTCATTAGATACCGATCAGAGATCACGCCCTGGCAGCTATTAAAGCTGCGATGGGGCGTGATCTTGATGTCAAGATCTACCATGCGCGTTTGCTTGAGTAGGTTAGAGGATTGTTGTTTGTTTTCTACTTCTATCAAAACTTCTCCCGTTGTGAGTTTCATAGCCTTGTACGACTTTCCGATAAGGCTTTCAAGAAACTTGGAGATTAGAAACACAGACTGGGAAGTGATGGGCTTTGTCTTGTCAAGAGATTCCATGATCAAAAACCGCGAGAAATTATCAGGCTTTGGGAGAGAGATTGATTGCAACGGAGGAAAAAAAACTTCGGTGCGGCCCCTTTTCGGGGGCCGATCACGTTTGGGGGGGGGGGGGTTCAGAAAATGCCATATATCATAGTATAGAAGCAGGGGACGGAGGTACTTTCTTCTTTGACTTTACCCTGATGGTTAAAGAGGTCCCGGAGCTCCCTGCCTGGTGAACAGACAGGGAGCCCATCCGCCGGAGCTTGACCTGGGCTCCGACGGCCACCGTTCGTGGTTTCTAACCCTCCACCTATAAACACATCGCCACGGTTGGGTCCGGCTTATGTTTGGGGGCTCGGGGCCGCGGTATTGCCAGTACCGTCACCAAGATTGCTCAAGGTGCTCCGTGCGGGGAATTCGCACAGAGCAATTGATTAGATCATGATGTACAGTCATCAGTGAGATGGTGTTGGGCACATTTGGCGCAGGTTGACTGGCCCCGACACGAGCTAGTGCCATGCCCGAACCGCTGGCACTTGTTGCAGCGACGCGGATTCGGGATGTACGCTCGGACAGAGCACGAGATGAAGCCTGCTTTAATGGATTCAGGAAGTGTGGAGCGGTTGAAAGTCAAGATTATATCCTTTGTGGGGATTTCCTGCTTATCTCGTCTGATGGTGATACGCCTCACTGCAGTTACACCCTAATCTTTCAGGCCTTCCAACAGATCAGCTTCGGTCTCATTCAATCAATCGGTCTCCGAAAGCACACCCTGAGAGCTGTTGAGGCTACGATGAGGAGTGACTCTTATGGCCAGATCTGCCATGCAGGTTTGGGTCAGGAGGTTAGTGGTTTGTTGCTGCGTCTTGACATCGACTTGACATTGACATCATCTTGACATTGACATCGTCTTGACTGCGCTTGTCCTGTCTACTTGTCACTCTCATGTCTTTTACGCGCAGTTTTTTTCTACTTTCATGATCGACAAAGACTTCACCGCTACGGAGTTTCTTAGCATCGAATGATTTTCCGAGGATGCCTTCCAGGGACTTAGTGATCAGGAATGCGGACTTGGAAGAAACAGGGTTTGTTTTGTAAACTGCCTCGATAACCAAGGATCGAGGATAGTTGTCAGGTTTCCGAATGTTGATTGCTGGAAGGGGTGGGAAGGAAACTTCGGTGCGGCCCTTTTCGGGGGCCGATCACGTTTGGGGGGGGGGCGGGTTGAATTATCCATATGGCATAGGAAAAAGCAGGGAGACGGGGGTACTTTCTTCGTCAGCCTTACCCTGATAGCTGCAGAGGTCCCGGAGCTCCCTGCCTGGTAAACAGACAGAGAGCCCATCCGCCGGAGCGTGACCTGGGCTCCGACGGCCGCCGTTTAAGGTTTCTACCCTTCACCTTAAAACCCATTACCACGGTCGATTACAGCGTGAGTTTGGGGGCTCGGGGCCGCGGTGTCTCCAACACCGTCACCAAGATTACTCATGGTGCTCCGTGCGGGGGGCATTATAGCTTCTCTTGCGGGAAATGAGCAGTGGGCCGCATGACCATTCTTTTTTTCCTAATTATATAGTTTATTTGAGCGAAGTTTACGTTGGGAATGGTTTCAATATGCTTATAACGAGGCAATCTTTCAAATGAACCAAACTTGTGTTTTGTCTGCATGGCCCCTTTAAGGTCAGATGACGAAATTTCTCCCTTCGGTCCTAATTCATCAGCTAAACATTGAGAGCGTACATTCTTCAGCACATAGCAAGGGTCAAAATGTAAGAACAGAGGTCTGTTGGTGTCGTCGCACGGGTGTTCTACGTTGAACGCTAGAGTGCCATTGCCCAGCATCTTCGTTACATTTACTCTGACTCTGATTTTCGGTGACAATTAGCACAATGCGGAAACCACAGGCAGGCTTCTACTCTTTTATCATAAACAGCGATATAGTTAACAAAGTTGACTACCCGTAGACTTTTAGTGGAGAAGTAGCCTACTGGTATCCGGTACGATGAGGACAATCTACACACCACGAAGCAAAGGAGGAAGTTGGATAAAACAACACCACTGCTGTGCAAAGGTATACCTTTCAATAAGAACTGTGGACCGCTGTCGCTGCGGACCACCCTTGCGGTGACATGGCAAAGACGCTTTTAATGACTGCTGTGGTAGAGCCACGGAGAAAGAATAATGCTTTCTCCGTGGGTAGAGCGCAGGAAAACTCGACCTGTAGCCGACCGACCACAAAAACAATCTTGACCTTTCAGGAGGAAAAGGTCTACTCCGGCCTCCTCTCAGGGAAGACTTGAAGTGGCCAAAGGCATCACGGACTCTGCGCATTCAACGCGTGTTTTAGTGCATTTGGTACAGTTAGAGACAAGCGTCTCGTTGTGGCTATTGACCCCAGTCCACCTCACAGACTCCATAGCAATGGCTCTGCATCGTGAATGAGATCAAGCATAGAACGCTGAAAAGTCAACGGCACTACAATCCAGACTCCTTTAGGAAATAGCCCCTCGGGGACACGAAGGTGTCCCCGATGCTGCCAATACTGCTTAACGTTGAAGTGGCAGCTTGGACTGCCTAGGCCAGTCCTTGGCGCAGCATTCAAGCAGAACACTGCACTTATTATCATTGGCTTGGACATGGCAGAGGTTTTTCCGTAAGGATACAAGTCTGGCAAGGGGCAAAGAAGCCTTCCAACAAAGAGCTCGGTTTGATCAGCATGCCCTAGTGGAGGGCCATCCAGTGATGCAGTTGAAAGTGGGTCCGCAATGGCCTGAAGCTTGCCGGATGCGTACAGGACATGATAGTGAAGCACATCAGCTTCAGTCTGAACCGTTAAATTCGCTGAGGCAGCAAGTCGACATCCCTGGTTCCCATGTGCGCTAGTAATGACTATTGATCGGTTCCAATGAAGTTTTGGAACCGATGAAGTTTTGGAACCAGCATTCGTTTTGGCAGCATACTGCCGCGAACCATATATTGGGTTTGTTTATTTGTGTTTTGCTTTTACCGCCCGGCTGCGCCGGTCTGTGTTATCTCTGCGCCAAGGGAAGCGCGTGTTCCATTCTTTGTTTCTGTGCCGCATGTGTTATCTGTTGTGATAGGGAGAGCATTCCGATCTAACGTGAACAGCCCAGAATAATCTTCTTGGATCTACTAGTTCTCGATGCGAATCGACGTTTCGAGAACCACGCGCGCCAAAAGATAAAAAGCCTGCAGTGCGGACACCGGGGCGTTCGATTCGACGACACTCGCCTGTGCAAGTCACTTTGTTGACCGCTGCTTCGCCGCCTCTGTATTCTTTTGAGTTGTTAGGGGAGCACAAGTTCGCTCCAATAAACGTGTTTCTCATTCAAGACAACTGCATCGTCCTTGTCTTCGTGACATCTGGTGGAGGTGCGGGGTAAGAACCCTTCATGCCCACTACAACCTCGGGAAGCCGCCAAGCCAGTCCAACAAGAGCCAGCCCCCGCCTGCAAGATTTACCGCCCGAGTTCGGTTTGATGCCAGAAGGGCCCAAGAAAAGGAACGCTGCAACCAACACCATGGTGCAAGAAACAACGTCGCCAATCGTCCTGCAGCAGCCCCGGGAACCGCCATCGTTCCGAGGAGCCCCCGCACAAGACCCAGAAGAATGGTTGGAGAAACTGGAGCTCGTCCGGAAATTCAACAGGTGGGACGACGCAGAAACGTTCCGGCACGTTTTCTTTTACTTGGAAGATTCGGCTCGCACTTGGTTCAAGAACCACGAGAGCTCCTTGACAAATTGGGCTCAGTTCAAAAGCGAGTTTACTAAGACCTTCACTACCGTCGTGCGGAAAGAAAGAGCCGCCCTTTTGTTGGAAACGCGCACGCAACACCCCAACGAAGGTGTCGTGATCTTCGTTGAGGAGATGAAGCAGCTATTTTGCCGCGCGGACCCCGAAATGACGGAAGAAAAGAAGTTGCGCTTCTTAATGCGCGGAGTGAAGGAGGAACTGTTTGCTGGACTTGTCCAAAATCCGTCCAAAACCGTCGCCGAATTCGCGACCGAAGCCAGCACCATTGAGAAAGCCCTCGAAATGCGTGCTAAGCAGTATGACCGCAACTTTGTTGGCGCGGCCAATGCGAACGACTTTGGCAGCACGCGGATCCCGGCCGACAGCCTACGCGAGACTATCCGCACAATAGTGAGAGAGGAGCTGCGGAAACTTTCCCAACGCCGCCGCAGCCCCAAGTCGTTTCCCTCACCGACATGATTAGAGAAGTGCAACAATTGTTGGGAACTTCTACGCCATCCGAGGTACCCCGAGAGCCACAAGCTATGACATACTCCGCCGCTGTTCGTCGACCCCGCCCTGCTCCAACACGCCGTCAAGAGGCCCCGCCGTACCGCCGCCCACTGTCACCCGCCCGACCCCCGGTAGCCCGAAACCAGACGCCGAGGAAGACGGACGTATGGCGAACTCCCGATAACCGTCCTCTGTGCTACCACTGCGGAGAGGCCGACCACATTTACCGTCGCTGCCCATACAAAAGACTCGGACTGCGTGGTTTCTCCGTCGACGCACCTCGCCCTCTCCCTGGCCAACGACCACGTGAGATCGACGAGTATCTATCTGAAACCAGCCGTGGCCCAGCGCGTTTCAACCGTTCGCCGTCGCCCTACCCCTACCAATCGCCGAACCGCCGTAGCAACGCTGACTTCGCCCGTGGAAGGTCCCCCAGCCCACGCGGGGGAAACTAAAGGTGGCAACTTCTGGAGGTGAAGTTGCTCTACGGCGAAAAACTAGAAACCCTTCAACGACGCAAGGACGCGCTGAAGACAGTGATTCACGACATGCCCTCATCCCGACGACCCGACCTAACCTTGACGAGACTCCCGAACACGACGACAGCTACACGGCGCGACGCGTACCCGACCTGACCGAGACGTCCGTTGAGAAGGAGACGACAACGACGATGCACAGTGCCCGACCATCAACACGTACAAGCAGAGATACGACGCCCCGACGAACCGGGAACTCGAGGACGACTGCATCTGACGTCAAGGTGGCTTGACGTAGTCGCCCTCGTAGACACGGGAGCTGACTATTCGGTAATGAGCGGACCATTTGCGTCTAAACTGAAGAAAGTTATGACCAGATGGGACGGTCCGCACATACGCACAGCAGGAGGCCACCTCGTGACGCCAAGTGGAACGTGCACATCGCGCGTCACCATAGACGGCACAACGTACCCTGCGGCGTTCGTCGTTCTGCCTAACTGCTCCCGCGACGTGATTCTCGGAATGGACTTTTTGACGGACAACGGCGCAATAATTGATATGCAGACCAAGTCGATAACATTTTCCTCCAAACCCTCCACGACGCCGCAGCCGAACCCCGATCACCGTGCTGCTGTCAGGATCGCCGACGATCACATCACCCTGCCACCCCGCGCAAGCTTGATGATCGCCGTCTACTGTGAGGATGCTGCTTCTGACATCGACGCTATCGTAGAGAGTGATCGAAGGTTGCTTCTCGACCGCGGTGTCTCCGTCGCAAGAGGCATTGCGCACTTTAAGCAACGCTCACGTTTTGGTTACTAATTTCATCGAAGAGTACCAGAATTTAAACAAGGGAGCTGCAATTGCGTTCCTCGAAGAAACGCAAGAAGCAAGTGATGTGATCGCAGTCGCCGACTTTGAACGCGCACCCGCAGAAACATTCAAGCTCCCGAAGCCATTCGACGTGAATCCGGCGCTACCGCAAGAACAACGGAAAAAATTATTGGCTTTGCTGCGGCGCTATAGCGAATGTTTTTCGTCGAGCGCAAAACTACGTCAGACCCCTCTAGCGAAGCACCGAATAATAACCGAAGATGGAGCCCGACCTACCCGACAGTCACCGTACCGCGTCTCTTCAGACGAACGGGAAGCCATCCGGACTCAAGTCGACGACATGCTGAGCGATGACATTATACAGCCATCGAGAAGCCCCTGGGCTGCGCCCGTCGTACTCGTAAAGAAAAAAGACGGCACATTAAGGTTTTGAGTTGACTACCGGCGACTGAACAAAATCACGAAAAAGGACGTGTACCCCCTCCCCCGAATCGACGACGCCCTCGACCACCTCTGCCACGCGAAGTACTTCTCATCGATGGACCTGAAGACCGGGTACTGGCAAATTGAAGTGGACGAGAGAGACCGAGAGAAGACTGCATTTATAACCCCAGACGGCCTATACGAGTTCAACGTGATGCCGTTTGGGCTGTGCACAGCACCAGCGACGTTTCAAAGAGTCATGGACACTGTGCTAGCTGGCCTTAAGTGGCACACCTGCCTCGTATACCTCGACGACGTAGTGGTATTCGCCCGGACTTTCGACGAACACCTTGCAAGGTTGGAGTCTGTACTCGAGGCCATTCGTACGTCGGGGTTGACGCTGAAGCCTGAAAAGTGCCGTTTCGCATACGGGGAACTCAAGTTCTTGGGCCACGTCGTCAACGCCGCGGGAGTCCTACCTGACCCGGCAAAAACTTGAGCCATTGCGAACTTCCCAAGGCCGAAAGACAAGAAGGGCGTGCGGAGATTCTTCGGGCTGTGCGCATACTACCGGCGCTTCGTCGCAAACTTCGCACGCATTGCAGAGTCACTCACGCGCTTGACGAAAGATAGCACCCCTTTCAGCTGGGAAAACGACCAAGAAAAAGCATTCGGCGAGCTGCAAAAACGCCTGCAAAGCACGCCCGTGCTCGCTCATTTCGACGGAAATGCCGAAACGGAAATGCATACGGACGCCAGTGATATAGGCTTGGGTGCCGTCCTTGTCCAAAAGCAAAGCGGCTGCGAAAGGGTAATCGCCTATGCCAGCCGTGATCTGTCGAAGGAGGACAAAAACTATTCTGCCTCTAAGAAAGAGTGCCTGGCTATTATATGGGCGATTTCAAAATTTCGCCCATACGTGTATGGAAAGCCATTCAAGGTTGTAACAGACCACCATGCGCTGTGTTGGCTCGCCAATTTGAAGGACCTCTCTGGCCGTCTTGGGCGGTGGAGCTTGCGCCTGCAGGAGTTCGACGTTACAGTCGTTTATAAATCCGGCAGGAAACACTCCGACGCCGACTGCATGTCCCGCGCCCCCGTCGACCCACCACCACAAGACTCTGATGAAGACAGCGCGTTCTTCGGGATCGTGACGGAGAGCGACCTAGCCGCCCAGCAGCGTGCCGACCCCGACTTACGCGTCATAATCGAGTACCTCGAGGGATGCAACGTTGCCGTTCCTAGGACCTTCAAACGCAGCTTACCAGCATTCAGCCTGAGAAACTCCGTCCTTGTGAAGAATTTCAGCCCCGGAACAAGAGCGAATTACCTTCTCGTCATCCCCGCGGACCTTCGTGACGAAATTTTGGAAGCTTGCCACGACGACCCGTCTTCCGGACATCTGGGCACAGCCCGCACTATTGGAAAAATCAAGGCGAGGTACTACTGGCCCGGCCTTACCTCTGACGTCACCCACTACGTCCGGAGCTGCCGTGACTGCCAGCGACGAAAAACGCCGCCGGCAAGACCCGCCGGACTTCTGCAACCGATCGCCGTCCCATCGAGACCATTTCAACAGATTGGAATGAACCTTTTAGGCCCGTTCCCTACGTCACGATCACAGAACAAGTGGATTGTCGTAGCGACAGACTACATGACGCGCTACGCAGAGACCGCCGCTCTTCCGAGGGGGACTGCACAAGAAGTGGCGAAGTTCTTTATAAGCCAAGTTGTGCTGCGACATGGAGCCCCGGAAGTCCTAATCACAGACGGTGGAACGGCATTTACTGCGGAGATGATGCAAGGAGTATGACGCTACAGCAACACGGATCACCGAAGAACGACGGCGTACCACCCCCAAACGAACGGACTAACACAACGTCTGAACAAGACAATCGCAGATATGCTGTCAATGTACGTTGACGTTGAACATAAGACTTGGGACGAAGTGCTCCAGTATGTCACGTTTGCGTACAACACGGCTATCCAGGAGACGACGCAGCTGACGCCGTTCGAGCTTGTCTACGGTAGAAGGCCGACTACGATGCTCGACGCCATGCTTCCGCACGTAGAAGACGGCGACCTCAACGCCGACGTCCACGGATATCTTCAACGTGCGGAGGAGGCCCGCCAGCTCGCTCGAGTTTGTATAACGGACCAGCAGCTGGTGGATGCGGGCCGCTACAACCTCCGACGCCGAGACGCCGAGTACCAACCAGGGGATCGTGTGTGGGTTTAGACTCCCATCCGACGACGCGGACTCAGTGAGAAGCTCCTGCGACGGTATTTCGGACCCTACCAGATCCTACGACGTGTTGGCCAATTTACCGACGAAGTGATCCCCGGTGGTGACTCCGGCACATCACGACAACGCACGCGGCCTGAAGTCGTCCACGTGGTTCGCTTAAAACCTTTCTACGGACGATGACGAACTTTTATTTTCATTTGTTCGGACTGTCGCTTATGTTAGCATCGGGTCGATGCACTCTTAGAGGGGGGGTAATGCCGCGAACCATACATTGGGTTTGTTTATTTGTGTTTTGCTTTTACCGCCGGCTTCGCCGGTCTGTGTTATCTCTGCGCCAAGGGAAGCGCGTGTTCCATTCTTTCTTTCTGTGCCGCATGTGTTATCTGTTGTAATAGGGAGAGCATTCCGATCTAACGTGAACAGCCCAGAATAATCTTCTTGGATCTACTATGTTCTCGATGCGAATCGACGTTTCGAGAACCACGCGCGCCAAAAGATAAAAAGCCTGCAGTGCGGACGCCGGGGCATTCGATCCGACGACACTCGCCTGTGCAAGTCACTTTGTTGACCGCTGCTTCGCCGCCTCTGTATTCTTTTGAGTTGTTAGGGGAGCACAAGTTCGCTCCAATAAACGTTGTTGTTGTTGTTGGTCCAAAAAAAATGGCTCGTACCCACTCAGGGGGATTGGCCAGGAAATGGGCGCTAACCCAATAAACGTGTTTCTCATTCAACACAACTGCATCGTCCTTGTCTTCGTGACAATACGCAAGGCTCGTATATCTAGAAATTTCGGTTCGAGGCGCGTCGGTTCGAGGTGTTTTAAGTGATGCCCTTTCATATGGGGTAGAGAGCATATACTCAACAAAAATCGGTTGTCTGCCCCATTTAGGCGTAAGGGGCTATGCGATCAACTTCCAGAAGGGATGCGAGCGCTGTTGGCAGTTGCATTGTGAAGGGAAATTATAATATAGTTTGTGTAAAATATAGAGTCCAGACACTTTGCGGCGAATGGAAAAGTCCGAAAGGGCTGAAGATTAATTTAACGGTGCTAATACTTGCGCGAGGATTGTAACGTGAGCAAACAAGTCTAGCAGCGCGAATCTGGTTTGCTTCATGGGAGGTAATTGGGCAGCTTTCATGAGGGCTGCAGCTATCACATGTATATCCAATTTAATGCGTGTGAAATTTTCGTAAAATAGTTTTGAGATTTGTGGTGAAAGAGGGTTAGATATCTTTTGACGTAACCAAATGATTTGCTAAGGAGGCGGTCATTTGTTTTCTGGGATCAGACCATGTTTTTTGTTTGATGTGGTTAGGTCAAGGTAACTATACGAATCGAACACGGTTAGGAATCGGGAGTCCAACGAGTACTGGAAGGAAATGTGCCTGCACTTGAGCGAAACCTGTGGCCTCGAATAGCTTCCCATGCACAGCACACTCGAAGGGAGAGCTCGAAGTTTACTGGGTCCACGGGTAGGGTAGCCCTTGCTGCTATCGCGAATGCCAGAAGGAGGTCTTTCGTTTCCTCGATTACACTGCATGACGTTCTCAAGGAACAGCTTTTCGTTGTTCCCTTTCATGTCCTCGGTGGTCTTAGAAGCGACGTACATCTTCAATCAGCCCTTAAAGCTGTAACCTCCAACAAGTCGTCTTGAAGGGTGCCTGCTGTACCTACAGAAAAAAAGCTCAATTTTACAGCGTAGCTGTATTTGTCTCCTTCCTATTAATTTCTGATGTCTCTGAATCAAAAATTATTTTCTGATGTAGGTGAAAAACGACAACTCCCGTGTGTTCGAAATTTTGGCGCACGTTGAAGATCCCTATACGTGGTCAAAATGAATCCGGAGCCCTTCACTACGGCGCGCCTCACTGCCTGTGTAGCGTCGGTGCGTTAAACCTCACAATCAATCAATCAATCAATCAATCAATCAATCAATCAATCAATCAATCAATCAATCAATCAATCAATCAATCAATCAATCAATCAATCAATCAATCAATCAATCAATCAATCGGTTGTTGAATCATACCTTGGCAACCGCCAGCAATATGTAAACATAAATAACTCGTCTTTAACAAAGCGAACATGCCTTGGTGTACCACAAGGAAGCATATTGGGTCCCTATTTATTCAAAATTTTCATAAACGAAATTGTTTCTCAGCTCTTCCGTAAAATTTATAATCTACGCGGATGACACGAGTTTGTTTTTAGCCGATGAAAATTGTACAGATCTCATTAGCCGAGGGAATGAGAGAGAGAGAGAAATTTTATGGATATGAAAAAACACAAAAAGGTCGGCCTGATGGTAGTATATCTGGCCAGCTATTTTGTGTGTGGGAAGGGAAAGGGGAGGAAAGAGCGTGGATAGAGGACAAGAGAGATGAAGATGGCGGAGAAATAAATAAATGGCTATGTATAGAAGATGCCTATACCGATACTGTGCATGTGTTAAAGTTAAGCCGGACGGGCCTCAACTACAATATCTCTGAGAGGCCGCTGCTGCGCAGAAATGTCAGCACAGCTATAAAAGCCTCGTGGGAACGCTTCGCGTCTGGCCAAGGTCCCAGCAACACTTCCTCCAACACCACACGACAGTCCAAACGGGCCAATGTTATCGCTAATTGTTCTCGAGGAAGCGCATAGCGTGACAGTGGCAGAGAACATGCGGAATAGCCTCTGGTACATGGCATGTCTCACAGTCGGGGTCACTCGTAAAGCCGATGAGCTGCTTGTAGCGACGGCTAAAGGCTACGCCAAGCCGTAGTCGGTGAAACAGCGTGGCGTAGTTTCGCTGAATACCACGAGGTAACCGAAACTTGCCAGGCGGTGTAGTCTTCTATGACGATTGTCAGGGTGGGACCAGTGACTCGCCGATGCATGGCGGAGAATGGTAGACAGAAGGGCGGTCGTGTCCGTCCTTGCGAAGGGCAGACGTACAACATCTGCATTTGCAGAAACCTTCTTTTCCTCCTGGTCAGCCCAGTCGTTACCAGCTAGCCCACAATGGCCTGGTACCCGCTGAGTTGTGAGGACATGTCCTTGTTGCAGTGCCAATGAGCATAATTCGAGTATTTCCGCAGCAAGGGCATAATAAGGTCCTTGCCTCATAACTCCGTTGAGGACCTGGAGTGCTTGCTTGGAATCACAAAACAGGGCCCAAGCTTGAGGTGATTCACGGGAGACTAAACGAATCGCCTCCCGTATGGTAACCAACTCAGTGGCAGTAGAAGCTGTTTTGTGGTCTAGAGTGAATCCTCGGGTAACGCATAGGCTTGGAATTACCACAGCCGCGGTAGACCGGGATGCAGTCACAGAGCCATCAGTATATACATGGACAGTTCCGGCGTACTTGCCTGTCAAGAACGCTAGAGTCAACTGTTTGAGCGATATTGATGGTAAAGAGGACTTCTGCCCAATTACCGGGATGGAAAGGTGGATTGATGGTTTTGATAGTACTCACAGAGAATTCTGGGAAACCGCCATTGGGGCGAAACCTGATGGGATCCTATGTTGGTGTTGCAAAATGGCTGCCGCAAAACTACTTCTGGAACACGTAGTAGGAAGAGCCGATAATGGATGGTGTTCATGCCTAGTGAAACATCTAAGGTAGACTCGAAGAGGTTCGCCCAAAAGAAGTGCATCCATTGGAAACACGTGCCTCGGCGATTCCGCCCACAGTAGAGGTACATCGTGGTAGTCCCAAGCATATTCTGAGGGCTTGTGGTTGCAAACCCTCCAATGTGCGCCGGGAAGAAGTTCGCAGGTTTGAAATGGCTGGCAGGCTGTAACGAAGATGCCCCAAAAACAGGCTCCGGTACAACTGGAGAAGAGCAGAGCGCTCTCAGATGGACCCCATCTCATCCCCACCACGAAGCGAAGAACATGTACAAGGCTTGAAAGTTTAGTCTTCAACGAGGCGATGTGTTTCGTCCACGACAGACCGCGGTCTACAGTCACTCCCAAAAATATGTGGTGCGTGACGTAAGGTATCAGTGTCCCCTCAATAATGATAGGATACCGGGCCATCGACTTTCTGGTGAATGCAAGAACGGCGCATTTTTCTGACGCTAAACTCAGACCTTGACGGCACAAGTACCGAGACGTCGTTGTTGCGGCTCGCTGTAAACGGGCTCGCAGCTGCGGTCGAGTTACACCAGAAGTCCAGATGCAGATATCGTCAGCGCACATAGTGACTCTGACGACTTCAGGCATTTCGTCCACGAGACCGATTACGGCAGTATTAAAGATGGTGGGGCTCAGTACTCCTCCTTGTGGAACGCCGCGATTAACCTGGTGGCGTCCTGCCGCGATTAACCTGGTGGCACACGTGGACATGAAGATTTTGCGACCAGTAAGGTAACTGGAAATCCACTCACAGAGTCGGCCGCCTACACCCACAATCTCTAGAGCATCCATAATCGCATTGTGGAACACGTTGTCATAGGCGCCTTTGATGTAAAAAAACAATGCGCCCGCGATTCGGCGACGGTATCTTTCTTGCTCCACTGAAGACACCAGATTGATGACACTGTCTATAAAGGATCGCCCTCTTGGGAATCCTGTCATGACATCCGGGTAAGTGTTGTTTTTTTCTCAAAAAACCATTCGAGTCGGCCCAGCACCATTCTCTCCATAACCTTTCCGATGCAACTTGCCAAGGCGATGGGTCTGTATGAGGAAAGCTCCAAGGGAGATTTTCTTGGCTTCAGTAGAGCAACCACTCGACTGCATTTCCAGTGGTTGGGGACAGAGCTGGAGACCCACGTTGCATTGAACCATGATAAGAGAGCTTTCCGACCTTCGCTGCCAAGGGTTCGCAGTACGAGTACCGTACATCATCAGGTCTTGGAGCAGATGAACGGCAGGAGGCTGAAAGAGCAGCATCCAGTTCTTGCATCGAGAACGGAACGTTGAGGCGGTCGTCTGTGGTCTGCGGTGTACGCCTTTGTGTACTGGGAAGCAGGCGTGGGATCCATCAACAAGCATTTTGCAATATGCTTCAGCTACCTCTACTTCGCTTTTTCCTGTGCTTAGAGCGAAATAAAAAAAAGGTACAGTTGCTTCGGGTGGTACTGGAGACTTCGCACCACTAGCCAAATTCTTGAAAGGGGCTTGCGCGGATCTAATTAAGAGCAAAATCGCCTCCACTGCTCCCTTCCAAGCTTTTCTAAATGGCGTCGTATTTTCCGTTGCACGCGGCGACATTCTGTTAGATCTGCTGCAGCCTGGGTCCTTCTATACCTCCTCTCTGCGCGGCGTCTTATGGCACGGAGTTCTTCGTACACGGCATCTATAGGTGTTCGATGCTTGGAAGTGCTAACGTACTTCGTGCTGCACTCCATAGCAGACAATAGGGCGCATTCTATATCGGACTCCGACGTAATAGTTGTGCATGACTCCTCAACCATCAGCGTAAACTTCCGCCAATCAGTACAATAGGGACATCAGACGTGTGGAACCAGCGCAGTTGTACGTAGGTCGGGATGTGGTCACTCTAATGTGACTCAACATCACAACACCAAGTTGCCGATGTCGACAGTCTTTGATACGATTGCAAAGTCCAAGCAACTACTGTACGAGAGCCCACGAAGAAAGGTAGGGGAACCGTCGTTAATAACCAAGAAGATGTCGTCGCGAATAAAGTCTGCAAGGTCATTTCCTTTCTTGTTAGTAGCCACACTGCCCCAAGGGGGTGGTGGGCATTAAAATCACTGACGATAACGTGTGGACCGGAACAAGTGTGCACCACAGAGCTCAGGTACGTGAAGTCAGCGTCCGCGCGTGGAGGTATGTAAGCTTCGATTACCGAAATGACTCGACGCTTGTGCGTTAACGTCACGCAAACATTTGAAGCATGAGCAGAAAGCGCATGTCTGACGTAACGTATGTCCTTTCGTACGCATAATACCTTGCTGGGTATTCCTTCCTTCTGTGACAACAGGAGAACGTAACCGGAGAGACGAAACGGGGCAGATATGTTTGGCTCACATATAACCACGACTGGGAACTTGTACTTAAACATGCGCTGCCGAAAATCTGACATCCGCCCTCGCAGTCATCTTGCGTTCCATTGCATCACGAAAGAATTGTGAAGTCTCTCTTCCAGTACAGTTATGCCGGTTTGTGGCGCCATAATAAATCACTGGAGTGCCTCAATGAGCGGCTCCAACGCATCTAGAACATGCACCACAATTTTCGCAGATTGACTTTTCAGACCAGCGATGAGTTTTCGCATAGTGTTTAGCAGCTGTTTAAGCATGCGTAACACCTTCTCATCGGCGAGCCTCTCTTCATTGCTGTGCTTTTCATGTGGGCCTTTCACTACAATGGCTGACTTGTATGCAGCAGAAGCCGTTTGCGGCAAGAGAGGCCAGTCGTCGGCGGATACAGTTCCAGACGCAATATTTGCTCGACGAGGAGGAACCGGAGGAGGTCGTGGTTCTTCCTGTGTCAACACCTGTGGGGGTGGCGCCAGGTTGGCGCCGTTGTGGTTTGCAAATCCCGGGAGCGAGATATACTGCGTGACTGTCGACGTCTGCGATGGGAGCTTCGACGACGTCTCCGAACGGACGCTGCATCCTCTCTGTGCGTAGAGTTATCTCTGACCATCGTGCGCAGAACTCGACGCTCATGCATCGTTTTTGGGCATTCATTAGAGGTTGCCTCGTGAGGACCCGAACAGTTTGCACATTTCAGCGTGCCTTTGCAGTTAACATGGTCATGAGCATCACCACACCGCTTGCATGCTACGGCATTCTTACACGCATCTCTGACATGACCTAGCTTGTGACACTAATGGCACTGAAGGGGCCGTGGCACATACGGACGCACACGATGTCGCACGTAGCTTACCTTCACAGACGCTGGCAGCGAATCGCACTGAAACACCACCTTCACGCACCGCGAGCGACCGATGCGATGAATGTCCAGGATGCGGACCGTTGACGAAAGGAGCTGCACTAGGTCACTGTCATTGATCTCCAGGTCTACGTCAGAGATGACACCAGTCGTTGTTTCCTTTCCGTGAGCCAAGAACGAACGCACCTGGATGTTTCCTAACCCTGTGATGGCCTTCAAAGTGTCTATGATGCCGTCGGTAGTCACATCAATCGTTAGCACGTTCAACCGGGCATTGATCCGGATTTCCTTGACCTGGTTAACCGCAACCCGGCGAAAGTACTCTGTCAGTTTCTGACGGTTCAACGTATTTAGGTTATCGGCCTCCTTGACAGGCACATAACCAACCGTCAAGACCTTCGGACCAGTGGGCATTACGGCCATCGTCTCACTTGTCGTTGAGGTGCTGCGCAGTTTCCTCTTCAAACGACGCCCTGTGACGACGGTGAATTCGCTGTCCGAGTCCATTTCCTCAGTCATGGAGCCTTCCAGGGATTCGTCGCAGCCAGGGGAATCCAAGTTGTCGGCTCCCGGCAGCGGAGACGACGCACACCACTGGGCAAGGTCGGGGGGAAGAGGGGGTTCATTATCCCCCATCCTTGAAGATATCGTGTCGAGAAAACAGTTTTTAGAGAGGAAAACTTGCGAAAAAACAAGAGAGCTCAAGGAACAGAACCTTCCGTCTGCTCCTTCTTCTTGTTTCTCCTGAGGCAATGAGATTCTAGCTAAATTGTATGAGATTCTAGCTAAATTGTGTGAATGGGCTTCATCAAATGGCATAATAATAAACCATGAAAAAACCAAAGCTATTATTTTCCGAGCTAAAGGCAAACAAATAAACCCAATAAATAACTTGCGTCTCGATGGCCGTCCCATAGTAATGAAAAGTTTCAAAATTATTGGCGTGATATACACAGAGCATATGCTCTGGGATTTGCAAACAGACCAGGTAGCAATTAAGCTTTTTAGAGTAATAGGACTTCTTTATCGAAATCGTGAGTTACTTCCTAATAAAACAAGGTTTAGTATATACCATGCATTATTTTAACCATGTATTAGCTATAAAGTAATCAAAATAATAACCAATACTCCAATGGATCACTCGGTTGGTACTTTACTGGAAGAATTCGAAATAACTGAGGTACAAAAAATGTTCGACTATCGCCTCTGTAAAGCATTAATAAACGAGCGAATCCATAACACAAATACATTACTTAACTTGGCCAACTTGACTCGAAATAATTCTGCGCACAGCGTGAGAAACCTTGAACGCTGGTTTGTACCTACCAGCCGGACTAACTATGGGAATAATATGCTCAGCTCCATAACACCGAGATTACTTTAACACTCTATATAAAAATGGTGTCGACATAGCAAATGTAACCCCAAAGAACTTGTTAGCAGTGTTTCTTTAGTGATGTTCACCTTACTGCATTTTTGTTACTTGCATTGCTCCTGCACTGTATTTTATAGAGTACTGTTTTTTCTCTTGTTATATATGCATACCGTCGTGCCGTTTTCTCTTTGTATTGTGATTGTTTCTTTGTGTATTTCACTACAATATTACGTTTTCTATATCCAGAATGTGCTACTTACACAAGCTGCAATCAAATGATGACCATGAAATTATTTGCTGCTGTATTTGCGTTGTACACACTGTTGTCCAGGTCCAGGGGGTTGGAGCTTTGTCAAGCTGCACTACTGCAACTTTTCTCCAACCCCCTGATGGACTTGTACATGAAATAAACTGAATCTGAAGCAATCAATCAATCTTGCCACCACCCTGTATAAAGAGACAAGGCAAATCAATAATGGGCGAACTGCCATGTCCGTACTGAAGAGGGCGCTCTTCTGTACATCGGGTAAGGGTGCCTCGATGCCAGCGACGCTGTACAGGTTTGAACGGTCCCGTGCCGTCGCTATTGGGTCAAAGTGCTCAACGCGTTGTTCTTTTCGTTTCCAGCAAGACCCAGAAACGCACAACAGATATGATGATTCAAACTTCGCAAGTGAACAGCGTTGCGGCGATAATTTTAGCGCGGTTTTGATACAATGACTTGATGATGATGATGGTTGGATGTTAATGGCGCAAGGCCAACTGGGGCAAAGAGCGCCAAAGCCATGGTTATGTATGAGAGGTGAGAACACTAAAATCAGTCAGCAAGAATCAATAAAAGACAGTGAGGATTAAGTCTAAATTAAGTCTAAAAATTTAACTTCTGCTAAATATTTGAAAACGCGCTTGACCGAAAATGTGGGATTATCCGAGAGGAAAAACGCAGGATGTAACGCGATATGTTGTCTGTAAAGTTGGGTTGAGTGTCTGTGTAGTGTTGTGTCGAGTACTTTGCATTGGAGTAGTGCATGGATTACGGATAGGGCCTCTCCACAACCGCTACACAGGGGTCTTGAAGATACTGTGAGCAGGTGGGAGTGTGTTACATGAGTGTGGCCTAACCGTTACCTAGCAAGGGCAACTTCTGCGTGTCTGTTGTGTAAATCGGTTGTGTAGCGTCCCAAGTGTGGTTTTACAATGTGGAGTTTGTTGTCTGTCTGTTCACTCCAATGTTTTGCCATGTTTTACGTAGTTGTTGTTTTATGTGTGGTTTCAAGTCAGTGTAGGGTACTGTTGTGATGTGCACCGTGTTCGTGAGTGCAGCAGCGGCCATTTCATCTGCTGTCTCATTTCCCACGATCCCCGAGTGGCCCGGGACCCAACAAACAGTCACCTCAAGGTTTTTATCATATGCCGACATAATAGTTTTCAAAACTTGATTTATGACGTAATTTCTGGATTTCTTTCGGGATGATAACGCCCGTACAACATTTAGTGAATCAGTGTAAATGGTGCATTTCGGGAGATGATATTTCACAATGTGATACACAGCAAGAAAGATTCCGTAAGCCTCTGCTGTGAAGATGCTACAAGTTACATTCATGGATTAAACAGCTTTAAAAGTGGGTCCGTGGGCAGCACATGACACGGTGGAGGCAGTTTTGGAGGCGCCGCTATAAAATTCTGTAGACTGGTACTTCTCCTGAAGTGACAGAATGTGCTGCAGAATCACACTTCTGGGTACCCTATTTTTGTCGAGTTGAGTGAACAACATCTCACACGACACAGCGCGAAGCTGCCATGGCGCTATAAAATCAATGCATGGTGATTTGAAGGTGTTTAAAAAGGTCTCGCTCTTTGTGAGTAGGGAACATAAATAGATGGGCGATTTAAAAAGAGCTGTGATGTGGATGTATCCATAAAAACAGGTTTGAAAGGATGGTTATCGATTGATGAGATTTTAGAAGCATATAAAAGATCAATATATGTTCGCTGGTGCTCTAGACACCATTTGTCGCATTCCAAATACAGGCTTTGGACAGGGCTTGTACGGAAAGCACCACACGAGAGGCGAAGCCCCAGTTACAGCACTGAGTCGAGCATTTTTAGCTCTGTTTTCGAGGCGGACCCATAGACCACACTTCCGCAGTTCAAGATAAGCTTTCTCGATATCAAAAAATACGGTCATGCAGTACTGTTTGTGTATAAAGGCATCCTTAATGTAAGATTCCAGTGCAACTGATTGATCATTTGTGGGTCGCCCTGCCCGGAAGCCTGCCTTGCAGCTCTCGAGAAGACCATTGTACTCAAGAAAGTACACGAGCATGCGGTTTATCATCTTCTCGAGGAGCTTGCACAGACAGCTTGTCAAAGCAATGGGCCCGTAACTGGCAAGAGAGGAAGGGTCCTTCCCTTCTTTCAAGAAAGCCACTACTATGGCCTCCCTCCAAGAGCGCGGAATGTGCCCCGAAAGCTATATGTTATTGCATAGATGTAGACGTGTTTCAAGGTTTCAAGGGAGTCCGAGTGTAGGTGTTGTATCATGGTGTATGTGATTTTGTCTGCACCTGGCGCTGAAGGCTTACATGTGGTCAGGGCTGCCTTCAGCTCATGAATTGAAAAAGGAGAATTGTAAGAAGTGTGCGACTTGTTGTTATCCCGCAACGCCTTCTTTTCTTCAGATGTTTTGTGTTTCACGAAAGTGTTTGTGTAGTGTGCTGAGCTGGACACGTGTTGGAAGTGTTGTGCGAGTGTGTTAGCCTGGTCTACGAGTGTGTCCCCTGTAGTACTTACACGGGGCAGGCTGTGTGTTTGTTGTCCCTTGAGTCTTCGTATTCGTGTCCAGACTTTGTGTGTGTCCGTGTATGAATTACTGGATGTCAAGAAGGTGGGCGAACTGTCTCGTTTTGCCCCACGGCGCACACGTTTTCCGAACGCCTTGGCCCGTTTGAACAAAATGAGGTTACCCGACGTGGGGTACCGACGAAGGATAGCACACGACTTGTTCTGGGCCTCTCGCGCCCGCCTACAGTCCTCATTCCACCGCGGCCTCCTCTGGTTGCGCGGGGCACCAGAGGCGTGGAGAATGGACTTTTCGGCGGCGTCGAGGATGTGCGCCTTGAGGAGTTGACCGGCTTCATCTATGTGTAGGTGTCTTATGGATGTGTGGTGTAGTTTTGCTGTCTCTGTAAATGTATTCCAGTGAGCTCGTGCTTCATTGAACCAGTTCTGTGAAGATTGACTGCTTGGGCCTATACCTATATATGTTAGTGAGGTGGGGAAGTGGTCACTGCCATACGGGGCAGTGCCCACACCCCACTCGAGACGAGGAAATAGAACTGCGGAGCCAATAACCAAGTCAAGATATGAGTATGTGTTGTGTCCTATGTTATGGTATGTAGGCTGTTTATTGTTGAAAAGGCATGCTTCAGAGGATGTTAAAAACCTTTTTATCAGGCGACCCCGGGTAACCGTACGAGAAAAGCCCCAAAGAGAATTGTGAGCATTGCGGTGGCCTGTTAAGATGTATGGTTCGGGCAGCTGGTCAACCAGCGCCTCGAAGTCAGAGCTGGAGAGTGCAAGATCAGGGGGAATATATATGGAGCATACCGTTATCAACCCGTTAAATATTATTGTTCGAATTGCTACAGCCTCAAGGACATTGTTCAGAGTGACAGGGTGGCAGGCTAGGGATTTCCGGGCAATTATGGCCACACCGTCAGAAGAGTGTGTGGAGCCATCTCTGTCCTTCCTGAAGACCATGTAACAATTCAAGAAATTTCTGTGCTTGGAATTCAAACGTGTTTACTGAACAAACATTACACTTGGATGTTTATCATGCAGTATTTCATTGTGAAGATTTTTACATCGTCAAGATTTTTAAGGAGGCATCTGCAGTTCCATTGGACTATGTTTTTTCTTCCCATTATGAAGAGTTCGGAGCTACTGGACTGTGTTGTTTATGAGTTGTCTTTCGGGGCTGTGACTGTCGTCTTTTAAGTGCGAATGCACTTTATAAGCGACCCTGAATTCCGTTGACCGCCGTCCGTCCACATAGCAACAGCTGCGGGTGCGCGCGCTCCTCGTCTTCCTTGGCAACGGGGGGAGATGGGCGCGCGCTGCCTGGCCGCTGATATGGCACATACCCACGTGGGGGATTGGCCAGGAATCGGGCGTGAGAAGGGCTAATGCACCCGCTTAAAGGAGTACTGACACGAAATTTCAAAGATGAGATCCGCTCTAGCAATCAAGTACAACGACAACACAAATAATGATGATGATGGTTGGATGTTAATGGCGCAAGGCCAACTAGGGCAAAGAGCGCCAAAACAGTGGTTAAATATGAGAGGTGAGAACTTAGACACTGAAATCAATAAGCAAGAACAAAAGTAAAATCAATAAAAGACAGTGAGGATGGCTGGTGTAAAGGGCCAGATTTCATGATGCGTGATAGGAAATGAGGTTTAAAAACTTGACTTCTGACAAATACTCAAACACACGTTTGACGGAAACAGTGGCATCGTCACCTAGGAAAAAAGATGGATGTAGGGGAATATGTTGTCTGTAGAGTTCTCTGAAGTGTTTGTGTCGTGTTGTGTGAAGTGCCTTGCATGTGATTAGTATGTGCACTACGGATAGGGCCTCTCCGCACCTGCCGCACTGGGGTCTAGGAGATCCCGTCAGCAGATACGAGTGGGTTGCATGGGTGTGCCCTATCCGCAGCCTACCCAAGGCGACTTCCGTGTGTCTGTTGTGTGAGTCAGATGTGTACCGTCCCAAGTGTGGCTTTATTACATGTAGTTTGTTGTCTGTCTGTTCATCCCAGTGTGTTTGCCATGTTCTACGCAAGTGTTGTCTTATGTGTGGCTTGAGGTCTGTATATGGTACGGTTGTTATGTCTACAGTGTTCCTGAGTGCAGCAGCAGCTGCCCTCTCGTCTGCCAACTCGTTTCCAGCGATCCCAGCGTGTCCTGGGACCCAGCAGAGGAGCAGCTGATGCTTCTGCGCATACACAGACATGATAGATTTAAATACAAGATTAACTATGTGGTTTTTGGGGGGTGTATGCGATGACAGTGCGCGAACAACACTCAAGGAATCTGTGTAGATGATAGACTTTGGAATTTGATTTTCAAGTATGTGTCGTACAATTAATAAAATTCCATATGCTTCTGCTGAGAAAATTGTTGTGTGGACACTCATGGTTCTGGCTGCACTGAAATTCGGACCATGAGCAGCGCAGGAGACCATAGTGGAGGTTTTAGAAGCGTCACTATAAAATTCCGCACATGTGTATTTAAACTGCAAAGACAGAAAGTGCTGCAGTATTGCAGCTCGTGGTACACGATTTTTATCAAGTCTCATAAAAGAAAGGTCGCACGACACAGGGCGAACTTGCCAAGGCGGTAAACTGTTACAAAAGGATGATCTGTACACGTCTAAAAACGAAGCGCTCAGATCCGAGGCTCGCTCTCTCACTCTAAGTGAAAAGGGCAGAGGAACGGATGGGCGATTTACAAAGAGCAGAGATGTTGATGTATCATTAAAGACAGGATAAAAAGGATGATTATTCAGCGATGAAATTTTAAAAGCATAAAGCAAGTCCATGTATGTTCGTTGGTTCTCAAGGCTCCACTTATTACACTCGACATAAAGACTCTCAGCAGGGCTAGTGCGAAAAGCACCCAACGAAAGACGAAGGCCCAAGTGTAGCACTGGGTCAAGAATTCGCAAGGATGTCTTAGTCGCCGACCCATATACCACACTGCCATAGTCCAAACGAGACCCAACCAAAGCAGTATACAAGCGAAGCAAGAGTTCTTTGTCGGAACCATAGGATTGGTGGGAGAGAACCTTAAGTATATTCATTGTTTTGAGACATTTATTTTTAAGTTGCTTGATGTGGGGAATGAATGTGAGTTTGTGATCAAACACCACACCCAAGAACTTGTGCTCCTTGTTCACAGGAAGCGACACGCCATTAAGAGTAATGTCTGGGTCCGGATGGACCCCACGCCTCCTGGTGAACACAACGCAGGAGCTTTTTGCAGGATTCAATTTAAACCCATTGTTGTCTGCCCAGCCGGCAAGTTTCTTGACACCAAGCTGGACTTGACGTTCGCAGATTGACATATTACATGATTTATAGGATATCTGGACGTCATCTACATACATGGAATAAGAGATTGTGGGTGGCAGTGCCTTACCAAGAGAGTTCATTTTTACTATGAAGAGAGTGCAGCTCAACACGCCACCCTGTGGCACGCCATTTTCTTGCACGTGAACCCTTGAGAGTGCACCACCGACTCTCACTCGAAACGTTCTTTCTGACAGGTAACTGACAAGAGTGTTTAACATGTTACCCGAGACACCGAATGACTTCAGGTCACTGAGGATCCCGTAGCGCCAAGCGGTGTCGTAGGCCTTCTCGAGATCGAAAAAGACAGTTACGCAATACTGCTTATGCACGAAGGCATCCTTGATGTATGAATCAAGTGCAACCAGTTGATCGTTTGTCGATCGCCCCACCCTAAAGCCTGCCTGGCAGCTTTCGAGAAGACCATTGTACTCGAGGAAGTACACGAGCCTGCGATTGATCATCTTCTCGAAGAGCTTGCACAGGCAGCTCGTCAGGGCTATTGGACGGTAACTTGAGGGGGACGACGGGTCCTTTCCCTCCTTCAAGAAAGCCACTACAATGGCCTCCCTCCAAGAGTGTGGAATGTGCCCCGAAAGCCATATTTTATTATATAGATGTAGAAGTGCTTCAAGTGTGTCTGCGTGTAGGTGTTGTATCATTGTGTATGTAATGTTGTCTGGGCCTGGAGCTGAGGGTTTACACGTGCTCAGAGCAGCCCTCAGTTCATGTAGTGAAAACAGGGAGTTGTAAGAAGTCTGTGATTTGTTGTTGTCGTGTAGGGACTTCTTTTCACAACAGGCTTTATGTTTCAGGAAAGTGTTCGTGTAGTGTGCTGAACTGGACACGTGTTGGAAGTGTTGTGCGAGTGTGTCAGCCTGGTCTTCCAGAGTGTCCCCAGTTGTACTGACCAGGGGCAGGCTGTGTGTCTGTTGTCCTTTGAGTTTGCGTATGCGTGTCCATACTTTCCGTGTGTCTGTGTAGGAGTTTATTGATGTTATGAATGTACGCCAACTCTCTCGTTTTGCCTCACGGCGCACACGTTTTCCTAACGCCTTGGCCCGTTTGAACAAGAGGAGGTTTCCCGACGTGGGGTACCGACGAAGGATACCCCACGCCTTGTTCTGGGCCTTTCGCGCCCGCCTACAGTCCTCATTCCACCACGGCCTCCGCTGGTTGCGCGGGGCACCAGAGGCGTGGGGAATGGACTTTTCGGCGGCGTCGAGGATGTGCGCCGTGAGGAGTTGGGTAGCTTCTTCGACGTGTAGGTGTCCTATGGATGTGTGGTGTAGTTTGGATGTCTCTGTAAATGTATTCCAGTTAGCTCGTGCTTCATTGAACCTATTATGGGAAGATGGACTGCTTGGGCCTTTGCCTATGTATGTGAGTGAGGTGGGGAAGTGGTCACTGCCATATGGGTCAGTTCCCACTCCCCACTCGACAAGAGGAAAAAGAACTGCGGAGCCAATAGCCAAGTCAAGACATGAGTATGTGTTGTGACCGATGTTATGGTATGTAGGCTGTTTATTGTTGAAAAGGCATGCTCCAGAAGATGTAAGGAATTTTTCTATCAGGCGACCTCGGGCATCCGTTCTGGAAGAGCCCCAAAGAGAGTTGTGAGCATTAAGGTCGCCTGTAAGGATGTATGGTTCGGGCAGCTGGTCAACCAGCGCCTCGAAGTCGGAGCTCGTAAGTGCAACATCAGGAGGAATGTATATGGAGCATACCGTTATCAACCTATTAAATATTATTGTGCGGACGGCTACAGCCTCAAGGACGGTGTTCAAGGTGACAGGGTGGCATGCTAAGGATTTGCGGGTGATTATGGCAACACCGCCAGAAGAGTGTGTGCAGCCATCCCTGTCTTTCCTGTATACCATGTAACTATTCAAGAAATTTGTGTGTTTGGAATTCAGATGTGTTTCCTGGACACACATTATACTTGGCTGATTGGCGTGCAGAATCTCATAAATGTCGTCAAGATTATTCAGAAGGCCTCTGCAGTTCCATTGAACAATATTTTCTCTTCCCATTATTATGTGTTCAGAGCTACTGGAGTGTGACTATTTATGTAGGGTCTTTCGGGGCTTGCACTCTTGGAAGGGGTTTTCTGACCTTCTCTACTGACCTGGACGTCGCAGCCCGTTCCTTCCGCTGCGATGAAAGCCGGAAGGGCTCGACGTCCATGTCGTCATCTGAAGGCAAGGGGGTGCCCAGCGGACTGGGCCCCCTTGACATGGTACCCTTTCGGGTGTTCTTTGCCTGCGCTGCCAGTGCCGAAGACGTGGGGAGCACCCCAGATGGCACAGGCAGTGAGGAGGGGGAGGGGGTCGCTGCGACTGCCTCCGTCTCCATCTCGTCCGGGCCCTCGCGTGTGCTTCGGGCCGGTGGAGAGGGGGAAACGGTGGGTGCAGCAGCACCCCCACCGGACGTGGATGCCACCACAGCCGCTGCTGGCTCAGCGAGCGGTGCGGAGGCGGGTTGGGCTGCCAGAGGCAACCCAGGGGGGGGCGGGGGCTGGACCAAGTCCGACTCGCGGTACTGGGTCCCCGCCGAAACCAGACGCCGCTCCGCCCCCCGGCGAGCCGCGTCGGCGTACCTCCCCAGGGGGAAAGAGGCGAACCTCTTTCGCGCCTCTGGGAAGGTGATGTTCTCAGTTACCTTCACATTAATAATCGCCTTCTCCTGCTTAAACTTCTCGCACGTTCGAGAGTAGGCGGCATGGGGTCCCTGGCAATTGGCGCAGGTGAGGGTTGATGATGGACAAATATCAGATGGATGATCATGCTGAGCGCACTTTGCGCAGGTCAGACGACCACGGCAGGAGTTGGTTCCGTGCCCGAACCGCTGGCACTTAAAGCAGCGGCGCGGGTTCGGAATGTAAGGACGAATGGAGCATCGGATGAACCCTGCGTTAATATGGTCAGGAAGTGAGGAGCAGTTGAAGGTCAAGATGATATGTTTCGTGGGGATTACCTTATCATCTCTACGCATCGTGATGCGGCGCACGGCTGTGACACCCTGATCCTTTAGACCTTCAAGAATATCGGCATCTGTCTCGTTAAGAAGATCTGCCTCAGAGATCACACCCTGCGAGCTATTCAGGCTGCGGTGGGGTGTGACCCTGATGTCCAGATCGACCATTTTCGTCTGACCAAGAAGTGTGGTTGCCTGCTGTTGGTTTTTTACTTCAACAAGGACTTCACCTGTGCGTTGTTTTTTGGCGTTATAGGTTTTCCCAATGATTCCATCAAGGTATTTTGTAATCAAAAATACTGATTGTGAAGCAAGAGGGCGGGCTGTGTCAAGGGATTCGATAACAAGGAAAAGAGAGTATTTGTCTGGCTTTGGGAAGCTCATGCTTGGAAGTTGAGGGAAAGATACTTCGGTGCGGCCCCTTTTCAGGGACCGATCACGTTTGGGGGGGGGTTTTGAATTTTCCATACAGCATAGAAAAAAGCAGGGGACGGGGGTACTTTCTTCTCAAACCTTACCCTGATAGCCTGAGAGGTCCCGGAGCTCCCTGCCTGGTAAACAGACAGGGAGCCCATCCGCCGGAGCTTGACCTGGGCTCCGACGGCCACCGTTTGAGGCTTCTACCCTTCACCTTTAAACACATCACCACGGTAGGTTACAGTTTATGTTGGGGGCTCGGGGTCCGCGGTGTCGCCAACACCGTCACCATGAATACTCAAGGTGCCCCGTGCGGGGAACGACAACACAAATAGGTGTCTGTGCATGGCACATACCCACGTGGGGGATTGGCCAGGAATCGGGCGTGAGAAGGGCTAATGCACCCGCTTAAAGGAGTACTGACACAAAATTTCAAAGCTGAGATCCGCTCTAGCATTCAAGTACAACGACAACACAAATAGGTGTCTGTGAATAAATGCATCTTTCTTTCTTTGTAGTTGTGTGTGTGTGTGATCTCTCTTTCGCGAACATTACCGAACCGCGCAAATTCCACTCCTGCATTCGCACTTTCACATTCTTCCCCTCGGGGAAATGCGGGGAAATTTTTTTTGGCTTGTCGGGATGCTTTGGCGTAGGGACGCGTTCCTTGCGGTGCACCGCAGACAAGAACGGTCCGACGTCCATTTCATCCTCGGATGTCCTCGGACGCCTGAGGGATCAGGCTCCTTGGAACGCGGACCCTTTGGGGCGCGCTTTTCCTTGCCCGCAACCGCCGAGGGTTTCAGGGACGCCTCGGACGGCGCAGGCGGTGCGGTGGGGGTGGGAGCTGCCACTGGTTCCCCCATCTCCATCTCCTCCGGGCCCTCGCATGTGGATTGGGACGTCGGAGCGGAAGTGGAGGATGCAGCATCACTACCGCCAGACGTGGTTGTCTCCGCAACCGCTGCTGGCTCAGCGAGCGGTGCGGAGGTGGGTTGGGCCGCCAGAGGCAACCCGGTGGGGTGCAGGGGCGGGACCACTTTCGACTCGCGGTACTGGGTCCCCGCCGAAACCAGACGCCGCTCCGCCCCCCCCCCGGCGAGCTGCGTCGGCGTGCCTGCCCAGAGGGAAGCAGGCGAACCTCTTCCGCGCCTCTGAGAAGGTGACGTTTTCAGTGACCTTGATGTTTATGATTTCCTTTTCGAGTTGAAATCTTAGATGCGACGCATCGAGGCATGTCCCTCCTGCGTCGGTGGCGTCCGCACGCCACCTGCGCATGCACGACTCTCCTCCGCTCTTCTCTCCGACAGCTGTGCGCAAAACTCTCACTCCGTCTCATTATCATAAACAGCTGCGTGTGCGCGCTTCGCTCGCTTCGCTCGCTTCGCTCCGCTTCCGTCGCGCAAGTGCGCGCATGCACGACTCTCCTCCGCTGTATCCTCTCCTTCAGGCGCTGTGAATATAAAGCGGGTAGCGCGCTGCGGCGGTTCAGTCAGCGCTCGCTCTCGTTCGACTCCGCGTGACTTAGATTGATGACTTCGTGCTTGGCTTGATTCTTCCGATGAAGACGTGATGGAAGCGACGGTCCCTAGAGCGAGTGGATTAACGCAAACCCATACCAGCATCTCCCCAAACGCTCCAGGCAACGTTACGACCATAGAAAATCAACCAATGGCAACGTCAATTGAACCCCCCCGATGCGTTGCATCACATCAGGGGTCCTCTCGCGGGAAGATGGGCGTAATTTTTTTCGCATTTCCTGGAGTAGGCCGCGTGTGGACCCTGGCAATTTACGCAAAGAAACTGTTGCACGTTATACTTTTCAGACGGGTGGTCCTGCTGGGCGCATTTCGCGCAGGTAAGTCTGCCGCGACAGGAGTTTGTGCCGTGCCCGAACCGTTGGCACTTGAAACAGGACCGCGGGTTCGGGATGTAAGGCCGGACTGAAAGAGAGAACGCATTTTAATGGTACTGACGAGGTCTGTCGAGCAGATAGCCTAACATGCTACGTCAGGTGAATGGCACAAATGAAAAAAAAAACGACAAGCGGCCTGTAGACAGAGTTCAGTAGTTCAAGGTAAAAATGAAAGAAGTGTTAAAACACACTACAGAAATTTTGTGACTGGACTGGACATCGCATCTGAATTGATGGATTCCGGAAGGCTCGACCTGTGAAAGGTTAGGATGAGGCGCTTTGTGGGTATGTGTTTATCGTCTCTTCGTATGGTTATTCGCCTGACCGCTGTTACGCCCTGGCCACGAAGGCCCTCCAGCAAGTCGGCTTCACTTTCATTCAGTAGGTCATAGTCGGAGACCACGCCCTGAGAGCTGTTTAGGCTGCGGTGGGGCGTGACTCGGATGGCCAGATCGGCGATGCTGGTTTCAGCAAGAAGTTTATTGGCCTGATCCTGGCTACTGACCTTGACAAGGATTTCACCGGTTCGATGTTTTTTTTGGCCTTATACGATTCTCCAACGATACCCTCAAGAAACTTCGAAATTAGAAATACCGACTGTGAAGCAAGAGGTTTTGATTGGTCTACCGATTCCATCCCGATGAATCGAGGATAGTTGTTCGGTTTCGCAGGACTCAAGTTAGGAAGAGGTGGAAAAAAAACTTCGGTGCGGCCCCTTTTCGATGGCCGATTACGTTTGGGGGGGGGTTAGAAAATGTCATATATCATAGTATAGAAGCAGGGGACGGGGGTACTTTCTTCGTCAGCCTTACCCTGATAGCTGAAGAGGTCCCGGAGCTCCCTGCCTGGTAGACAGACAGGGAGCCCATCCGCCTGCGCTTGACCTGGGCTCCGACTGCCACCATTTGTGGTTTCTGCCCTTCACCTTACAACTCGTAGCCACGGTAGATAACAGCAAGAGTATGGGGGCTCGGGTTCCACGGTATCGCCAGTACCATCACCAAGATTGCTCAAGGTGATCCCTTGCGGGGGATACAATGAATTGCTGCGGCGGCGAGCGAGTGACCCAAAATGGCGGGGCAAGAGTATACGTTCCTCCACCCTGTACGGCCGACGCTCGTGAATCGAGGCACCCTACATCGGGTACATATCGTTCCGGGCCTTATCTGGCGATGTCGAGGTTTATGCGTACGCACCGCAAGCGCGTCGGGCGCGACGATACTACGCCTGTCGTGGACTTTAAAGAGATAGGCGGACAGTAGGGACTGGGCGTCGCGTGGTTGATGTGCCGAGAGTTAGCGCTGCACACCTACAGTGGCCGTCAAAGGAGGTTTAAACCTCCTAGGACCCGTCGCTACCTACGATGTTGTGTGTACGTGCATATATAGATTTTGAGAACAGGTCAGAATAGCGCCCACGGTACCAATAATGTGTATTGCACCAATTATCAGGCAATTGATCGGGTATCAGGCAATCGATCAATCGAGTCACAAAGTGAGTGGTGTGATTGAGTGCCGAAATACATAAATATTCCGGGCATGGTTTATTTTTCTATTTCCTCTCGCAGTCTTATCGGTGTAGTTATACAAATCCGCAGGTGTCCTGCCTTGGTAGAGCAGAATGCATGCTGATTTGTTTTCGTCGAGTGAGCCGGCAGTGCCGCCCGCAGAAGCCACGCTGCTGGTTTCGGTCGTAGGGCGCGATGAGGCAATCCGGGGCTGCTGGATCACGGCCGGCAGGTCTTTCACGCCAGAGGTGGGAAGATTCAACGTGGGCCGTGAGGTCCCACCGACGCACGGTTTTGGAGCTAAGGGAGCAGAGTAACTCGCAGATGACGCATTCACCGCCGAAATGGCGCGGCATGCCGTATAGAGGTCCGGCGTCGGTGCGCTCGTTTTCCCTGCTCAAACAGCAGGCGACCAAACCTCTGAGAACTGCGGAGCGCGCGTGTCGTTTGGGCACGTACTTGCGCAGCCAGAGGTTCTTGCCGTCGACCCGACGCTTTGGAGAGGAAGGGTGCGTCTGGGCGACGTCCGCGAAGCCGGCGTTGCAGTGGAGGTGTTCGCAAATCAGCGTGTAGTGGCGCGAGAACACGCAGCGGCAGAGAGAACACGCCGGCAGGAATTCGGGCAGGTTGCCGTGGAACTCGCGGGGGTGACTGCGGTTGGCAGTGCCGGCGCCCGCCAGTACATATCCTGCCTACCGGCTGAAAGGATGCCGCGATGGGCGGTCAGAGTAGCTGGAAGCAGCGCCGGGCCTAACTGCGTTCCACGAAGCTCAAATGATGATTATGATAATGATACTGATGACCGATAGAAAAAGGGACATATCCTTTCAATCGGGGGACAGGCAACACGGATTTGGTTTAGACAATAAATCGCATTTCGCAAGAGGAAAATGGGGGAGCAGGAAACATAATTTTGATTAAATTGTCAAGAAAGGTAAAAAATATGAACGGGATTAAAAAGGATAAAAATTGTGCACCCTTTTTAACGACGACGATGATTAAACGCGGTGATGATGATGATGATGATTGTGTTTAATATGGCGCAAGCAGTCTGAGATGCATCAAGTCTCGCTTCCGCACATTGCGCCGCGTGCGGAAGTCTGGTGTCTACACTTGCGTTTCCTACCTGTCTTCACGTCGCTTGCGACAGTTCGTTTCAGAACTGGCATGATGGAAGCTGCGACGGCGTCAACGAGCGGCAGCCTGCCGCCACCATCAACGAGTGCTGCACCAGCCCGCAGGCAAATGCTCCACCGCCACACGAGCAGCTATGGCTGCTCCCGCAGCCTTGCGAGGCTGATGGAGTCTTGAGGGACGATCCTGCAAGAGCAGGAAAGTGCACGACAGCTGGTGCAAGCATACGGTTATCAGCCCCCGCTCCTCATCGAGACAACTCCGGCCCCACCGCCCGCCGAACGAACCCAGGACACGGTGGTCGTAACATGCGCGCCTGCCGACCCGAGTCTCCTCGATTGTGTCCGCGTCCCACTGCCCGCGAACAGCGACGATGACGACGATATAGACACGCTGGAGCACCCGCGAAAACGCACGCACGACCACGACTATGCCAATCTCGGCGCCAGCTCCGACGACGACGTGCGCATGGTAACCGAGTGCATGTGCAGCCAGATAGCCGCCATCGCCGCTTCGAAGGGCGCCTGCTGCCCCCCACGCAAGGTCAAGGCACTGGGAAAGGAGCAGGATGCCTCCGACGCCTCCACCACCGAGGCCCCGACCACCCACTTCCTCACCGACGGGAGTCACGGGACGGAGGCGCACATGGACGGCGTGGATGAACACCTTTCCCCATCCAGCTCATCGGGCGAGCTCCCGCTTCCCCTGGCCCTGCCTCCTGGGTCGCCGAGGCTCCCGCTGCCCCCTCTCCACGCAGCGCGGACGCCTTCGCATGCTGTTTCCGCCGCCCAGGCCGCCGCACAAGATGGCGGCGCCCGCGCTGTAAACAAACAGCCGCCCGGCTCGCCTGTTGTCAACAAGGCGGCCTGCGGCGGCCCTACGGCGCCCTCCAAACTTCCAGGCGAGGATCGGGAGGGGACGTGGACCACACAGAGAAGCAAGGCGGCCCGACGGAAGGCCAGGAAACTGGCTGCGCGGCGCCCGATCGCGCTGCCGGCCTCCGGTACCTGCCTCTTCCGACCTGCCGACCGGACTGCCTCCTTCCTGGCCACGTCAAGGGAGGCTATCGACCGGGAGCTCGCTGCCACCTCCGGAGTGTCCCGGGTGAGAGTCAACAACCGTTTGAACGTGGTGGCGGCCGATGCCGAGAAGGACGAGTGTCTGGCTGCACTCTTGGCCACCCAGAGTGGGGCTGGCATTGCTGTTGGCGCCGGCCGCCCCGCTAATCGAGGCACGAGCCGCGGCCTCGTGTGTTGGGTGGATCCTCACCTGGGCACTGAGATCATGGCAAACTGACTGTGAGGTGGCGGTGAGCAATGTGGTGCGGAAGGCGGATGGCGCTATGCTGCTGGAGTTCGCTGCCCCCTGCCCTCCCCACTTTGTGGCAGTGTTCAAGCAGCTGCTGCCTGTGAGGGGCTGCAGACCGCGGCCCACGCAGTGTGCACGCTGTGGCCGCGTCGACCATGTGACGGCCTGCTGCAGGGGCAAGGAGAGGTGTGCGCGCTGCGGTGGGGGCCACACTGCCGAGCAGTGTACTGCCGCTGCCCTCCGCTGCTCCCACTGCGGCGTCGCGCACGCCGTCACCAACCCCCGTTGCCCCCACTGGCAGCAGGAACGTCGGGTGGCCACAGCTATGGCACGGGCACCCCGTTGCGTCACTGCGCACTGGTCAGCAGCCCCCGAGCTATGCGGACATGGCCAGGCGTCGTACCAGCCCGCAGCAGCACAGCAGTCAGCAGCAGCGGCAGTACCACAACAGCCAGCGGCAGCAGCCCACCGCCAACCAGGGACAGCAGCGGCAGCAGCGGAAGCCAGCCCGTCGCCCTTCTGTCCAGCAGCCCATGGTGCAGCAGCCGCCAGCAAGCCCTGCCGCCCCCAGCCAGGACCAGCTGGTGCCATCCTCCTGGCTCTGGTCCACAGCCTGGTGGGCCGCCTGCCTCCTGACGACCCCACCCGCCTGGCGGCCACTGCTGCACTGGTCCACATCAACCGTGCCCCTGCCCCCCAGCATGGCTAGCAGACCCTGTAGGACAGGCCAGCGGCCACGCATCCTGCAGTGGAACTGCAACCATCTGGGGCCCCACCAGGCAGAGCTGGCGGACCATCTGCTAAGGAAACAGTTTGACGTGGTGGCGCTCCAGGAGGCGTACATCAGTGTCGACTCCCCGCGCCTGCCGGAGGACGTGTGTCACCCCAGCCCCACTAGCTGCTCCCTGCGCGACTGCAGCGTCCACCCATGCCTCAACGCCAACCACGCACCAGGGAAGTCCCACACGGCCATCTATGTGCGGACCGCAGTGAGCAGCGCCCTGGTCGACACGGCGTCGGTCACGGAGGGCCCCATGCAGTGCGCCGCTGTCACAGTGCGCATGGGGCCCACGGACACGACCGTGGCCAGCGTGTACATGCGGCCAACATTTCCCTGGGACGCCACAGCACTGCGCCAATTGCGGGCACTCCTGCGCCCTGACGCCGTGGTGTGTGGGGATTTCAACGCCCACCACCCCGCCTGGGGCAGCTCGCGCTCCACAGGCAGGGGCCGAGACCTCCTGGACGCCGCCACCTACTGCGGGCTGCTTGTCGCCAACACGGGCAGCCCCACCTTCGTTCGCCCTGGCCATCGGTACACCATCCAGCAGACGCACATCGATCTGACCCTTGTGTCGCAGCGGTTGCCCTACTGCTGGGAGACTGCCACCAACACCTGGGGGTCAGACCATTACCCCATTCTGGTCACCCCCAGGGGCGACCGGAGACGTGCCGACACCAGGGTCTGCCGTCGTCATGTGGGGCAACTTCCACAAGGAGATGGCGAAGTGCCTGGAGGATCCGGAGCCCGACTTCCTGGCAGCTGTCGTGTGGAGTGCCGACAAGGCCACGGTACGGGGGGAGGTACCCCTCTGCACGACACTGCCAGACTTGGAGCTGCTCTGGCTTCGGGCGCGCCGCAACCAGCTGCAGCGGCGTGCCATCAGGAGCGGGCGGCCAGGTGACTGGACAAAGCAGCGGCGGGTAGACGCCCAGTGCAGACGACGGGCTCGGCAGCGAAACACGCAGGGCTGGGAGTCTCTCTGCTCCTCCATGGACTAGGCCTGGCGTGTTTTCAAGGCCCTGCTGCGCCCTGCCATTACCAGTCAACGCCCGCTGCAGTCTCCTGCCGTCCGCCTGGACATCACAGAGGTGGACCTGGCAGAGCTTCTCGCGGATGAGTTCGCCCAGTCTGTCCAGGCCCACCCGCCCGCTCCTTCCCGACGGAACGCGACTGCGGCTGCCGTCCCCGAGCCCCGAGCTGTGGGCCTCTGCTCCGCTGAGCTAACCATGCGGGAGCTGCAGGCGGCCTGGACCGCTGCCTCAAACGCGGAAGCGCCCCGGGAATCAACGGGGTGATGTACCAGATGCTGCACAACCTGGACATCACCCACCTGGGGCCGCTCCTGGGGCTCTTCAACCGCGCGTGGACGACGGGCATCCTCCCGGCAGCCTGGCGTCTCCGATCCTCAAGGTCGGCAAGCCGCCCATGGTGCCAGCGTCCTACCGGCCGGTGTCGCTCCCGTCCACGGCCGGCAAGGTGCTGGAGCATGTGGCCCTGGCGCGTCTGCTATGGATCGCCGATCAGCGTGCACTGTTCCGGGAGCAGCACAGCGGCTTCAGGCGGCACCGCTGCGCGGCTGACTCCCTGAGCGACGTCGTCTCCATGTTCGAGCAGGCCCACCACGACAAGGAGGTGGCCTACCTCCTGCTGCTCGAGATAAAGGCGGCGTTCGACACTGTCCCGCACGGCGCCATCCTGGAGGCGCTGGACGGCATGGGCGTCGTAGGGCACCTCAGGGGCTACGTGCAGGCGTCCCTTGCTGGCCGAACCTTCCGGGTTAAGGTCGGTCAGGCAACCAGCAGTCCACTGGAAGTCTGCTCTGGGGTGCCCCAGGGAGGCGTGCTAAAGCCCCTTCCTGTTCAACCTGGTGCTGACCCCCCTTCCAGACTGCATCCCCGCTGGACTAGCAGTCTATGCAGTCTATGGGGATAGCAGTCTATGCGGACGACATTGCCATTTGAACTCATGGGCCCACCAGGATGAACAGGCACGTGAGGGCGTGCATACAGGAGGCGCTGGACTCGGTCGCGGTTTAACTGGCAAGCCGTGGCCTGGTACTCTCCGAGGCCAAAACTCAAGCCCTCATGCTGCACCCCAGGGGGAAAGCTGCCCGCTGTGCAACGCCGCCACTCATCCTCAACAGACAGCCCCTCCCATGGCGCATCCAGGTCACCTACCATGGCCTGCTGGCTGGTCGACTGCCGGCTGACTTGGACCCCAGCCTCGCGGGCCTTGCGGAAACGTGCTGCTGGGGTGCTGCGCGGAGTGCGGCAGCTGCTGGCCGCCCGTAGCAACGGCTGCTCCTACCAGCCGGCGCTGCGCATCTACAGCAGCATGGCCTCGTCGGCCGTGCTGTATGCACTCCCCCTTGTGCATCTCAAGCGCCGCCGGTGGGGCGAGCTGGAGTTGGACTAGCGCCAGGCCATCCGGTTCTGTCTGGGCCTCCCCAGGTACTCTCCCGTGGCGGCCACCTAGGCCTCTCGTCTAATAAAGTTTTTCACTCACTCCCGGAGGCGGCCACACGGCCCATAAAGCTGCAGGCCCTCCAGACGGGCCTACGCCACATTGACCGGCTGCAGAAGTCCCTGGACGGGGCTGCCCTGCTGCAGCGGTTTCGTGGCCGGCCCAACTCACAGATGGGCATGCTGCTGCGGATCTACGATCAAAACATTGTCGTTCCGCAGCGGCCCCGTCGGGAGCCACCCCCGCCCGGCACGGGGAAGGCCCTGCAGATCACCACCAGGCTGCCCGGGGTGCGCAGGAAGCGCACCACCCCCCACGTGGCCATCTACCAGGCAGTGGCCGCCCTGCTGCAACAAGACGCCAGCGGCCGCCACCTGCACGTCTTCACAGGCGGCTCTGTGATGCCCCACACGGGCAACGCTGCAGCCGCCTGCACGGCTCCTGCGCTCGGCGCCAGCCGAGCATGCCGTCTGCCCTTCCCCGCGTCGTCGACCACTGCGGAGGTGGCCGACCTGCACCTGGCTGCGGACCTGCTGCTCGAGCGGGCAGGCCAGGACAGCGAGGCCCTGGTCGTGACGGACTCCCGGGCAGCTCTGCTGCGACTGCGGGCGGCAGACCAGCCTTCCAGCTCCAGCGGGCACACGGAGCTGTTATTGGCTGCCAAGCTGCACGCAGTGGCAGCTGGTGGCTGCAACGTCCGACTGCTTTGGCTGCCGTCCCACATGGGCACCCCGAGGAACGAGGAGGCCGACGCCCTGGGCAAGCGTGCCCACCAGCCGGGCACCTCTGTCTCCCGGGACGTCACAGCATTTGACGCCGCACGCCAGCAGCTGACCCGAGTGGCCCTGACCACGCACCCAGACCGCCGAGTGGTGAGTGGCCAGGCCTCTCGGGTCCTCCCGGGGCGTCTGAGCAGGGACGCCCGCAGCCTGCTGCTCCGGATGCGGCTCAACTTTTGTGATGTGGCAGCCCGACTGCACCGCCACGGCCGCTGTACCTCCCCCACCTGTGCCGACTGTCCCGAGCCCGAGACCCTGGAGCACCTGATCTGCTCCTGCCCAGAGTTTGCAGCACAGCGAGGAGTGCTGCAGACTTCGCTCCAGCGTCTTGGGCTGCCCCACCAGCGCCTCGACGAACTGCTGTTCCCGACGGGCTCTGACGGCGCCCGCCGTGACGTCTTCCGTCACCACTTGCTCTACCTTGAGGCCGCCAGACTCACCAAGCGCCTGTAGACGGGTGACTGCTGCTGCTTCGCTTAGTTTAGCCTAGAGGCTCCACTCTCTTTTTCATTTTTTAGCTTACCTATCTCTTTTACCACCCTCTTTCTCCTCTATAATCTTTCATACCCCTCCTCCCGCTCCCCCCGCACTGGGTTGTATGCAGATGAGCCCCAAGATGGGCTCAATAGTATCCGCAGTGCATTTGTAGTATTAGTAGAAAAAGTCGGAAAAAGTTAGCCTTCCTGCAGTGTGTTATCGACGCGACATACGACATCACTGACACATAGAAAGCTTCGCTTTAAGATGTGTCAACCTGATCATAATACAGTAAAGCCCGCTTATATCGAGCATGCAGCGCTAGGATTGTAAAATAGTTCGATATAGTAAAAATTCGATATAGAATGCGAAGAAAAAAAACTTATATGAGAGCAATCTTGCCGACGGAGTAACGAGCTAACGCTGAGCTCTTACCACCCTGCAGTTCACTATTGATACGACACTTTCTCGGAAAAAAAGCATTAATTTATTGGGGCGGAACAACTGCGTGAGCGTAGCCTGCTTCTTGGAGCACAACGCGTAGCTGGTGACTGCTTGCTCCACGGTATCTAAACAGCCGACAAGCACAAGACCGCTGCCCTCAATGGCACAGCAGTATCGCCGTAGCAGGGCCACGGCAGCGACGGCTTCGCTCGTGCTCGGAAGCGGTACGGAGTCCTCGGCGTCTTCGACAGAGCGGAGACAAGCATGGATACAAGCGAATAACGGCGAACCCCGCGAAGCGAGCAAGTGCGGGCAGCGAGTGGCGCGGACTTGAAGTTCGGTGACACAGCAGCCCGCACCGCCCAATGTGGCGCTTTCGGCTCCAACGGCATGCATGCGAGGAGCTAGTCCACTGTGCCACGGCCGGTTTGGACGCCCCCAAGCTCGCGCGGGAGCCGCAAGCGACACCCGTGCCATCGCTGCGCGCCGATGTATTGCGGGAAAGCCTGCCGCATGCCTAGGGAGAGCGAAAAATCCCGCGCGGGAGAGTTGTGAGCAAAATCGCATTCGATATAAAAAGTTTTAAATGCATCTAATTTTTACCAGAATTATACAAGGGTTCGATATAGGCAATAATTCGATATATCCGTGTTCGATATAAGCGGGCTTTACTGTAGCTCTATCATGACACACGAGCAATCTCTGAAATGAACGAGTGGACGGCGCGACGAATGCTCAAGGTCGCTTGTTATGAAGTACGACCTCGTTTTTCTTCGTAGTACTAGTAGCGTATAGCCGAAGAAACAGTCGAGTATAGCCGAAGAAACAGTCGAGTAAATAAAAAAGGAACACAGTTGCGGCGGTTTTACTAAATTTGTACAACTTTACATTTAAATGTGTTTAGACTCTGGTTTGTTTCCATAACTTAGAGGGGGATTGCGGACAAAATACAAGTTTGTTTCATTCGAAAGATTTGGTGTTTTATAGTGCCCCTAGCGGTTTACCGGCAGCAAATGATGCTTTAGCAACGGAGAAACCAATCAGTGTAAGTTAAAATTTTGATTCTCTCGCCAAATCGTGTTTCGTGACGTTTGCCATGACTTCAGATGTATGGGTCTTCAAGCGAACTTCTAGCGAGCAGTTCAGCCTGCAGCGGGTTCAGTGAACTGTTCAGCGTGTAGATGGCGCCACCATACTGCTCTGCACCATTATTCGCATTTGCTTTGTTTTTTACCGCATTTGTACTTGGCCTGTTTTTGTTGCCGTAGGTAATAATCGTTTCCTGAAACACGGGGTATGTTTGACAAATAAGGTCACTTAAAACCACCGGCGGATCCAGAGAAAGGGTACGGATGTCCTGACCCCCCCCCCTTAATTTTTGAATTTATGCGCCTAAGAAGATGACCCTTGAGGTCATAGAAAAAATCTAGTTGGTTTTTTTATTTCTTGTACACATTTGTGGTTTTCCAAAATTTGTGTGAACAAGAAGGGCTTCCCTCTCTTTCTCCTCCACCGCATCTCCATCATCACCATAACAAACCTCACTGACAGAAATTGATGATCATGGGTCCCTGGCCACTGTGGTATAGCCGGGAACGAAGCAGCGGACCGAATGGCTGCGGCTGCTACACTCTTGAATGCAGTAGACATAACCCCATTACCCTACACCGACGTGAAACCACACATCAGACAACAACTTCGCAAAACATGGCAAACACACTGGAGTGAACAAACAGACAACAAGTTACACGTAATAAAACCACACTTGGGACCATACACCACCGACACACGTAATAGATACACTGAAGTCGCCTTGGCTAGGTTACGGATAGGGCACACTCATGCAACGCACTCGCACCTTCTCACGGGGTCTCCAAGACCTCTGTGCAGCAGGTGCGGAGAGGCCCTGTCCGTGATCCACGTCCTTATACAATGTAAGGCACTTGACACAACACGACGCAAATACTTCCCACAACTACACACGCGGCATATTCCACCACACCCGTCATACTTCTTAGGAGACGAAGCCATGGTTTCAATCAAACGCGTTTTCGAGTTTCTTACCGATGTAAAATTTTTAGATCTCATTTCATATCATGCATGTTGACAACCTGGCCCTTTACACCAGTCATCTTCATTACGTTGTGTTTTAGTTTGTTTATTTTTACTGAAATGTTCTACTTTTACTTCCATGCCACTTTCATGTAATCACTGTTGTTTGGCGCCCTTAGTCGGCCTTGCGCCATTAAACTGCAAACATCATCATCATCACGTCAGAAATTGATGATCATGTTTGAATGTTAATGGCGCAAGGCCAGCTAGGGCAAAGAGCGCCAGGAAAGTGTTTTGATGAATATGTTACTATTAAAATTGGTTAGTGGCCACACTCACTGACGGAAATTGACCCCTCCCTCAGAAAATGATGATGATGGTTGGTGTTTCATGGCGCAAGGCCAACGAGGGCAAAGAGCGCCAGAAAAGAAGTTATATAATGAAGCGTAGTGATTACCACAAAAAGGTAGGTATAAAAACATGTAAACCGAACATAGTAAAATCAATTAAAGGTAATGGTGATGGCTGGTGTATAGGGCCAGATTTCATTATGGGTGATATGAGATAAGGTTTAAAAACGTGACATCTAACAAATACTCAAACACACGTTTCAGGGAAACCATGGCATTGTCACCAAGAAACAGCGATGGATGTAGGGGAATATGTTGTCTGTAGAGTTCTCTGAAGTGTTTGTGTCGTGTTGTGTGAAGTGCCTCTCATGTTATTAGTATGTGCACTACGGATAGGGCCTCTCCGCACCTGCCGCACTGGGGTATAGGAGATCCCGTCAGCAGATACGAGTGAGTTGCATGCGTGTGACCCATCCGTAGCCTAGCCAAGGCGACTTCTGTGTTTCTGTTGTGTGAGTCAGATGTGTACCGTCCCAAGTGTGGCTTTATTACATGTAGTTTGTTGTCTGTCTGTTCGTTCCAGTGTGTTTGCCATGTTCTGCGCAAGTGTTGTCTTATATGTGGCTTGAGGTCTGTATATGGTACGCTTGTTATGTCTACAGTATTCCTGAGTGCAGCTACACCGGCCCTCTCGTCTGCCAACTCGTTCCCAGCGATCCCAGCGTGTCCTGGGACCCAGCAGAGGAGCAGCCGATGCTTCTCCGCATACACCGACATGATAGTGTTGAATACAAGAATAATTATCTGGTTTTTGGGGGGTTTATGCGATGATAATGCGCGAACAACACTCAAAGAATCTGTGTAGATGATAGAATAGGGAATTTGATTTTCAAGGATATGTCATACAATCAGTAAAATACCGTACGCTTCTGCTGAAAAAATTGTTGTGTGCACGCTCATGGTTCTGGCTGCATTGAAATTTGGACCATGAGCAGCGCACGAAACCATAGTAGAGGTTTTAGAAGCGTCACTGTAGAATTCAGCACGTGGGTATTTGAACTGCAAAGAAAGAAAGTGCTGCAGTACTGCAGCTCGCGGTACCCGATTTTTGTCAAGCTTTATAAAAAAAAGGTCACAGGACACAGGGCGAACTTGCCAAGGCGGTTAAATGTTTAAAGAGGATGACCTGTACACGTCTAAAAACGAAGCACTCAGATCCCAGGCTCGCTCTCTCGCTCGAAGTGAAAAAGGCGGATTAACGGACGGGCGATTTACAAACAGCACAGATGTGGATGTATCGTTGAGGACAGGATAAAAAGGGTGGTTATTCTGAGATGAAATTTTAAAAGCATAAAGCAAGTCCATGCACGCTCACTGGTTCTCAAGGCTCCACTTATTACACTCAACATACAGACTCTCGACAGGGCTAGTGCGAAAAGCACCCGACGCAAGCCGTAGCCCCAAGTTTAGTACTGGGTCAAGCATTCGCAATGCTGTTTTACTCGCCGACCCATATGCCACATTGCCATAGTCCAAACGAGACCCAACCAAAGCAGTATAGAGCCGTAGTAGGAGTTCTTTGTCGGAAGCATAGAATGGTGGGAGAAAACCTTCAGGATATTCATTGTTGTAAGACATTTATGTTTAAGTTTCTTGAGGTGTGGAATGATGGTGAGTTTCTGGTCAAACACAACACCTAAAAACTTGCGCTCCTTGTTCACAGCAAGCGACACACCATTAAGTGTAATGTCTGGGTCTGGAAGGATCCCGCGCTTCCTAGAGAACACAACGCAGGAGCTTTTTGCAGGATTCAATTTAAAACCATTCTTGTCTGCCCAGCTGGCAAGTTTCTTGACGCCGAGATGGACTTGACGTTCGCATATTGACATATTACAAGATTAAACGAATATCTGCACGTCATCTACATACATAGAGTAAGAAATTGTAGGCGGCAGTGCCTTCCCAAGGGAGTTCATCTTTACTATGAAGAGAGTGCAGCTTAGAAATCCACCTTTCGGCACGCCATTTTCTTGCACGTGTACCTTTGACAGTGCAGAACCAACTCTGACGCGAAGGGTTCTCTCCGACAAATAACTAATAACGGCATTTAACATGTTACCAGAGACACCGAACGACTTAAGGTCAGTAAGTATGCCATAACGCCATGCGGTGTCATAGGCCTTCTCTATGTCAAAAAACACCGTAAGACAGAACTGTTTGTGAATGAAGGCATCCTTAATGTATGACTCTAGTGCCACAAGTTGATCGTTTGTGGATCTCCCCGCCCTGAAGCCCGCCTGGCAGCTCTCAAGAAGGCCGTTGTACTCCAAAAAGTACACAAGCCTCCGGTTTATCATCTTCTCGAGAAGCTTGCACAGGCAACTGGTTAGGGCAAGGGGTCGATAGCTAGCGGGAGAAGAAGGGTCCTTCTCTTCTTTCAAAAATGCTACAACTATGGCATCCCTCCAAGACTTTGGAATGTGCCCCGAAAGCCATATCTTGTTGAAAAGGTGAAGAAGTGTTACAAGAGTGTCTGTGTGTAAGTTCTGTATCATTGTATATGTAATGTCTGGGCCTGGAGCTGAGGGTTTGCACGTGCTCAGAGCACCCCTCAGCTCATGAAGTGTGAACTCAGAGTTATAAGAAGTGGCTGACCTGTCATTGTCATGTAAAGGCTTCTTTTCGGCCATTTGTTTGTGTTTCATGAAAGTGTTTGTGTAGTGTGCTGAACTGGAAACGAGTTGGAAGTGTTGTACCAGTGTGTCAGCCTGGTCTTCGAGTGTGTCCTTGTTGTTCTGAACAGAGGCAGGCTGTGTGTTTGTTGTCCTTTGAGTTTGTAAATTCTTGTCCATACTTTCCGTGTGTCTGTGTAGGAGTTTATTGATGTTATGAAGGAACGCCAACTCTCTCGTTTTGCCTCACGGCGCACACGTTTTCCTAACGCCTTGGCCCGTTTGAATAAAATGAGGTTACCCGACGTGGGGTACCGACGAAGGACACCCCACGCCTTGTTCTGGGCCTCTCGCGCCCGCCTACAGTCCTCATTCCACCACGGCCTCCGCTGGTTGCGCGGGGCACCAGAGGCGTGGGGAATGGACTTTTCGGCGGCGTCGAGGATGTGCGCCGTGAGGAGTTGGGTAGCTTCTTCAACGTGTAGGTGTCCTATGGATGTGTGGTGTAGTTTCGATGTCTCTGTAAATATGTTCCAGTTAGCTCGTGCTTCATTGAACCTATTATGGGAAGATGGACTGCTTAGGCATTTACCTATATATGTTAGTGAAGTGGGGAAGTGGTCACTGCCATATGGGTCAGTGCCCACTCCCCACTCAAGATATGGAAAGAGAATTGCCGAACCAATAGCCAAGTCAAGATTTGAGTATGTATGGTGTCCTATGTTATGGTATGTAGGCTGTTTCTTGTTGAAAAGGCATGCTCAAGAGGATGTTGAAAACTTCTCTATCAGGCGACCTCGGGCATCCGTGCGAGAAGAGCCCCAAAGAGAGTTGTGTGCATTGAAGTCGCCTGTTAAGACGTATGGTTCATGAAGCTGGTCGACCAGCGCCTCGAAGTCAGAGCTCAGAAGTGCAAGATCAGGAGAGATGTAGATGGAGCATACCGTTATCAACCTATTAAAAATTATTGTGCGGACGGCTACAGCCTCAAGGACGGTGTTCAAGGTGCCAGGGTGGCATGCTAAGGATTTGCGGGTGATTATGGCCACACCGCCAGAAGAGTGTGTGCAGCCATCCCTGTCTTTCCTGTATACCAGGTAACTATTCAAGAAATTTGTGTGTTTGGAATTCAGATGTGTTTCCTGGACACACATTATACTTGGCTGATTGGCATGCAGAATCTCATTCACGTCGTCAAGATTATTCAGAAGGCCTCTGCAGTTCCATTGAACAATATTTTCTCTCCCCATTATTATGTGTTCAGAGCTACTGGAGTGTGACTAATTATGTAGGGTCTTTCGGGGATTGGACTCTTGCAAGGGGTTTTCTGGCCTTCTCTACTGACCTGGACGTCGCAGCCCGTTCCTTCCGCTGCGATGAAAGCCGGAAGGGCTCGACGTCCATGTCGTCATCTGAAGGCAAGGGGGTGCCCAGCGGACTGGGCCCCCTTGACGTGGTACCCTTTCGGGTGTTCTTTGCCTGCGCTGCCAGTGCCGAAGGCGTGGGGAGCCCCACAGATGGCACAGGCAGTGAGGCGGGGGAGGGGGTCGCTGCGACTGCCTCCGTCTCCATCTCGTCCGGGCCCTCCCGTGTGCTTCGGGCCGGTGGAGAGGGGGAAACGGTGGGTGCAGCAGCATCCCCACCGGACGTGGATGCCACCACAGCCGCTGCTGGCTCAGCGAACGGTGCGGAGGCGGGTTGGGCTGCAAGAGGCAACCCAAGGGGGGGGGGGGCGGGGGCGGGACCAAGTCCGACTCTCGGTACTGGGTCCCCGCCGAAACAAGACGCCGCTCCGCCCCGCGGCGAGCTGCGTCGCCGTACCTCCCCAGGGGGAAAGAGGCGAACCTCTTTCGCGCCTCTGGGAAGGTGATGTTCTCTGTGACCTTGATGTTTATTATTTTCTTGTCTAGCTGGAACTTCTCACATTTCCTGTAGTACGCCGCGTGTGGGCCCTGACAGTTAATGCAGAGGAGTTGTTGTGAACTACAATTATCTGTGGGATGGTCATGTTGGGCGCACTTGGCACAGGTTATTTGGCCCCGACACGAGTTGGTACCATGCCCGAACCGCTGGCACTTGAAACAGCGCCGCGGGTTCGGGATGTACGCTCGGACGGAGCACCGGATAAAACCGGCATTGATGTGGTCAGGAAGAGTGGAACGGTCAAAAGTGAAGATATGTTTAGTTGGTATTATCTTATCGTCTCTTCTAATGGTGATGCGCTTGACTGCTGTCACACCTTGACTCCTCATTGGCGACACCGCGGACCCCGAGCCCCCCTACATAAGTTGTGACCAACCGTGACGATGTGTTTTAAGGTGAAGGGTAGAAACCTCAAACGGTGGCCGTCTTAGCACAGGTCAAGCACCGGCGGAAGGGCTACCTGTTTGTTTAACAGGCAGGGAGCTCCTGGACCTCTTCAGCTATCAGGGTAAGGCGAAGAATGTACCCCTGTCCCCTGCTTATTTTACATGCCATCAGGCAAATCGTAAGCCCCCCCTCAAACATGATCGGCCCCTGAAAAAGGGCCGTACAGAAGGTTCCTTTCCGCCACTCCCAGCCCTCAGTTTTCCAAAGCCCGATAACTGCCCCCGTTTTTTGGTGTTGGAATCCACTGAACAAGAAAAGCCTCTTGCATAACAGTCCGTATTTCGGGTATCAAAATTTCTGGAGGGCATCATTGGTGACAAATATAAGGCCAAAAAACAAAGAACTGGAGAAATCCTGGTTGAAGTACACATTCAACAGCACGACAAGAATCTCCCTGAACAAACTCGCATAGCCAATCTTCCCTGTACAAACTCGCATAGCCATAGCCAACCGGAGCCTGAAAAGTACTCAAGGTGTCATTTCCGAACTAGACCTCATGAATGAGACAGATGCTCACCTGGTGGAGGGCCTGAGAAATCACGGAGTGGTAGCTGTGAGGCGCCTATATGAGGAGGGATGACAAAGTAGTCTCGACCAAGCACATTATCCTTACTTTCGACCGGTCCACACTCCCAGAGTAGGTAAATGCAGGTTTTGTACATTGTAATGTCCGGCCCTACATTCCAAACCCGCGCCGCTGCGTTAAGTGCCAGCGGTTCGGGCACGGAACCAACTCCTGCCGTGGCCGTCTGACCTGTGCAAAGTGTGTCCAGCATGATCACCCATCTGATAATTGGCCATCACAAACCCTCACCTGCGCCAACTGCCAGGCACCCCACGCCGCCTACTCTCGAAAATGCGAGACGTTTAAGCAGGAGAAGGAGATCATAAAAGTGAAGGTCACTGAAAACATCACCTTCCCAGAGGAGCGAAAGAGGTTCGCCCGTTTCCCCTGGGGAGGTACGCCGACCCAGCTCGCCGGGGAGCGGAGCGTCGTCTGGTTTCAGCGGGGACCCAGTACCGCGAGTCGGACTTGGTCCTGCCCCTGCCCCCCCTCACCCAGGGTTGCCCCGGGCAGCCCAACCCGCCGATGCACCGCTCGCTCAGCCAGAAGCGGCTGTGGTGGCAACCACGTCCGTTGGGGATGCCGCTGCATCCACTTCTTCCTCTCCACCGGCCCAAAGCGCACTCGAGGGCACGGAGGAGATGGAGACGGCGGCATCCGCGGCAGTTCCCACCCCCGCGAACCACCAATGCCACCCGGGGCACTCCTCACGTCCTCGGCGGTCGCGGCTCGAACGAAGGGCACCCGAGAGGGTGCCAAGTCTGGGAGCTCCAGTCCGCCGGGTACCCCTTCCAAATTTGATGATGACATGGATGTGGGTCGTTTCCTGTCTGCTTCGCAGCGGAACGAGCGGGTCCCTCCATCTAAACCTCCAGAGATGGTAAAAAAAACCCTCGCAAGAGTGCAAGCCCCGAAAGACCTTACATAATTAGTCACACTCCAGTAGCTCTGAACACTTTATACTGGGAAGATAAAATATTGTTCAATGGAACTGCAGAGGCCTTCTGAATAATCTTGACGACGTGTACGATATTCAGCATGCTAATCAGCCAAGTGTAATCTGTGCACAGGAAACACATTTGAATTCCAATCACACAAATTTTGTGAATATTTACATGGTGTTCAGAAAGGAGAGGGATTGCTGCACACACTCTTCTGGCGGTGTGGCCATAATCGCCCGCAAATCCTTAGCATGCCACCCTGTCACTCTGAACACTGTCCTTGAGGCTGTAGCAATTATAACAATAAAATTTAATAGGTTGATAACGGTATGCTCCATATACATTCCTCCTGATCTTGCACTTTCAAGCTCTGACTTCGAGGCGCTGGTTGACCAGCTGCCCGAACTATACATCCTCACAGGCGACCTGAACGCACAAATTCTCTTTGGGGCTCTTCTCGCACAGATGCCCGAGGTTGCCTGATAGAGACGTTTTTAACATCCTCTGGAGCATGCCTTTTGAACAAGAAACAGCCTACATACCATAACACAGGACACAACACACACTCATTTCTTGACTTGGTTATTGGCTCCGCAGTTCTATTTCCTCTTCACGAGTGGGGCGTGGACACGGACCCGTAAGGTAGTGACCTCTTTCCCACTTCACTAACATATATAGGTAAAAGCCCATGCAGTCCATCCTCCCAAAACAGGTTCAATGAAGCAAGAGCTAACTGGAAGAGCTAACTACAGAGACATACAAACTACACCACACATCCATAGGACACCTACACGTTGAAGAAGCTACCCAACTCCTCACGGCGCACATCCTCTACGCCGCCGGGAAATCCATTCGCCACCCCTCTGGTGCCCCGCGCAACCAGAGGAGGCCGTGGTGGAATGAGGACTGTAGGCGGGCGCGAGAGGCTCAGAACAAGGCGTGGGGTATCCTCCGTCGGTACCCCACGTTGGGTAACCCCCTTTTGTTCAAACGGGCCAAGGCGTTAAAAAAACGCGTGTGCCATGAGGCAAAACAAGAGAGTTGGCACACCTTCTTGACATCCATTAATTCATAAATGGACACATACAAAGTCTAGACACATACGTAAGCTCAAAGGACAAAAGACACACAGCCTGCCCCTGGTGAGCAAAACAGGGGATACACTCGAAGACCAGGCTAACACACTTTCACAACACTTCGAACACGTGTCCAGTTCGGCACACAACACAAACACTTTCATAAAATACAAAACATCTGCGGAAAAGAAGTCCCTGCGTGATTGCAACAAGTCGCACACTTCTTACAATTCTCCTTTTTCAATTCATGAGCTGAAGGCAGCCCTGACCACATGTGAGCCTTCAGCTCCAGGTGCAGACAAAATCACATACACCATGATAAGACACCTACATTGAGACACCCTTGAAACACTTCTATATCTATAGCTTTCGGGGCACATTCCACGCTCTTGGAGGGAGGCCACAGTAGTGGCTTTCTTGAAAGAAGGGAAGGAGCCTTTCTTTCCTGCCAGTTATCGTCCCATTGCCCTGACAAGCTGCCTGTGTAAGCTCTTCGAGAACATAATAAACAGGGGACTCGTGTACTTCCTTGAGTACAACGGTCTTCTCGAGGGCTGCCAGGCAGGCTTCAGGGCGGGGCGATCTACAAATGGCCAACTAGTAGCGCTAGAATCCTACACTAAAGATGCCTACCTACATAAGCAGTACTGTATGATCTTGAAAAGGCGTATGATACTGCTCGGCTGTACGGTATCCTCAGCGATTTGAAGTCCTTCGGCATATCGGGTGACATGATGAACACGCTTGCTAGTTATTTGTCCGAAAGAACATTTCGTGTGAGAGTTGGCAGTGCACTCTCAAGGGTTTATGCGCCAGAAAACGGCGTTCCGCAAGGTGGAGTTCTAAGCTGCATTCTGCTTATTGTAAAAACGGATTCACTTAGGCATTGACACCATCAATTTTCTCCTCAATCTTTGTAGACGACGTGCAATTGTCCTTTAAGTCTTGTAACTTGTCTATATGTGAACGCCAAGTCCAGCTCGCTGTTAACAAGCTAGCTGTCTGGGCAGATAGGAAAGGCTTTAAATTTAATCCAGGGAAGTGTACTTGTGTTTTATTTTCGAAAAGGCGTGGCATTCGGCCAGATCCAGACATCAAACTCAATGGTGTCTCAATTCCAGTCAGAAATGAACACAAGTTTTTAGGCGTATTCCTTGACGAAAAGGTCAAATTCATTTCACATATAAAACAACCTAAACATAAATGCTTAAAGGCTATGACTATACTCAAGGTTCTCTCCCGCTCTTCATATGGTGCTGACAACAACTTCTTTTACGTGTTTGTACTAGCCTGATAGGTTAACGATTGGACTATGGAAGTCTTGTTTATGGGTCGGCACGTATGATGATGATGGTTTGATTTTATTGGCGCAAGGCCGACATGGGCAAAGAGCGCCAAACACAAAGTGATTTGATGAGGAGAGAACACGAAATAAAATCAGTCAAAAACTATGAGCACGGCTGGTGTAAAGGGCCAGGATGAAGAACAAGAGTGGTTAAAAGATAAATAAGGTGGCTGGGGTATAGGACCAGGGGTAAAGCTATGGGTGGTATGAGATGAGTTTAAAAAGTGAACTTCTGATAGGAACTTAAAGGTGCGCTGAACAGAAAACATGGCATCATCTCCTAAGAAGTATGATGGGTGTGGTGGAATATGTCGTGTGTGTAGTTGAGTGAAGTGTTTGCGTCGCGTAGTGTCGAGTGCCTTACATTGTATGAGGATGTGCATCACGGATAGGGCCTCTCCGCACCTGCTGCACAGAGGTCTTGGAGATCCAGTGAGAAGGTGCGAGTGTGTTGCATGAGTGGGCCCTATCCGTAACCTAGTCCAGGCGACTTCAGTGTATTTATTGCGTGTGTCGGTGGTGTATGGTCCCAAGTGTGGTTTTATTACGTGTAACTTGTCTGTTTGTTCGCTCCAGTGTGTTTGCCATGTTTTGCGAAGTTGGTGTCTGATGTGTGGTTTCACATCGGTGTAGGATAATGTGGTTATTCAAGAGTGTATTCAAGAGTGTAGCAAGAGTGTAGCAAGATGTGTATTCAAGAGTGTAGCAGCAGCAGCCATTCGATCCGCTGCTTTGTTCCCGGCTATACCACAGTGGCCAGGGACCCAGCAAAGGACTAGTTCAAATTTGTGGATATACACAGACATAATACCCTTGACTATTAGAATTACAACGTGATTTTTTGAAGACTTTGTTGACGACAACGCCCGCACGACACTGAGGGAGTCTGTATATATAATGGATTGTGGGATGTGACTTTGAAGGATATGATTAACAACAAGAAGTACACCATAAGCCTCTGCCGTAAAGATACGGGTATTACTATTAAGAGTTCTAGTGACATTAAGACCGGGCCCATGCGCCGCGCAGGGCACAGAGGTGGCAGTTTTAAAGGCGTCCGTATAAAATTCAGAAAATTGATGATGATGATGGTTTGATTTTATTGGCGCAAGGCCGACATGGGCAAAAAGCGCCAAACACAAAGTGATTTGATGAGGAGAGAACACGAAATAAAATCAGTTAAAACTATGAGCACGGCTGGTGTAAAGGGCCAGGGTGAAGAACAAGAGTGGTTAAAAGATAAATAAGGTTGCTGGGGTATAGCACCAGGGGTAAAGCTATGGGTGGTATGAGATGAGTTGTAAAAAGTGAACTTCTGATAGGAACTTAAAGGTGCGCTTAACAGAAAACATGGCATCATCTCCTAAGAAGTATGATGGGTGTGGTGGAATATGTCGTGTGTGTAGTTGAGTGAAGTGTTTGCATCGTGTAGTGTCGAGTGCCTTACATTGTATGAGGATGTGCATCACGGATAGGGCCTCTCCGCACCTGCTGCACAGAGGTCTTGGAGATCCAGTGAGAAGGTGCGAGTGTGTTGCATGAGTGTGCCCTATCCGTAATCTAGCCAAGGCGACTTCAGTGTATCTATTGCGTGTGTCGGTGGTGTATGGTCCCAAGTGTGGTTTTATTACGTGTAACTTGTTGTCTGTTTGTTCGCTCCAGTGTGTTTGCCATGTTTTGCGAAGTTGTTGTATGATGTGCGGTTTCACGTCGGTGTAGGGTAATGTGGTTATGTCTACTGTATTCAAGAGTGTAGCAGCAGCAGCCATTCGATCCGCTGCTTCGTTACCGGCTATACCACAGTGGCCAGGGACTAGTTCAAATTTGTGGACATACACAGACATAATACCCTTGACTATTAGATTTACAACGTGATTTTTTGAAGACTTTGTTGACGACAAAGCCCGCACGACGCTGAGGGAGTCTGTATATATAATGGATTGTGGGATGTGACTTTGAAGGATATGATTAACGACAAGAAGTACACCATAAGCCTCTGCCGTAAAGATACTGGTATTACTATTAAGAGTTCTAGTGACATTAAGGCCGGGTCCATGCACCGCGCAGGACACGGAGGTGGCAGTTTTAGAGGCGGCCGTATAAAATTCAGAAAATTGATACTTCTGCTGCAAATACAAGAAGTGCTGCAGAATTGCACATGTGGGAGCTCGGTTTTTATATACATGAGTGAAAGATGTGTCGTATAAGACAGGGCGGAGATGCCATGGTGCTATAAAATCTGTTTGAGAACTTTGTATGGTGTCTAAAAAGGAGACAGAAAGCTCTGACACTTCCTCTCTAACTCTGTAAGAGAAGGGCGCAGAGAACGATGGTCGGTTTAGGATTAGTGCAGTCATAGACGTATCATAAAAAGCTGATTTAAAAGGATGGTGTGGCCTAGATGAAATTTTAAAAGCAAAAAGGAGATCTGTGTATGCTCGCTGACGTTGAAGGTTCCACTTATTACACTCCACATAGAGGCTTTCGACCGGGCTAGTCCGGAAAGCGCCACATGCCAGCCGGAGCCCCAGATGAAGCACTGGGTCCAGCATTTTGAGGGATGTCTTACTTGCTGACCCATAAACAACACTTCCATAGTCGAATCGTGAACCTATCAGGCTAGTAAAAACACGTAAAAGAAGTTGTTTGTCAGCACCATATGAAGAGTGGGAGAGAACCTTCAGTATATTCATAGCCTTTAAGCATTTATGTTTAAGTTGTTTTATATGTGGAATGAACGAGAGCTTTTCGTTAAGGACTACCCCTAAAACTTGTGTTCATTTCTGACTGGAATTGAGACACCATTCAGTTTGATGTCTGGATCCGGCCGAATGCCACGCCTTTTCGAAAACAAAACACAAGTACACTTCACTGGATTAAATTTAAAACCGTTGCTATCTGCCCAGCCAGCTAGCTTGTTAACACCAAGCTGGACTTGGCGCTCGCAGATAGACAGGTTACAAGACTTAAAGGATAATTGCACGTCATCTACATAGATTGAGCAGGAAATGGTTGGTGGCAGCGCCTTCCGAAGAGAGTTTATTTTTACAATAAACAAAGTGCAACTAGCACACCGTTACATCCGTAACCTTGCTAGGGTCACTTCGGTGTGTCTTTTGTGTGAGTCAGTTGTGTATCGTCACAAGGGGCTTTATTACATGTAGCTTGTTGTCTGACTGTTCACTCCAGTGTGTTTGCCATGTTTCACGTAGGTGTTGTCTGATGACTGGCTTCATGTCAGTGTACGGTACTGTTGCTATGTCTACAGTGTTTCTCAGTGCAGCAGCAGCGGCCATTTCATCAGCAAACTTATTGCCCGCGATGCCAGCGTGACCTGGAACCCAGCAGATGGTAACATTCAGACCTGACGCATACGCCGACATCAAAGGTTTAAAAACCAGATTGACAATGTAATTTTTGGAAGACCTTTGGGATGATAATGTACGCACGACGCTTAGTGAATCCGTAAAAATGACGGAGTTTGCAATATTATGTTCATTGATGTGATTTAAAACAAGGAGTATACCATATGCCTCCCCTGTAAAAATGCTAGAATTCACATTCATGGTTTCACAAGCACTGAAATTGGGTACGTGTGCAGCACAAGACACCGCAGTGGATGTTTTTGAAGCATCAGTAAAAAATTCTGTTGCCCCATATTTCGCCTGGAGATACATGAAATGCTGCAAAACGGCAGTTGTGGGCACCGTGTTTTTCTTAAATTGTGTAAACGACAAATCACACAATACATGACGAAGATGCCATGGGGCTATAGAATCAATGACAGATGTTGTAAAAGTGTCTAAAAACGAGACAGAAAGTTCAGAGGCTTTCTCCCTCGCCCTGAGCGAGAAAGGCGGAGAAATAGATGGACGATTTAAAAACAGTTGGGATGTAGATGTATCGTTCATTATAGACTTAATGGGATGGTGAGACATTGATGAAACTTTAAAAGCATATAGCAAATCGACATACTCGCGCTGGTACCGCAGGAACCATCTCTCACACTCGACGTACAGACTTTGCACGGGGCTAGTCCGGAAAGCACCAGACGCAAGTCGAAGGCCTAAGTGCTGCACTGGGTCGAGCATTTTCAAAGCAGTTTCCCTTCCTAAACCATACAAAACACTAACATAGTCTAACCTCGAGCCTACGAGGCTGGTAAACACTCGCAGCAGAAGTTGTTTGTTAGCACCGTACGAGTGATGCGACAAGACCTTTAGAATATTCAGTGTTTTAATACATTTTTGTTTCAATTGTTTGATATGAGGGATAAAGGAAAGTTCTTCATCAAGGACTATACCTAGGAACTTGTGTTCTTTTTTGACCGGTATCGAGACGCCATTCAGTTTGATGTCTGGATCTGGCCTGATCCCACGCCTTTTGGAGAACACAACACAAGTGCTCTTAACTGGGTTTAGCTTAAAACCGTTCTGATCAGCCCATCCAGCTAGCTTATTAACACGAAGCTGGACTTGGCGTTCGCAAATTGACATATTACACGACTTAAAAGATATTTGGACATCATCTACATACATTGTACAGGAAATGGTTCGTGGCAACGCCTTTCGAAGTGAGTTCATCTTGACTATGAACAACTTACAACTCAAAACGCCACCTTGAGGCACACCATTTTCCTGCACAAAAACATTTGAAAGGGCAGTACCAACTCTTACACGAAAGGTTCGTTGTGCCAGGTAGCTATAAAGACTGTTAAACAGATTGCCCGAAACACCGAATGATTTCAGGTCACTAAGTATCCCGTATCGCCAAGGAGTGTCGTAGGCTTTCTCAAGATCAAAAAAGACCGTAACACAAACTGTTTGTGGACAAAGGCATCCTTTATATACGACTCAAGGGCGTCGAGTTGGTCGTTTGTGGATCGGCCTACCCTGAAGCCGGCCTGGCAGCTCTCGAGAAGACCATTGTATTCTAAGAAGTACACGAGCCTCCTGTTAATCATCTTCTCTAGAAGCTTGCACAGGCAGCTTGTGAGGGCGATGGGTCGGTAACTGGCGGGAGAAGACGGGCCCTTACCCTCTTTCAGGAACGCCACTACAATAGCCTCCCTCTAAGATTTCGGAATGTGCCCCGAAAGCCATATGTTGTTGTATAAGTGTAGGAGTGTTTCAAGAGTATCTGGGTGTAGGTGTTGTATCATTGTGTATGTAATCTGATCTGCGCCTGGAGCTGAAGGTTTACATGTGCTCAGGGCAGCCTTCAGCTCATAGAGTGTAAATTCAGAGTTGTAACCAGATTTTGACCTGTTATTATCATGTAAGGACTTCTTTTCACAAGCGGTTTTATGTCTCAGGAAAGTGTTTGTGTAGTGTGCAGAGCTGGAAACGTGTTGAAAGTGTTGTGCAAGTGTGTTAGCCTGGTCTTTCAGTGTGTCCCCTGTTGTACTAACCAGGGGCAGGCTGTGTGTTTGTTGTCCTTTTAGTTTTCGTATTCGTGTCCAGACTGTGTGTGTCAGTGTATGAGTTGATGGAAGTGAGGAAGGTGCGCCAACTCTCCCTTTTTGCCTCACGACGCACTCGCTTCCCAAAAGCCTTTGCTCGTTTAAAAGAAATTAGGTTATCTGACGTGGGGTACCGGCGAAGGACACCCCACGCCTTGTTCTGGGCCTCTCGCGCCCGCGTACAGTCCTCGTTCTACCAGGGCCTCCTTGGGTTGTGGGACGCACTGGAGGCCTGGGGCATGGACTTTTCGGCGGCGTCGAGTGTGTGTGCCGTGACGAGTTGGGCTGCTTCCTCCACGTGTAGGTGTTTTATTGTTGTGTGGTATAGTTTAGATGTTTCAGTGAATGTACTCCAGTTTGCTTTTGATTCATTAAACCTGTTATGGGAAGATGGACTGCATGGTCCTTTACCTATGTACGTTAGGGAAGTCGGGAAATGGTCACTACCATATGGGTCTGTGCCCACACCCCACTCAAGACATGGAAAGAGAACTGCGAAACCAATAGCCAAGTCAAGATGCGAGTATGTATTGTGTCCTAAATTATGGTATGTAGGCTGTTTTTTGTTGAAAAGGCATGCTCCGGAGGATGTAAGAAACTTCTATATCAGGCGACCTCGGGCATCAGTTCTGGAGGAGCCCCAAAGAGAGTTGTGCGCATTAAGGTCGCCTGTTAGTCTGTATGCTTCGGGCAGCTGGTCAACCAGTGCCTCGAAATCAGAGCTCAGAAGTGCAAAATCAGGAGGAATGTAAATGGAGCATACCGTTATCAACCTATTAAATATTATCGTACGGATTGCTACAGCCTCAAGGACAGTGTTCAAAGTGACAGGGTGGCAGGCTAAGGATTTCTGGGCGACAATTGCCACACCTCCTGAAGAGTGTGTGCAGCCAACCGTGTCCTTTCTGAATACCATGTACCTATTTAAGAAATTTGTTTGTTTAGAATTGAGGTGGGTTTCCTGGAGACACATGATCCTTGGCTGACTGGCATGCAGAATCTCATACACATCGTCAAGATTTTTAAGGAGGCCTCTGCAGTTCCATTGGATGATGTTTTCTGTTCCCATTATTTAAATTTAAGAATAACTGGAGTGTGTGTGTTCGTGTGTGTTCATGTGTCGTCTTTCGGGGCCGTTACTCTTGGAGTAGGCTTTTTAGGCCTTTCTACTGGCTAGGCCGTCGGAGGCCGCTCCTTGCGCTGCGTTGCAGGCAGGAACGGCGCGACGTCCATTTCGTCATCAGATGTCGTGGGGGTGCCCGTCGAACCGGGCCCCCCGGACTTGGTCCCCCTTCGGGAGACCTTCATTTGAGCCGCCACCGCCGCGGGCGTCGGGGACGCCAGAAGTGGCACGGGCGGTGCGGTGACGGTGGGGGCCGATGCGGGGCCCCCGATGTCCATCCCCTCGACACCCTCCAACGCACGCGAGGACGGGAAGGAAGCGGCGGGAGCGGCACCGGTCCCAACGGAAGAGATTGGCCCCGCAACCGCTGCTGCCTCAGCAAGCGGCGTGGTGGCAGGTTGGGCTGCCTGAGGCACCCCAGGGGGGGGGCGGAGGAGGGACCAGGTCAGACTCGCTGAACTACGTCCCTGTGGAAACCAGACGCCGCTCCACCCCCCGGCGAGCTGCGTCGGCGTACCTCCCCAGGGGGAAAGAGGCCAACCTCTTCCGCGCCTCTGGGAAGGTGATGTTCTCAGTTACCTTGATGTTGATTATCTTTTTTTCAGTTTGAAATTTTTCGAACTTGCGGGAGTAGGCTGCATGCGCCTCCCCCGCAGTTCACACAAGACAGGGTATCGGATGGACAGTTGTCGCTTGGATGGCCATGCGACGCGCATTTTGCACACGTCGTTCGGCCACGGCAGGAGTTTGTACCGTGCCCAAACCGCTGGCACTTAAAACACCGCCGCGCGTTCGGGATGTAGGCACGGATGGAGCAACGGATAAAACCTGCATTTATGTGTTGTGGAAGAACTGCGCGGTCAAACGTCAAAATAATGTGCTTGGTGGGAATCTCCTTGTCGTCTCTGCGGATAGTGATGCGTCTCACGGCAGTGACGCCCTGATCCTTCAAGCCGGCAAGGAGATCCGCATCCGTTTCGTTCAAGAGATCCGTCTGGGATATCACACCTTGCGACCTGTTGAGGCTCCGATGAGGTGTGACCCTGATGTCTAGATCAGCCAGTCTAGTCTGAACTAGAAGCTTCGTGGACTGCTGTTTGTCATTCACCTCGATTAGTAGTTCACCAGACCTTTGTTTTTTGCACTTATATGATTTTCCTATTATGGCTTCAAGCGATTTTGCGATCTAGAAGACTGACTGCGATACAAGAGGTTGGGTTGGATTGAGCGATTCCATCACAAGAAATCGAGAAGATACTTCGGTGCGGCCCCTTTTCAGGAACCGATCACGCTTGGGGGGGGGGTTTGTAAGTACCATAGGGCATACTATAAAAGCAGGGAGACTGGGGTACTTTCTTCTTTGACCTTACCCTGGTAGTCAAAGAGGTCCCGGAGCTCCCTGCCTGGTAGACAGGCGAGGAGCCCATCGGCCGGAGCTTTCCCAAGGGTCTGACGGCCACCGTTTACGGCTTCTACCCTTCACCTTTAAACACCTTGCCACGGTTGGACACGGCTTATGTTGGGAGCTCGGGGTCCGCGGTGTCGCTGCTCACCGTCACCATGAATACTCAAGGTGCCCCGTGCAGGGAAATTCAGAAAATTGATACTTCTGCTGCAAATACAAGAAGTGCTGCAGAATTGCACATGTGGGAGCTCGGTTTTTATCTACATGTATGAAAGATGTGTCGCATAAGACAGGGCGGAGATGCCATGGCGCTATAAAATCTGTTTGAGAACTTTGTATGGTGTCTAAAAAGGAGACAGAAAGCTCTGACGCTTCCTCTCTAACTCTGTAAGAGAAGGGCGCAGAGAACGATGGTCGGTTTAGGAGTAGTGCAGTCATAGACGTATCATAAAAAGCTGATTCAAAAGGATGGTGTGCCATAGATGAAATTTTAAAAGCAAAAAGGAGATCTGTGTATGCTCGCTGACGTTGTAGGTTCCACTTATTACACTCCACATAGAGGCTTTCGACCGGGCTAGTCCGGAAAGCGCCACATGCCAGCCGGAGCCCCAGATGCAGCACTGGGTCCAGCATTTTGAGGGATGTCTTACTTGCTCACCCATAAACAACACTTCCATAGTCTAATCGTGAACCTATCAGGCTAATAAAAACACGTAAAAGAAGTTGTTTTTCAGCACCATATGAAGAGTGGGAGAGAACCTTGAGTATATTCATGGCCTTTAAGCATTTATGTTTAAGTTGTTTTATATGTGGAATGAACGAGAGCTGTCGTGAAGGACTACACCTAAAAACTTGTGTGCATTTCTGACTGGAATTGAGACACCAGTGAGTTTGATGTCTGGATCCGGCCGAATGCCACGCCTTTTCGAAAGCAAAACACAAGTACACTTCACTGGATTAAATTTAAAACCGTTGCTATCTGCCAAGCCAGCTAGCTTGTTAACACCAAGCTGGACTTGGCGCTCGCAGATAGACAGGTTACAAGACCTAAAGGATAATTGCACGTCGTCTACATAGATTGAGCAGGAAATGGTTGGTGGCAGAGCCTTCCGAAGAAAGTTCATTTTTACAATAAACAAAGTGCAACTCAAAACTCCACCTTGCGGAACACCGTTTTCCTGCACATGAAGTCTAGAGAGTGCAGTTCCAACTCGCACGCGAAACGTTCTTTCAGAGAGGTAACTGGCAAGCCTGTTCCACATGTTACCCGACATACCAAAGGACTTCAAATCGCTGAGGAATCCGTACCGCCAAGCAGTGTCGTACGCCTTTTCAAGATCAAAGAATACTGTCATACAGTACTGCTTATGGAGGAAAGCATCTTTAATATACGACTCCACCCCGCACGGGGCACCTTGAGCAATCTTGGTGACGGTACTGGCGATACCGCGGACCCCGAGCCCCCAAACATACGCTGGATCCAACCGTGGCAATGTGTTTATAGGTGGAGGGTTAGAAGCCGTGAACGGTGGCCGTCGGAGCCCAGGTCAAGCTCCGGCGGATGGGCTCCCTGTCTGTTCACCAGGCAGGGAGCTCCGGGACCTCTTTGGCTACCAGGGTAAGGTCAAAGGAGAAAGTACCCCCGTCTCCCTGCTTTCCAATGTGTCATATGGCATTTTCCAACCCCCCCCCCCCCCAAACGTGATCGGCCCCCGAAAAGGGGCCGCACCGAAGTTTCGTACCCACCTCTTTCAACAACTGTCTTGTCAACAGCCGCGAATAACTATGCTCGTTTTCTTGTGATTGAGTCTGCTGACTCAGCACGACCTGTCGCTTCCATGTCCGTATTCTTGATCTCTAAATTTCTCCAAAGCACCATAGGTGGCAAATATCAAGCTAAAAAGCTCAGGACCGGAGAAATCCTGGTAGAAGTCAATGCTGAACAACAAGCCCACACTCTTCTTGCACAAACCCGCATCCATGATCTGGACATCAGGGTCACGCCCCACAGGAGCCTAAACAGCTCCCAGGGTGTGATTTCTGAGACAGATCTCTTGACGGAAACAGATGCCGACCTTCTCGAAGGTTTAAAGGACCAGGGCGTCACAGCTGTGCGCCGCATCACGATGCGCAGGGACGATAAGATAATCCCCACCAGACACATTATCCTGACCTTCGACCGTTCGACACTTCCGCAATATATAAATGCAGGCTACATCCGATGCTCTATTCGTCCTTACATACCGAACCCGCGCCGCTGCTTTAAGTGCCAGCGGTTCGGGCACAGCACAACCTCTTGCCGCGGCAAAACAACCTGTGCGAAATTTGCAGCGCAGGACCACCCCACTGACAACTGCAGTTCTGACAACCTCACATGTGCAAACTGCAGGGGCCCTCATGCTGCCTACTCCAGGAAGTGTGAGAAATTCCAAGTGGAAAAGAAAATAATCCATCTAAAAGTGACAGAAAACATCACCTTCCCAGAGGCGCGGAAGAGGTTCGCTCTTTCCCCCTGGGGAGGTACGCCGACGCGGCTCGCCGGGGGGCGGAGCGGCGTCTGGTTTCGGCGGGGACCCAGTACCGCGAGTCGGACTTGGTCCCGCTTCCGCCCCCCCCAGGGTTGCCTCAGGCAGCCCAGCCCGCCTCCACACCGCTCGCTGAGACAGCAGCGGTTGTGGTAACAACCTCTTCCGTCGGGACCGGTACCGCTCCCGTCCGCGCCTCCCCATCGTCCAGTGCGGTGGAGGGTGCCATGGACACCACGGGCCCCGGACCGGCTCCCACCGCCACCGCACCGCCCGTGCCACTTCTGGTGCCACCGACTCCAGCGGCGGTGGCGGGTCAAACGAAGGGCCCCCGAAGGGGGGCCAAGTCCGGGGGGCCCGGTTCGACGGGCACACACAGGACATCGGACGACGAGATGGACGTCGTGCCGTTCTTGCCTGCAACGCAGCGCAAGGAGCGGCCTCCGTCGTCCAAGCCTACAGATAGGCCGCCCAAAAAGCCCAATCCAAGAGTCACAGCCCCGAAAGACGACACATAAACATACACACTCCAGTTGCTCTCACACCAAATAATGGGAAGAGAAAATATTGTTCAATGGAACTGCAGAGGCCTTATGAATAATCTTGACGACGTGTATGAGATTCTGCATACCAATCAGCCAAGTGTAATGTGTGCTCAGGAAACACATTTGAATTCTAAACACACAAATTTCTTGAATAGTTACCTGGTATACAGGAAAGACAGGGATGGCGGCACACACTCTTCTGGCGGTGTGGCCATAATCGTCCGGAAATCCTTAGCATGCCACCCTGTCACTCTGAACACTATCCTTGAGGCTGTAGCAATACGCTTGATAATATTTAATAGGTTGATAACGGTATGCTCCATATACATTCCTCCTGATGTTTCACTTTTAAGCTCTGACTTCGAGGCGCTGGTTGACCAGCTGCCCGAACCATAAATCCTGATAGGCGACCTTAATGCTCACAACACTCTTTGGGGCTCTTCTCGCACGGATGCCCGAGGTCGCCTTATAGAGAAATTCCTTACATCTTCAGGAGCATGCCTTTTCAACAATAAACAGCCTACATATCATAACATAGCACACAACACATACTCATGTCTTGACTTGGCTATTGGCTCTGCAGTTCTCTTTCCTCTTGTCGAGTGGGGTGTGGGAACTGATCCATATGGCAGTGACCACTTTCCCACCTCACTTACATACATAGGTTAAGGCCCTTGCAGTCCATCTTCCCATAATAGGTTCAATGAAGCACGAGCTAACTGGAATACATTTACAGAGACATCCAAACTACAAAACACATCCATAGGACACCTACACGTAGATGAAGCCGCACAACTCCTCACGGCGCACATCCTCGACGCCGCCGAAAGGTCCATTCCCCACGCCTCTGGTGCCCCGCGCAACCAGCGGAGGCCGTGGTGGAATGAGGACTGTAGGCGGGCGCGAGAGGCCCAGAACAAGGCGTGGGGTATCCTCCGTCGGTACCCCACGTCGGGAAAGCTCCTCTTGTTCAAACGGGCCAAGGCGTTAGGAAAACGTGTGCGCCGTGAGGCAAAAAGAGATAGTTGGCGCTCATTAATCACATCTATAAACTCGTACACACACACACGCAAGGTATGGACACGTATACGCAAACTCAAGGGACAACAAACACACAGCCTGCCCCTGGTCAGTACAACAGGGGACACACTGGAAGACCAGGCTGACACACTCGCACAACACTTCCAACACGTGTCCAGTTCAGCGCACTACACGAACACTTTCCTGAAACATAAAGCCTCTTGTGAAAAGAAGTCCCTACACGACAACAACAAATCACAGACTTTTTACAACTCCCTGTTTTCACTACATGAGCTGAGGGCTGCTCTGAGCACGTGTAAACCCTCAGCTCCAGGCCCAGACAACATCACATATACAATGATACAACATCTACACGCAGGCACACTTGAAGCACTTCTACATCTATACAATAAAATATGGCTTTCGGGGCACATTCCACACTCTTGGAGGGAGGCCATTGTAGTGGCTTTCTTGAAGGAAAGAAAGGACCCGTCGTCCACCTCAAGTTACCGTCCAATAGCCCTGACAAGCTGCCTGTGCAAGCTCTTCGAGAAGATGATAAATCGCAGGCTCGTGTACTTCCTCGAGTACAACGGTCTTCTCGAGAGCTGCCAGGCAGGCTTCAGGGTGGGGCGATCCACGAATGATCAACTGGTTGCACTTGACTCATACATCAAGGATGCCTTCGTACATAAGCAGTACTGTTTAACTGTCTTTTTCGACCTCGAGAAGGCCTACGACACCGCTTGGCGTTATGGGATCCTTAGTGACCTCAGGTCATTCGGCGTTTCAGGTAATATGTTGAACACCCTTGTTAGTTATTTGTCAGAGAGAACGTTCAGAGTAAGAGTTGGTTGTGCACTTTCAAAGGTTCACGTCCAAGAAAATGGCGTACCACAAGGTGGCGTGTTGAGTTGCACTCTCTTCATAGTAAAGATGAACTCCCTTGGAAAGGCACTGCCACCAACAATCTCTTATTCTATGTATGTAGATGACGTGCAAATATCTTTCAAATCATGTAATATGTCAATATGCGAACGTCAAGTCCAGCTTGGTGTCAAGAAGCTTGCCGGCTGGGCAGACAAGAATGGGCTTAAATTGAATCCTGCAAAAAGCTCCTGCGTTGTGTTCTCCAGGAAGCGCGGGGTCCATCCGGACCCAGACATTACTCTTAATGGTGTGACGCTTCCTGTGAATAAGGAGCACAAGTTCTTAGGTGTGGTGTTTGATCACAAACTCACATTCATTCCCCACACCAAGGAACTTAAAAATAAATGTCTCAAAACAATGAATATACTTAAGGTTCTTTCCCACCAATCCTATGGTTCCGACAAAGAACTCTTACTTCGCTTGTATACTGCTTTGGTTGGGTCTCGTTTGGACTATGGCAGTGTGGTGTATGGGTCGGCGACTAAAACAGCGTTGTGAATGCTTGACCCAGTGCTACACTTGGGGCTACGGTTGGCGTCGGGTGCTTTTCGCACTAGCCCTGTTGAGAGTCTGTATGCCGAGTGTAATAAGTGGAACCTTGAGAACCAACGGACGTACATGGACTTGCTATATGCTTTTAAAATTTCATCGGTGAATAACCATCCTTTTTATCCTGTCTTTAACGATACATCCACATCTGTGCTTTTTGTAAATCGCCCATCCGTTCCTCTGCCCTCTTCAATTAGAGTGAGAGAGCGAGCCTCGGATCTGAGCGCTTCGTTTTTAGATGTGTACAGATCATCCTTTTCAGACATTTTACCTCCTTGGAAAGTTCGTCCTGTTTCCTCTGACCTTTCTTTTATGAAACTTGACAAAAATCGGGTACCGCGAGCTGCTATACTGCAGCACTTTCTGTCGCTGCAGTTTAAATACCCACTTGCAGAATTTTACAGTGACGCGTCTAAAACCTCCACTATGGTCTCCTGCGCTGCTCATGGTCCGAATTTCAGTGCAGCCAGAACCATGAGCGTCCACACAACAATTTTCTCAGCAGAAGCATATGGAATTTTATTGATTGTACGACACATACTTGAAAATCAAATTCCAAAGTCTATCATCTACACAGATTCCTTGAGTGTTGTTCGCGCACTGTCATCGCATACACCCCCCAAAAACCACATAGTTAATCTTGTATTTAAATCTATTATGTCTGTGTATGCGCAGAAGCATCAGCTGCTCCTCTGCTGGGTCCCAGGACACGCTGGGATCGCTGGAAACGAGTTGGCCGACGAGAGGGCAGCTGCTGCTGCACTAAGGAACACTCTAGACATAACAACCGTACCATATACAGACCTCAAGCCACACATAAGACAACACTTGCGTAGAACATGGCAAACACACTTGAGTGAACAGACAGATAACAAGTTACACGCTATAAAACCACGCTTGGGACCATACACCACTGACACACGCAACAGACACACAGAAGTCGCCTTGGGTAGGCTGCGGATAGGGCACACCCATGCAACTCACTCGTATCTGCTGACGGGATCTTCTAGACCCCAGTGCGGCAGGTGCGGAGAGGCCCTATCCGTAGTGCACATACTAATCACATGCAAGGCCCTTCACACAACACGACACAAACACTTCAGAGAACTCTACAGACAACATATTCCCCTACATCCATCGTTTTTCCTAGGTGATGATGCCATTGTTTCCGTGAAACGTGTGTTTGAGTATTTGTCCGACGTCAAGTTTTTAAACCTCATTTCCTATCGCGCATCATGAAATCTGGCCCTATACACCAGCCATGCTCATTGTAGTTTTGTGACTTTACTTTTGTTTTTGCTGATTTTACTTAGTGTTTAAGGTTTCACCCCTATCATCGACTATTGGTTTGGCGCTCTTTGCCCCAGCTGGCCTTGCGCCATAAACATCCAACGATCATCAATATATGACTCGAACGCAACGAGTTGATCGTTCGTAGATCGCCCCGCCCTAAAGCCCGCCTGGCAGCTCTCGAGAAGACCATTGTACTCTAAGAAGTACACGATTCTCCTGTTTATCATCTTCTCGAAGAACTTACACAGGCAGCTTGTCAGGGCAATGGGGCGTAACTGGCGGGAGAGGAAGGGTCCTTCCCTTCCTTTAGGAAAGCCACTACTATGGCCTCCCTCCAAAAGCGTGGGAAGTGCCCCGAAAGAAATATTTTATTGTAGAGGTGAAGAAGTGTTTCAAGCGTGTCTGCATGTAAGTGTTGTATCAGTGTGTATGAAATCCTGTCTGCGCCTGGAGCTGAAAGTTTACAAGTACCGAGTGCGACCTTCAGCTCATGAAGTGAAAAGGGGGTGTTATAGGATGAGTTTGACTTATTAGTGTCTCGCAAGGACTTCTCACCATACCTCGGCAAAGTTGGCGCGGCTCACTCAAACTCACTCACAATTTTGTTTATTCGAATCACCACTTACTCAAACTCAGATTCAATGCTGAGCAGCACATCTGCGCTCACTCAAACTCAAACTCAAATTGAGCGCAAAACTCAGAACTCACTCGGACTCAGAACTCAAAATGTACTCAAACTCAAAATGGACTCAGAACTCAAAATGTACTCAAACTCAAAATGGACTCAGAACTCAAAATGTACTCAAACTCAAAATGAACTCAGAACTCAAAATGCAATCAAAACTCAAAATGTACTAAACTAAAAATGGACTCAAAACTCAAAATGTACTCAAAACTCAAAATGAGCTCAAACTCAAAATGACTCAAAACTCAAAATGAACTCAGAACTCAAACTGGACTGGAAACTCAAAATGGACTGGAAACTCAAAATGATTTCAGCTCTGAAATGGACTCACAAATCTCTCGTGCTAGGAATGTACTCGGGCTCATATGGACTCTGATTTTATTAGCATTCAGTGTTTTGAAAGTCACGCGTGGTACAAATATTACGGGTGTAAATTCGTGAGCTCAAACTCTTGCATTCGGTATGACATGACACCGTAACTCCTGTGAGGTCGGAAACAATTTTCGTTGCAGATTTAATACAGATATACCTGCTAGCCATGAGGATTAGCGCCGGCTGCAAGCAGTTGTACGTATATATTGGATACCAAACTTTTGGTGTAGGCTCCGTGTGCGAGTTCATGACAGAGGCGGTCCAAACTCGATGGTGTGCTGGGGCCCTGGGGCGAAACAAAAAAGATTGGGCGAGGGGACGTGCGCTCACTGCTCAGTTCATTTACGTCGAAGCTGTTTAGGGTTACGGTCCCCTGTATTCTTGCTGTGCATCCTGAGAAAACGCCTTGTGTCAAAGCGAACTGTCCCCGCGAATCTCTGAAGCGCTAGGCGTTCATGGATATGCCTTTGATTTTTCAATCCGTAGTATTCTTTGCCGAGTATCCCCTTCCTGCTCCCCCGGCCAGGATCGTGTAACGCCCTGCGTTTCCACAAAAATGCAGATATCACGGAAGTTCAACCTGTAATCATTATAAAAGCGTAAATGTAGAGACTTGATCAAACTAAATGTAAGAAAAACTAAAAAAAGAAATAATAAGAAAAAATATCGAAATTGGCGAACCGTGTAACACGGCCCACGGGAGTCATGGATAGTCTCAGATTGGGTTAAAATTCAAATAGATGTGGAGCTAAAGAATGTGGGGTGTCAAATGTAGGGTCTCGAGGAGGGAAATCACGTGGGACAAACAAAAAATGCTTCGTGGTCATAATCATGACTTAGTTGTCGTAACTTGTATTAGCGAAGTAAAACCGCAAGAAATGGCGCGTTTTCAGGACTTTTTCGCAAAGGCACCAAAAAGCTTGAGCCGTAATATTCCCATCGTTCGTTGATATGGTCATTGAGTGCCCACTAAAGATTATTTTAGTCGATTATATCACGTATTGTTTAGTCAAAGCACTTAAAATGCAAAAACAACTGCGTTTTTGCCAAACTTCAGACTTAAAAGAAGCACCAAGGCCCTCGAGGTAAAATTACATGAGATGGCTCATTATACGCATCAGAACTTTACCTTCTAATTTAGAAATGTTTTTGGAGTAAATTTTGTTTCAGGGGAGAAAAAAGTTTTAGAGTTCACAATGAGACGCACTTGTATCCACCATTGAACTGTGTCCCCAACTCGGTAAGCATACGTGCCGCCGGCCTTTTTTGTGGCAGGCATGTGCAAGCCTGGCTCTCTACTAAACGAGGATGGTTTGTGTCGCTTGACATTACAAAAAATACACCGTCAACGGCATACTCCAGTCCACCACTTGCTATATTTGGGTTTTCGCACACTCACTTCGTACAGTTGCTGCTCATATATTTCAGAGTGCAGTGCTTGAATACAGTAACAAGGTCTGCCTCAACAAAAATAAATTCAGACGGCGGAAAACCTTTTTTCATCGAAAATACTCCCCGCAGACCTGCTATACTTAATCGGCTACTAGCACAAATTGTTCCGATAAAAATGGCGGTGGTCAATTTTTTGGGCAAGCCGCAAGACCGATAGCATAAACCGCTGTGTGGTCAAGCCCAGTACAATAACCGTTGGTTTAGAAACTGTCCCAACTAGTTCCAACAAAGAGAGTTCTTTACTGTTACATCAGCCGAGGTTTCCGACTCATCTCCCCCCATCTGCAACCAAAGCTGGCACTGCACAATATTAACTTAGGTAAGCGTTCTCCCGTGCTCCACCGTCAGGGACAAGGGGTCACACGTTATCTCCAAGATTATTCCGACGTTGGCTCGGCAGAAGGATGGACCACCCGCAGCCTAGTATAGGTCACCTTGGCGTTAAACACATGGGCTCATCCAGAACGCTGATAATATGTGTAAGCCTGCCGACCCAACCACCCGCCTTATCGGTTGCCGGAGAAAAGTGATAGAGCGGAAGGGGGGGGGGGAGACCTGCCTTCCAGCTGTCGGGGCCGTAACTACCTTCCGTTCATTTTTCCTACATCTGTTCACGGCTTGAGGTGTGGAGACAACCTTGGACAGAAAGACACCGAGAACCAGATGGAGTGAGAAATACTTGTGGCCGCCTCTACACTGTCAGCAGTTTATACCACTTATTTTTTGGTTGCGGAACACTTTTAGGAAAAGAAAAGGAGCGTAATGGCACAGCGTTTTTTTTCTTCTGCTTGTGCTGACATGTCCCAGTGGCCACCAGACAATCCTATAAGGAGCACGCAAAGCATATTAACTAAGATCAATCAAGTACTAATTACCTGTTTTGGGGGCGCATTTTGAGAATAAAAAATTGGAGGCACGCAGCGAAAAAAGCCAGCTTATTCAGAAACCCAAAAACATAGCTTAGGATAGATTTATCCCGAGCTATGCTTGGGCTTTGTAAGCCTGCAGTAAAATTTTTTTGCAGTTATTGGCAAATTTCAAAGAAATAAATATTCATTTGCAATAAATAAATATTCTTCCCGAATGTTTACCTTAAAATATATTTTAATGCCACGCCATATTGCACAATTATCCGTGAAATATGACGTGGTACACCGATCTGTTCGAGGTGAACATTAGAGGCGCATATGTCTATTTACAAGCAAGTATTGGTTGGCGTTAGGTGTTACTTTTCTCCACTTTTTAGCAGTTGAGTGGCTAAGACGTCGTGCTGCTGGGCCCATGAACGCGGATGCGATCCCGATTGCGGTGGCTGCGTTTCTGATGGAGGCGAAAGATCCCCAAGTGATCAATATTATTCTGGAGCCCTCCACTACAGTGCGCCTCATAGCCCAAGTGTAGATTCGTCCTTCAAATCCGACAATAAATCAATCGAAATAAGCAATTTAAAAGTGAAGTATCAACTTTTGGAACTATTGTACAATGTGATTACTACCTCCTTTTTCCGGTAGCCGCGGGGAGGAGAAGCACGTAAGCTCACACAAAATATTGGATGGATCAAACGTACGTCCCCTTTCTGTAAAACTCTCTTCCCATTAAAAAATACTGTACATTGCACCATTAATTTACAAAACGGCATTATGGTACGATGGCTTCAGTAACTCAGGATGGAGTGCTGCCTGTGAGTGCCATCAGCCGAAGCCCGCTCTTGCGTGTATGTCTAAAACCTAAATGATGAAGCACCATTCAAACTGTTAAAAAAAAGGGGAACACAAGCTTCGCGTAGTTATAATTGGTAGTTTTGGTTGAAAACAAATAAGGTAAATATGGTATGTACGAAATTCTTGCAACTTTCGGTGGTAAGCAATAGTCTGAAAATTCCTTATAATACTCGCTTTTCTACTAGGGTGTTTCTGTGAACGTCAACAATTGTTTATGTTCAGTCCTATACGATATTAAGATGCGGGCTTGCGCAACGCCAGTAGTTTAGAACACAAGACACTAAACGTAGGCCAAATAGGTATTTTTGGGGACGTAAACTGCAATGAAAGTTTCCCGATTTAGCAGAGTTTGATCAGTGATAGTCAGTTATGATGGTTAAGATTAAGGAATGATATCCAGCCAGGCACAGGTCAGCCTTTTTTTTCACAATTCCGAAATGCATAAATAATGGCGCGCGAAGCAATATCCGCCCCGACAGCATAGGAGCGTGCTGGCGAACCTTGATATGTGTTGAAGCGGACTTGGAGAGGACTGGTTGCTCTTTACGCGTTCATGTACGAAAACGTTGAAGTGGCTATCTAAACAATTATTTTGACCGTTATAACTCAATAGGGCTGACTGTTTCCTCACAGGTACTGAATTCTTCACCATGTTATCTCCGTATTGTCGGGTTGGAGGCCCTAATGTAGGTTTCTACAATAATTCACAAGCAGGCTACTCATTACCACCATCCACCCCCAGGCATCGTGCATAAGTGTTGAGTTAGGCAATTAAGCGTCTCTGTGTTCCGGAACTTTATTTGGTGCTCGGTGAATTCTTCCTGTGTGAAAACGGCTGCTTGCACGGCAGTACGAGTTGCTAGTTAGGCATCTCTCTCTCTCTATCTATCTATCTATCCATCTATCCATCTATCTATCCATCTATCCATCTATCCATCTATCCATCTATCCATCTATCCATCTATCCATCTATCCATCCATCCATCTATCCATCCATCCATCTATCCATCCATCCATCCATCCATCCATCCATCCATCCATCCATCCATCCATCCATCCATCCATCCATCCATCCATCCATCCATCCACCCACCCACCCACCCACCCACCCACCCACCCACCCACCCACCCACCCACCCACCCACCCACCCACCCACCCACCCACCCACCTACCTACCCACCTACCCACCTACCTACCTACCTACCTACCTACCTACCTACCTACCTACCTACCTACCTACCTACCTACCTACCTACCTACCTACCTACCTACCTACCTACCTACCTACCTACCTACCTACCTACCTACCTACCTACCTACCTACCTACCTACCTACCTACCTACCTACCTACCTACCTACCTACCTACCTACCTACCTACCTACCTACCTACCTACCTACCTACCTACCTACCTACCTACCTACCTACCTACCTACCTACCTACCTACCTACCTACCTACCTACCTACCTACCTACCTACCTACCTACCTACCTACCTACCTACCTACCTACCTACCTACCTACCTACCTACCTACCTACCTACCTACCTACCTACCTACCTACCTACCTACCTACCTACCTACCTACCTACCTACCTACCTACCTACCTACCTACCTACCTACCTACCTACCTACCTACCTACCTACCTACCTACCTACCTACCTACCTACCTACCTACCTACCTACCTACCTACCTACCTACCTACCTACCTACCTACCTACCTACCTACCTACCTACCTACCTACCTACCTACCTACCTACCTACCTACCTACCTACCTACCTACCTACCTACCTACCTACCTACCTACCTACCTACCTACCTACCTACCTACCTACCTACCTACCTACCTACCTACCTACCTACCTACCTACCTACCTACCTACCTACCTACCTACCTACCTACCTACCTACCTACCTACCTACCTACCTACCTACCTACCTACCTACCTACCTACCTACCTACCTACCTACCTACCTACCTACCTACCTACCTACCTACCTACCTACCTACCTACCTACCTACCTACCTACCTACCTACCTACCTACCTACCTACCTACCTACCTACCTACCTACCTACCTACCTACCTACCTACCTACCTACCTACCTACCTACCTACCTACCTACCTACCTACCTACCTACCTACCTACCTACCTACCTACCTACCTACCTACCTACCTACCTACCTACCTACCTACCTACCTACCTACCTACCTACCTACCTACCTACCTACCTACCTACCTACCTACCTACCTACCTACCTACCTACCTACCTACCTACCTACCTACCTACCTACCTACCTACCTACCTACCTACCTACCTACCTACCTACCTACCTACCTACCTACCTACCTACCTACCTACCTACCTACCTACCTACCTACCTACCTACCTACCTACCTACCTACCTACCTACCTACCTACCTACCTACCTACCTACCTACCTACCTACCTACCTACCTACCTACCTACCTACCTACCTACCTACCTACCTACCTACCTACCTACCTACCTACCTACCTACCTACCTACCTACCTACCTACCTACCTACCTACCTACCTACCTACCTACCTACCTACCTACCTACCTACCTACCTACCTACCTACCTACCTACCTACCTACCTACCTACCTACCTACCTACCTACCTACCTACCTACCTACCTACCTACCTACCTACCTACCTACCTACCTACCTACCTACCTACCTACCTACCTACCTACCTACCTACCTACCTACCTACCTACCTACCTACCTACCTACCTACCTACCTACCTACCTACCTACCTACCTACCTACCTACCTACCTACCTACCTACCTACCTACCTACCTACCTACTACCTACCTACCTACCTACCTACCTACCTACCTACCTACCTACCTACCTACCTACCTACCTACCTACCTACCTACCTACCTACCTACCTACCTACCTACCTACCTACCTACCTACCTACCTACCTACCTACCTACCTACCTACCTACCTACCTACCTACCTACCTACCTACCTACCTACCTACCTACCTACCTACCTACCTACCTACCTACCTACCTACCTACCTACCTACCTACCTACCTACCTACCTACCTACCTACCTACCTACCTACCTACCTACCTACCTACCTACCTACCTACCTACCTACCTACCTACCTACCTACCTACCTACCTACCTACCTACCTACCTACCTACCTACCTACCTACCTACCTACCTACCTACCTACCTACCTACCTACCTACCTACCTACCTACCTACCTACCTACCTACCTACCTACCTACCTACCTACCTACCTACCTACCTACCTACCTACCTACCTACCTACCTACCTACCTACCTACCTACCTACCTACCTACCTACCTACCTACCTACCTACCTACCTACCTACCTACCTACCTACCTACCTACCTACCTACCTACCTACCTACCTACCTACCTACCTACCTACCTACCTACCTACCTACCTACCTACCTACCTACCTACCTACCTACCTACCTACCTACCTACCTACCTACCTACCTACCTACCTACCTACCTACCTACCTACCTACCTACCTACCTACCTACCTACCTACCTACCTACCTACCTACCTACCTACCTACCTACCTACCTACCTACCTACCTACCTACCTACCTACCTACCTACCTACCTACCTACCTACCTACCTACCTACCTACCTACCTACCTACCTACCTACCTACCTACCTACCTACCTACCTACCTACCTACCTACCTACCTACCTACCTACCTACCTACCTACCTACCTACCTACCTACCTACCTACCTACCTACCTACCTACCTACCTACCTACCTACCTACCTACCTACCTACCTACCTACCTACCTACCTACCTACCTACCTACCTACCTACCTACCTACCTACCTACCTACCTACCTACCTACCTACCTACCTACCTACCTACCTACCTACCTACCTACCTACCTACCTACCTACCTACCTACCTACCTACCTACCTACCTACCTACCTACCTACCTACCTACCTACCTACCTACCTACCTACCTACCTACCTACCTACCTACCTACCTACCTACCTACCTACCTACCTACCTACCTACCTACCTACCTACCTACCTACCTACCTACCTACCTACCTACCTACCTACCTACCTACCTACCTACCTACCTACCTACCTACCTACCTACCTACCTACCTACCTACCTACCTACCTACCTACCTACCTACCTACCTACCTACCTACCTACCTACCTACCTACCTACCTACCTACCTACCTACCTACCTACCTACCTACCTACCTACCTACCTACCTACCTACCTACCTACCTACCTACCTACCTACCTACCTACCTACCTACCTACCTACCTACCTACCTACCTACCTACCTACCTACCTACCTACCTACCTACCTACCTACCTACCTACCTACCTACCTACCTACCTACCTACCTACCTACCTACCTACCTACCTACCTACCTACCTACCTACCTACCTACCTACCTACCTACCTACCTACCTACCTACCTACCTACCTACCTACCTACCTACCTACCTACCTACCTACCTACCTACCTACCTACCTACCTACCTACCTACCTACCTACCTACCTACCTACCTACCTACCTACCTACCTACCTACCTACCTACCTACCTACCTACCTACCTACCTACCTACCTACCTACCTACCTACCTACCTACCTACCTACCTACCTACCTACCTACCTACCTACCTACCTACCTACCTACCTACCTACCTACCTACCTACCTACCTACCTACCTACCTACCTACCTACCTACCTACCTACCTACCTACCTACCTACCTACCTACCTACCTACCTACCTACCTACCTACCTACCTACCTACCTACCTACCTACCTACCTACCTACCTACCTACCTACCTACCTACCTACCTACCTACCTACCTACCTACCTACCTACCTACCTACCTACCTACCTACCTACCTACCTACCTACCTACCTACCTACCTACCTACCTACCTACCTACCTACCTACCTACCTACCTACCTACCTACCTACCTACCTACCTACCTACCTACCTACCTACCTACCTACCTACCTACCTACCTACCTACCTACCTACCTACCTACCTACCTACCTACCTACCTACCTACCTACCTACCTACCTACCTACCTACCTACCTACCTACCTACCTACCTACCTACCTACCTACCTACCTACCTACCTACCTACCTACCTACCTACCTACCTACCTACCTACCTACCTACCTACCTACCTACCTACCTACCTACCTACCTACCTACCTACCTACCTACCTACCTACCTACCTACCTACCTACCTACCTACCTACCTACCTACCTACCTACCTACCTACCTACCTACCTACCTACCTACCTACCTACCTACCTACCTACCTACCTACCTACCTACCTACCTACCTACCTACCTACCTACCTACCTACCTACCTACCTACCTACCTACCTACCTACCTACCTACCTACCTACCTACCTACCTACCTACCTACCTACCTACCTACCTACCTACCTACCTACCTACCTACCTACCTACCTACCTACCTACCTACCTACCTACCTACCTACCTACCTACCTACCTACCTACCTACCTACCTACCTACCTACCTACCTACCTACCTACCTACCTACCTACCTACCTACCTACCTACCTACCTACCTACCTACCTACCTACCTACCTACCTACCTACCTACCTACCTACCTACCTACCTACCTACCTACCTACCTACCTACCTACCTACCTACCTACCTACCTACCTACCTACCTACCTACCTACCTACCTACCTACCTACCTACCTACCTACCTACCTACCTACCTACCTACCTACCTACCTACCTACCTACCTACCTACCTACCTACCTACCTACCTACCTACCTACCTACCTACCTACCTACCTACCTACCTACCTACCTACCTACCTACCTACCTACCTACCTACCTACCTACCTACCTACCTACCTACCTACCTACCTACCTACCTACCTACCTACCTACCTACCTACCTACCTACCTACCTACCTACCTACCTACCTACCTACCTACCTACCTACCTACCTACCTACCTACCTACCTACCTACCTACCTACCTACCTACCTACCTACCTACCTACCTACCTACCTACCTACCTACCTACCTACCTACCTACCTACCTACCTACCTACCTACCTACCTACCTACCTACCTACCTACCTACCTACCTACCTACCTACCTACCTACCTACCTACCTACCTACCTACCTACCTACCTACCTACCTACCTACCTACCTACCTACCTACCTACCTACCTACCTACCTACCTACCTACCTACCTACCTACCTACCTACCTACCTACCTACCTACCTACCTACCTACCTACCTACCTACCTACCTACCTACCTACCTACCTACCTACCTACCTACCTACCTACCTACCTACCTACCTACCTACCTACCTACCTACCTACCTACCTACCTACCTACCTACCTACCTACCTACCTACCTACCTACCTACCTACCTACCTACCTACCTACCTACCTACCTACCTACCTACCTACCTACCTACCTACCTACCTACCTACCTACCTACCTACCTACCTACCTACCTACCTACCTACCTACCTACCTACCTACCTACCTACCTACCTACCTACCTACCTACCTACCTACCTACCTACCTACCTACCTACCTACCTACCTACCTACCTACCTACCTACCTACCTACCTACCTACCTACCTACCTACCTACCTACCTACCTACCTACCTACCTACCTACCTACCTACCTACCTACCTACCTACCTACCTACCTACCTACCTACCTACCTACCTACCTACCTACCTACCTACCTACCTACCTACCTACCTACCTACCTACCTACCTACCTACCTACCTACCTACCTACCTACCTACCTACCTACCTACCTACCTACCTACCTACCTACCTACCTACCTACCTACCTACCTACCTACCTACCTACCTACCTACCTACCTACCTACCTACCTACCTACCTACCTACCTACCTACCTACCTACCTACCTACCTACCTACCTACCTACCTACCTACCTACCTACCTACCTACCTACCTACCTACCTACCTACCTACCTACCTACCTACCTACCTACCTACCTACCTACCTACCTACCTACCTACCTACCTACCTACCTACCTACCTACCTACCTACCTACCTACCTACCTACCTACCTACCTACCTACCTACCTACCTACCTACCTACCTACCTACCTACCTACCTACCTACCTACCTACCTACCTACCTACCTACCTACCTACCTACCTACCTACCTACCTACCTACCTACCTACCTACCTACCTACCTACCTACCTACCTACCTACCTACCTACCTACCTACCTACCTACCTACCTACCTACCTACCTACCTACCTACCTACCTACCTACCTACCTACCTACCTACCTACCTACCTACCTACCTACCTACCTACCTACCTACCTACCTACCTACCTACCTACCTACCTACCTACCTACCTACCTACCTACCTACCTACCTACCTACCTACCTACCTACCTACCTACCTACCTACCTACCTACCTACCTACCTACCTACCTACCTACCTACCTACCTACCTACCTACCTACCTACCTACCTACCTACCTACCTACCTACCTACCTACCTACCTACCTACCTACCTACCTACCTACCTACCTACCTACCTACCTACCTACCTACCTACCTACCTACCTACCTACCTACCTACCTACCTACCTACCTACCTACCTACCTACCTACCTACCTACCTACCTACCTACCTACCTACCTACCTACCTACCTACCTACCTACCTACCTACCTACCTACCTACCTACCTACCTACCTACCTACCTACCTACCTACCTACCTACCTACCTACCTACCTACCTACCTACCTACCTACCTACCTACCTACCTACCTACCTACCTACCTACCTACCTACCTACCTACCTACCTACCTACCTACCTACCTACCTACCTACCTACCTACCTACCTACCTACCTACCTACCTACCTACCTACCTACCTACCTACCTACCTACCTACCTACCTACCTACCTACCTACCTACCTACCTACCTACCTACCTACCTACCTACCTACCTACCTACCTACCTACCTACCTACCTACCTACCTACCTACCTACCTACCTACCTACCTACCTACCTACCTACCTACCTACCTACCTACCTACCTACCTACCTACCTACCTACCTACCTACCTACCTACCTACCTACCTACCTACCTACCTACCTACCTACCTACCTACCTACCTACCTACCTACCTACCTACCTACCTACCTACCTACCTACCTACCTACCTACCTACCTACCTACCTACCTACCTACCTACCTACCTACCTACCTACCTACCTACCTACCTACCTACCTACCTACCTACCTACCTACCTACCTACCTACCTACCTACCTACCTACCTACCTACCTACCTACCTACCTACCTACCTACCTACCTACCTACCTACCTACCTACCTACCTACCTACCTACCTACCTACCTACCTACCTACCTACCTACCTACCTACCTACCTACCTACCTACCTACCTACCTACCTACCTACCTACCTACCTACCTACCTACCTACCTACCTACCTACCTACCTACCTACCTACCTACCTACCTACCTACCTACCTACCTACCTACCTACCTACCTACCTACCTACCTACCTACCTACCTACCTACCTACCTACCTACCTACCTACCTACCTACCTACCTACCTACCTACCTACCTACCTACCTACCTACCTACCTACCTACCTACCTACCTACCTACCTACCTACCTACCTACCTACCTACCTACCTACCTACCTACCTACCTACCTACCTACCTACCTACCTACCTACCTACCTACCTACCTACCTACCTACCTACCTACCTACCTACCTACCTACCTACCTACCTACCTACCTACCTACCTACCTACCTACCTACCTACCTACCTACCTACCTACCTACCTACCTACCTACCTACCTACCTACCTACCTACCTACCTACCTACCTACCTACCTACCTACCTACCTACCTACCTACCTACCTACCTACCTACCTACCTACCTACCTACCTACCTACCTACCTACCTACCTACCTACCTACCTACCTACCTACCTACCTACCTACCTACCTACCTACCTACCTACCTACCTACCTACCTACCTACCTACCTACCTACCTACCTACCTACCTACCTACCTACCTACCTACCTACCTACCTACCTACCTACCTACCTACCTACCTACCTACCTACCTACCTACCTACCTACCTACCTACCTACCTACCTACCTACCTACCTACCTACCTACCTACCTACCTACCTACCTACCTACCTACCTACCTACCTACCTACCTACCTACCTACCTACCTACCTACCTACCTACCTACCTACCTACCTACCTACCTACCTACCTACCTACCTACCTACCTACCTACCTACCTACCTACCTACCTACCTACCTACCTACCTACCTACCTACCTACCTACCTACCTACCTACCTACCTACCTACCTACCTACCTACCTACCTACCTACCTACCTACCTACCTACCTACCTACCTACCTACCTACCTACCTACCTACCTACCTACCTACCTACCTACCTACCTACCTACCTACCTACCTACCTACCTACCTACCTACCTACCTACCTACCTACCTACCTACCTACCTACCTACCTACCTACCTACCTACCTACCTACCTACCTACCTACCTACCTACCTACCTACCTACCTACCTACCTACCTACCTACCTACCTACCTACCTACCTACCTACCTACCTACCTACCTACCTACCTACCTACCTACCTACCTACCTACCTACCTACCTACCTACCTACCTACCTACCTACCTACCTACCTACCTACCTACCTACCTACCTACCTACCTACCTACCTACCTACCTACCTACCTACCTACCTACCTACCTACCTACCTACCTACCTACCTACCTACCTACCTACCTACCTACCTACCTACCTACCTACCTACCTACCTACCTACCTACCTACCTACCTACCTACCTACCTACCTACCTACCTACCTACCTACCTACCTACCTACCTACCTACCTACCTACCTACCTACCTACCTACCTACCTACCTACCTACCTACCTACCTACCTACCTACCTACCTACCTACCTACCTACCTACCTACCTACCTACCTACCTACCTACCTACCTACCTACCTACCTACCTACCTACCTACCTACCTACCTACCTACCTACCTACCTACCTACCTACCTACCTACCTACCTACCTACCTACCTACCTACCTACCTACCTACCTACCTACCTACCTACCTACCTACCTACCTACCTACCTACCTACCTACCTACCTACCTACCTACCTACCTACCTACCTACCTACCTACCTACCTACCTACCTACCTACCTACCTACCTACCTACCTACCTACCTACCTACCTACCTACCTACCTACCTACCTACCTACCTACCTACCTACCTACCTACCTACCTACCTACCTACCTACCTACCTACCTACCTACCTACCTACCTACCTACCTACCTACCTACCTACCTACCTACCTACCTACCTACCTACCTACCTACCTACCTACCTACCTACCTACCTACCTACCTACCTACCTACCTACCTACCTACCTACCTACCTACCTACCTACCTACCTACCTACCTACCTACCTACCTACCTACCTACCTACCTACCTACCTACCTACCTACCTACCTACCTACCTACCTACCTACCTACCTACCTACCTACCTACCCTACCTACCTACCTACCTACCTACCTACCTACCTACCTACCTACCTACCTACCTACCTACCTACCTACCTACCTACCTACCTACCTACCTACCTACCTACCTACCTACCTACCTACCTACCTATCTATCTATCTATCTATCTATCTATCTATCTATCTATCTATCTATCTATCTATCTGTCATTCTGTCTGTCTGTCTATTTTTCCTCCGGAACGTATCACTACCAGAACAAGGGACACACAGCGATAGAACGGCTGAACATGACCTTCGCTATATCTTCAAAACCACCTGAACTTCCTATCCTCGATAACGTTCGTGCGCGGCACCCTTTTGCTTATTAGGGAATGGCGACACCGACAGAGACGACGTATACAAGTGAAAATACTAGGTATGCTTCCTCAGCCGGCAAGTCTTTGTAAAAGTGCCGCAGCGCCGCTTTGCACAAGCCCACCGCGAGGGGGATTTTCCTTACTGCGCCACCACATTACCACTCGCGCCCACGTCGTGTTCATTGCGGTTTTCATGCTGCGGCCGGCCGGACTGTAACTGCAGTACCCAACGTCGCCGTACCCAATGTGACGCCACCAGGTGCTCGACGTGAGACAATAATGGCGGCATCGCGTGCGGCAAGTGGGGCTCATCTTATAAGAGTGCAAGGTTACAGCATTCCCGAAACGTTGAAACCCCATTACGAGTACGTCGGAAGTAGCCAGAGCGGTGACAAAGTTGTCTACAACTGCAAGCACTGCAACAAGCAAAAATGGGGGAAGAGGAACACTACAGGGAACTTCCGGCGTCATCTTGAGGTAAGTGCGCGACTGTCAATCTTTGTATCCGGAAAATGTATTCTAGATATGTATTACAGTCGAACCATGCTATAACGAAGACTAATATAGCGAATTATGGGCTGTAGTTAAATAAATACAGTCTTGGGTCGGTCACGATTCCTTTCAATGACGCTTAGTCTTTTTGTAAAAAAACCGCAACCGTGAAAGCCGCGAGATATCGGCTGTAACTCAGAAATATTTGGTGCGCGCAAGGCTCAAAACTGGAAAGTTAGCATAAAAATGCAACATAAAAAATGGAAATATTCCACAACCTTTTCTAATCGTCGGAAAAAATAACGAAAATTTTCGTCGTCCGGCGCAAAAATAAATTTGATTGATTTCAATTCACGTTTTTATGTTCCGGTCCATTTAGTTTGAAATTCCAAAACGAGATATGTTTACATTACCGTATTTATAGTTGTTTTCAAGCCAAAAATAATACATTTTTGTATCTAGCATGCTTGCGCGTCCCAGATTGCCGGTATTATAGAGCTTGTTTCTACCTTTTCTATTACAGCAAATATCGGATATAACAAACTAATTTGCTTCCTCGATACGGCTTCGTTATAACGAGGTTCGACTGTATAAGATTTAAGAGAGTTATTTTTTGAAGTAATTGAAAGAATCTTAATGTAACTACGGCTACCGTTTATTATGCCGATAATTTTAGCTTATTCCTGACCCTCCTTTTCGAAATAAAAAGGAACGCTCCTAAAAAAAACCACAGAAGCGTGTTACCTCTGCCGTTGAAAGTATAGCTCATGTTCAACTTGAGTGTTTTCTAGGCAGTACGGGTCGCTGACTCGCTTCGTTTTACATTTTTGTGCCAAGACAATTGATTGATTGATTGATTGATTGATTGATTGATTGATTGATTGATTGATTGATTGATTGATTGATTGTAGGGTTTAACGCGCCGAAGCAATGCGGGAGATAAGGCACGCCGTAGTGGAGGGCTCCGGATTATTTTTCACTTCAGGGGGGTCTTTAACGTGCGGCGAGATGTCGTACACACGGGCGTTTTTGCTTTTCGCCTTTATCAGAAAAGCGGCCGCCGCGGCCGGGAATCGAACCCGCATCCTTTCGTTAAGACCTTCTCCCCTGCATTTGTTACTTCAGATGGTGCATAAGGAGGAAGCCGAGGAACTTGGAGCGAAGCGCCAAAGGACACTTGACACGACGGTCGCGGTATTCAGACAGCAACAGGCTACGAAGCAGAAGGTTCCTGCTAGTGTCACTATATACGGTTTTAGAGTATCGGCACTCTTTTCTCCCATTGTTCCGTGCCGCCGCCAAGATGATTGGTCAGTTCGCGACACGTGACATTTGTTTACACTGCGACGGTTCATGGGCGCTGCCATTTTGTTGCTTGTGCGTTTTCAGTCGGTCAACTGTGGTAGTCCTAGCTGTTCGCCCTGTGGCTGCGCGCGACCGACGTTCCGAACGTGAACCAAACCGACCAAACCATCCCGCGCTTGGCACGCTTCGCAGCATTTTAGCTGCAGAAGTGTGTCCGGAGATGCCGTTTTGCTGCATACTCAGCTGTTACAACTCCCAGGAAGATGGAAAACGCTTCATGCGCTGCCCGCTGGGGAAAAAGGACGGCGAGCGGCTACGCGTGTGGCTGCAACTCGTCAGCCGCGATGAATTAGTGCCCACCCCGTACTCCAGGATTTGTGAGGTGAGATTGTTTGAAGTGAATTCGCGATAGTTAATAAAAGCTGGCGCCTCGTAGGCGTTGTGAGAATTCCGTGCAGAGCGCTTCGCAGCTAATGAGCTCGCGAGACCGGCCGCCGCCGCCGCGAACGTCCGACCGCGGTCTTCGGGCCGCGATATGCGTCGTGAAATTGCTGTACTCGTTCGCTCGCCAACGCGGCCCGACAACGTACGCGTCGGCCGGGTGCTGGCGGAGTTGTGCTGGAATAAAAGTAGGCAAGAGATGTGGACGCAGGAGGCGTAGTTAAACAGATGAGAATTTACAAAGTGCAGGGGGGAGAAAATAGTATGCAAGGGAAGGAAACAGTGAGAGAGTTTGGGCCGCGCGCCAGCGAGCGAGTACGGCAATTTCACAATCCGGCACGCATATGACGACGCCTGTCTTAGAGTTCATAGAGGCATAGAATTCACATACGTGGAAATTGAAGGTGAAATGCGCGCATGTGGCCTCGCAGGGAATTAACATATATGTCTCAGGGTACGGGGGGGTTCACAACGCCTACGAGGCGCCTGCCAAAATAAATACCGCCATCCGTTTAAGTTATTTCGTCCCCGCCCCGGACGTTTGCATGTCGTGGGACGTTCCATCCCGTTGGGCGACTGCCATTACGAGAATCCGAAATGGTTGGATAAATTTTAATTCGGCAGTTTAACGTTCACGGAGGGGTCACAGGAATTAGTGCGGAACTTTCCAGAAGATTTTGGAAGTTTTGGTTTGATGTACACCGCGAACTGTCACGAGTGAAAGCGCTTAAACTTTACAAATCGCGCGTTGTTTCGCCATGTTCTTTCGTCCTCATTCGTTTTTTAATGTTTAGGCGCTCTCCCACTCATTTATGCGGCACCAAGTAGGCCCCACAGATGTGTTATTAATGTCACAAACGCCTTCACCCCATTCTGTTGCCAATTCTGGTATAAAGCTTGGCCTGTTCACTTTAGATAAATTCTACGAGGTTGTGCATTCTGTAGTATAACACGAAACTCTCAGAAAAAATAAGAACAAAACAAAAGCATTCTGTGTGCACTAAGTTATGCGTACACTAAAATTTTCAAAATATTTTTGCAGCCTACATTTATAATGCCACTGAGCGTTAGCATTCTGGCATGTTCTAAAATGCCTTGATCACTAATTGCGGGTATACTGCTTGCGATCTGTTGTGTGGCTTGTAAACTCGGAATTTCGACATGATGCTGCCGAATAAGGCCGTTAGACGTATTGTGGGGCGCAATTTAGCAGTTTCAATTTCATGTGAAGTTGACAGAGAGACGTTCAAGCGAGAAAGCATTCACACAATGTTCTGCATTTGATAAAACTTTTCTTGTTTGCTTATTGTATTGAATTGTTTGTTAGGACCACTTTGAAGACAGCCAATTTGAAACGGGCAGGGCTGATGGCCGAAAGCTCCTCAAGTGGAATGCTGTGCCAACGATCGAAGCCTCCAACAACCAGCAGAAACGGGCTAAGGGGAAGGTTCCGAGGAGGCCAGGCAGTGAACAAGCCCACGGTATGTCACTTAGCTGATGCACTGCTGAGCATTGTACCATGCATTATCTCGATGACATGTATGGTTTTTATTTTTTTGGCATCTCAGACACACTGGGTGCCGCCGATGCACCTGCTGCCTCTGTTGCCGTTCGCCCATTCCCAGGTGAAGCACATGGAGTATGACCTCCTCCATTGGATGGCGAAGCTCAGCCAATTGAGACAGGTAAGCATATGTGTGTGTGGAAGTGAACATAGCTTCATAAGATGTAGGTATGTGTGGGCCAGTTTCAAGTTCACCACACACACAAATGGCGCCAACTCCATTTGTACGGTTGGGCAGGCACGTACAGCGCCATGGATAACGCGGCTTGCTTCATGCTATCTCAGCATCATCCCTGTGCGGGGAGTTTCTTATGTCTTGCGTTGCTTCAAACCGCTGCGGCTTGAGTTAGGAAAACGTCTCCACCCAAGGCTGCGACGATATTTTATGTGGCTCTGGCGTGTGAGATGAGGCGGTGGTTTTACATGCCACCTAGGCCTGCTGTGCGCTTCTTGAGGAGTATAAGAGACGGTGATGTGGTCTGGTGACAGTGTTCTCGGGCGTTGAATGCATGACCGTCCTTCACCTGAGCTCCCAATGAAGCTAAGCAATTTTGCAAGCAGTATGGGTGGAAGCAGTCACGAGGTATGTACAGGATGAAATTAGGCATGGCAACGACAAAGATTCAACCGAAGATTTTAATTGTTTCATTTTTTTATGTAGACGAAGCAGAAATTATAAGCAGAACAAGAGCACAATACACGCTTTGACTGCTTCAAAAATAGCCCAGAGACAATTGACAAATCATAGCGCCCTAGTTTGTCACTCCATACACCTTCGTCTCTGCGCTGTTTTTGAAATATTCAAATTGTGGTGCCGAACAAGCTTTAGTATGTTATCACGGTACACGTTTGATCATTAGACATCAGTTGAAGGTGTACCTTGCACGTGGCATTCCATGTACGTGTGTTCACCTCAAAACAACCAAACTAGTCCAGGTTAAGGCTGGGCACCTAGCCGTGCTCGTCTTGTCCGTAAAGTATGCCAGCTAGCGTAATTAGTGTAAATTTCAAGCACTCTGTTAAAGGTTCAAGCATGTGATGAGGTCTGAGGTAAAAGCTTCAATGCTGCATCATCCCAACCTGAAATGAAACAGGTGCCACTGATTCATTACTAATTAGCCCCATCATCGGCTAATTACTAATTAGCCCCATCATTACTAATTAGCCCCATCATGCTTTTAAAACCGGGCAAAGCTCTACTTTTTACAATTATTACATTGGTCAGTTTATGCCTGTAAAGTTTTTTTCGTCATTTTTAGCTTGGGGACAGCGGTATTCGTCGTTTAAGTTGACCCACCGCTCCCTGCCGCATCGCCGGAAGAGCGAGAAACAGCGGCAGCGACCGGAAGTAGCGTCATATTCGGAAGACGGCCAGCGACGTGCGCCGCCGCTTCGCTGTGTCCCAGTTTTCTGGGCGAAGTTCCAAATTAAGCAGGCGTGTAACCTGCACTTTATTAATAATCATTGTCTAGAGTTGCTTCTGCGTCGATTTTTAACCGTAATGCTACTGCGTGATTCCCTAAAGCGGCTCCTAGATACCATGGAGATTTCCTACCCCAGCGCCCGTGGCTACTACATTGCCTTCACGAGTAGTCGCGGGGCAGGCCGTGTCGTCGGGTGCTCTGTGCTTTGTACGCGAAGCGACGGGCTCAAACAAATACGGAGGTACCCAAGTTCCTGATCCATTATTATAAGGGAATTAGGAAATTTGTGGGACCACAGCGCTCTAGGCTTTTGTTTTCCCGATCAACGTTGTTGGCTGTGACGACAGCTTAGCTGAATAAGATTTTAAGAAGAAATCAAGCAAGCTGAAAGCATGAAGCGTTTTATGCGCGCGGAAGCGCTCCGCACACTTGCCGGTCGTGCATGCCTGTACGGGGCACAAAACGGCTAGCACCACACATGCCGCGGCAGGGACCGCCCTTCGCTGCCGTCCAGAATCAAGGCCGGCGCGAAAAGCAAGGTAAACGTGCAAGAGAGGATGATAGTGTGGTGAAAAATTGTGCTACGGATTGTCATCCAAGGTGATTTCAAAAGAGGTGATCGAACGCAAGAATGAGCACAGCAACGATCGCTAGAATGATTATCAACGTAGGGATAGTGTGTTAGTGTTTGAGCTGGGGGATTTTAGTGCAGTTTAAGCTAAACCATTTTCAAATATGTTCTGTGCATCTCGCAGGTGTCAGTCAAGCACATCAGAAAGCTGGCGGATATTGATGCCGAACGCGACCTCAAGTTGGCCCCCCACCTCAAGCCGGCCTACCTGGACCAGGACCATTTTGCCAAAATGAACGTGGCATCTGCGGTTGCTGTCCTCAACCATAGTGTTGGCGCTGCTATACGCGTACTAGTGAGTCTTGGGCGGATGGAGGAGGAGGCCCTAACCACAGCGTGGTTTGTTGAGCGGGTGTACCGGTGGTTCACCCTGATGACGTCGCGGTACATCGGCACCGCTATGAGCATGTTTAAGCCGGACGCTCATGATGAGGCAGTGGCGTTCCTCAGGGAGTTTATGGAGATTTTTGCTCATGTCTCCATAAAGAGCAACCGAAGGGACCAGTTCAAGCCCGTACAAGCAGGTGTACTCATTAGTACAACAAGTGCTCTCCAAATTCAGCACCAGCTTCTGAGTGTGCACAAGTTTAAGTTCGTGCTGCTGTGCAGGCTGACGCAGGATGCCTTGGAGAATCTGTTCTCCTGCATTCGGTCGAGGCACCCGGTGCCGAGGGCACTCGAGTTCAAGCTTATGCTCCGCCTCATAATGTTGAGCCAGTTTTTTAAACCGAGTCGCAAGGGCAGCTACGACATAGACGATTCTGTGGACCTCCTCGAGTTTGTCGAGATGAAGAAGGCAGCTCAGAAGAACAGTGTGGAGGCAGCAGAAGTTGAGCGCCTAACTGACAGCCTTCTTGACGATGATGCTCCCCCACTTGATGACGTACAAATGGAGTCTCTTGTCTATGTGGCGGGGTACGTAACGCATAGTGTCAGCAAGAAATTCAAGCTTTGTGACACATGCAGAGAGTGTCTCCAGGCAGAGCCCGTGGAGCAGAATGAGCAGCTTTTGAAGCTGAAGTCTTACCGCTCACTGTCACAACCCAACCCTCTCACACGTCCATCAGGTCATGTTGTGAGCTTGCTGCAGCATGCGGATAGTGTTTTCCGTGCACACGAACATGACGCTCTAACAGTTTCTCTCGCCTCACTCACAAATGCTGCCTTGGACAAATGCCAACTCGCGAACAGCTTTCCACATTGCCACGACTTGCAGAAGCGCCTAACACAGGCTTTCCTCATGCTTCGGTTGCGGATCACCCTACGAAAGCTACAGCAAGGCAAAGACTGCAAAGGCAAAATGTGGATCGAAAAGTGTTGGAATGAGGGCAGCTGTCTCTCAGATTCGTTAGTGTGTTAACTGGCAGCAGTTTGGAGAACAAAAGGCAAACTTAAAGGAGCCATGAAGAGAAAATGCAAGTTGGTTTTATTCGAAAGATTTCGTGTTTTATAGTGCCCCCAGCGCTTGTCTGGATACAAACGGTGCTTTATTCACTGAGAAATTAAACAATTTAGGTTAAAATTTTGATTTTCCCGCTCAATCGTGCGTTTTCGTGGTCCCAAGTGACATCGCAGGAACCGACCGCTCTGCAGCCTACAGTACCTTCATTCACGCATCCGCCGTACAGGGTAGAGACACGTAACGCTGGCGCCGCCATGTTCGGTTGCTCGCTCGCCGCCGAAGCAAGTCATTGTGTCAAAACCGTGCTAAAATTATCGCCGCAACGCGGTTTACTGAAGAAGTTTGAATCATATTGTCTGTTTCGCGTTGCTAGGTCTCGTGGGAAACGAAAAGAATAACGCGTTGAGCCCGTTGGCCCAATTGCGGCGGCACGGGACCGTTCAAAAATTGTCTCCACCCTGTACAGCGGTGTTGGTTTGTTCCCGCGTTTCTTTACGTTCCGTAACCTAGATGGCGCCACCATACCGTGGCAAGCGTTTGGTTTGTTTTTGCCCGCATTTAAACCTGGCTTGTTTTTGTTCTGGGAGAAAATATTCGTTCCCTGAAACAGTGCTCGCTCGACAAATGGGGTCACGTAAGACACCGTTGCTTGCGTCAATCGGCCAGTGTCGTCTGCGACAACCCCAAGCCCCGTAGTGCTGTGCAGCTAAACCAAAGCATGCTGTGCGCAGTACAAACAGCAGAACGCATTAGTACTTCTATGTTTACATGTGCTTTCGTAACTTCCACTGTTTGTCCCATCATTCCTGTTGCTTTGTAAAGAATGTGCCCTAAATTTAAGCGCAAATCGCTCGTTCGTCTAGTTTGTAAGCTCTACCTAATTTGCGTCTGCTTCTGCTAGCCTCCGCCAATCGCAGAGCTTAGCCCATGTGACATCACAGGTTCTGTTGCGGGAAATGAGCTGGTGGGTCGCATGACCATTCCCGTTTTTCCTAATTATGTAGCTTATTTGAGCGAAGTTTACGTTAAAAGTGGTGTCAGTATGATTCTAACGAGACAATCTTTTGAATGAACCAAACTTGTGTTTTCTCTTCATGGCTCCTTTAAGGCACCGATGTACAGTTTAGGATGATTGATTGATTGTGTGATTTTACGCATCGAAGCTGCACCCGGGCTATGGCACCGTAGTGAAGGGCTCCGGATTAATTTTGACCACCTGGGGTAAACTTCGTGTGCCAAAATCTCGAACACACGGATATTTTCTCTTTTCGTCGCAGCCAGAAATCAAACCCAAATCCTTGGGATCAGCAACGCAATGCCTTAGCCAGTCAGCCACCGCGGCAAGTCAGTTCAGGATGAATTTAGGAAACCTCACGATCTTCAGTGTGCATTGGGATCTCATACACTTAGGAGCTTATGTTTGTCACCTCCTGCGGAAAGACAGCTGCTGTGGCGGGAGTATTGAACCTGCTATGTCGTGCTCAGCTGCACAATGTCTTAGCTCCCCCGGCTCAGTGCCATGAGTTGAAGGAAGAGGAATGCAACGAGCAGTGTGCCCGGGAAAATGACAGGGTTCATGTGATGGGGAGAGTGAGAAGTGCAGCAAAGACAAGTGCCGCAAGAAGACCGCTCGAGAGTGGCGATGTGTGATGAGGAGAGTGACAACTGCGACGAAGACCAGTGCAATGAGTGGCGTATGGGCTTGAGAGTGACCACGCGTGGACAAGGTGTGTGGTGGGTAGTGTGATGGGGAGTGACAAGCGTGACGAAAAAGAGTGCAAACAAGCAGTATGAGCTTGGGAGTGACCATGCGTGTGGACCAGATGTGTGGTGGTGAGCAAGAAACATGACGATAAGGAGTGCAAACAGAGAGCATGGGCTCGGGAGCGACCATCTGTGTGATGAAAAGGATTAGTGCGAGGGCATGAGTGAGTGATTGTTTGTTAATGTCGACAGGGAAGGTATCTTTGCGATAAGCAAACAAAGCTCTCGCACAGCACAGGGTTTGAAGCCGTTTCATCACACTGCTATACAAGTCACTGTTATTTGTTGCATGCATAATCTGATCTTGGTTCTTGACGTTAGGACTCAGAGGCTCCTCTCAATGTTGAACTTTTCCATCACTTCTTTTCGCGATTCTCCTACTTTCACGCCTTCAATACTTTTACCTTCGCTGCCAAGTCCTCATTCGTACTTCGTCATTTTGGCTGGTGTGGGAGAAGCCATTGCAATGCTGCTTGCGCGCATGTGACGCGCACAAACACAGTGTGAAGATTGACTGGACAGTGTTCGACACAAGGGCAAAAAAAGAGACAACTCCTTGGTTGTCTGCATTGTTCGCTAGATTGATGGCCACAGGTGGGCATTCTGCCTTTCACTTGGTTGTATAGCAATGCCGTGCGGTGTTTTTTTTTGTTTGTTTGTTTGTTCTTTTGAGATGCACACAAGCTCGTTCGTTTCCCATTCCAATCTCAAAGTTTTTTAGGTGCGCCTTTGATTTCTGCTGCGAATCCGAATTAGCGGAAGCGTGAAGAATTGACTTTTCTGCTTATTAAAGTTGCGTAAATACAGTGAGAGTGGTTGAAGCACGGCCAGACTACAATTTGCGCTAGTAATCCTGCAATGTTTACAAATTGCTTCAGTGTCTCTTTAATGTTCACATGTTTGTTGCTCGAATACAGGGGCTGGAAAAGCCCATTCTACTGCTGCGAAATGGCTGGGGCCAATTTCCTCATGGAAATGATGTAGTTGTGTAGTGCCGCAATTCGAAATCGATTGCCAACTTCATTTCTTCTAGCACTTCCGTACATGTACCTGTGTGACGTATATTCACTTCACAATAATCACTTTTCAAACAGTGCAGAAACTCTGTTTTTGTCAAATTTTTTAAGTTACAATAATTACGTTCTTGGAAAGGTTTGTTTTTATAGTTCAGTAGCAATGTGACTTCACTGTGAAGTAATGTGATTTCATCCTCGGGGTAATAGTTTTCAAGTGTGACATAATCAGCTTTGCACATAGATGCACATACAAAATTCTTCCTTGTGTTACTTTGGCCAAGTACTGATATGCTACCAAATGCATAGTCACTGTGTACAGAATATTTGTTGGATAAATGCGTTGTGTGTGTGTGTGCAAGTCATGGGGTCTTTGCATTCTACTTTTTGTACCAGTTTTGTGTTAAGTTATGCAATAAAACAGCAGAGTTTTCCTGTTTATATGGCAATCACTTTGCTTTCTTTCAGGGGAAAGTGTGGTTTTTTCTGCTGCTATGATAGTTTTTGTGATCTCGAGGCATTCTTCTTTTCATTGCGATAGTATGCCGTTTGGCATAAGTCGTCTTCGGAATCGGCCTCATTGTCCTCGGAAAGGCTTGCTAGAGTTCATAATGAATTTTTCCAGATTTTTTTGAACTGCGATTGGTTGTGTTCTTTTTTTGAGGCCGTTGTCTTCAATAAATATTTATTTTACATTCAGTTGTTCTTTTTTGCCCGCTCTGCTTTCATATGCTCATCGTTGATATCCTTCTGATAGTATTTTGATTTTCAGTAGTGAAAGAATACTCCCAGAATATGTGAGGCATTTCTGCACTCCATTAACTGGAGCTAAAAATGACCTGGGCGTTAGTGCTGAACGGGCTGAAGTGTTAAAAACTTTTCGAGCCAAATGAGAGTTCAAGCATCATTCTGCATCACCTAGGTAGTAACGTCCATTATCAGAAAAAGAGGTGGCTGCATTACTGAATTTTTCTTAGCCGCTAAATGATAGCCGCTCACTAAAGTTCACTGAATTCAGTGCGTACAAAAACCAGCACTTATATGGGGGTTTTGTGATCAGGTAGGGTTTACTGGTGAGTTTTATTTCCTGAAAGCATCCATTTTGGCACTTGATGACTGAGTTGCATTTTCTTTGCAAAGGAAACTTGACAAACGAAACATGTTCAAGTCCTTTGAATTCAATTCATCGAAATTTAGCCGCTAGTGGTGTCACAAACTTTATATAGTGGTACTAGCTAGTGACACTAGTACAACCAGGAATGCATTTACCATGTTTAACAGGCCCTCAGAATAAATGCATACACAGACTGCAGCTAGTTAAGATACCATGCGAATCGCCATCCTGTTCCAGAAGGAAAGAGGAGGCTGTGAGGGGATAAGAGAAGAATCTTAGGTATGTCCTCTAAGTTGCAGACTAGAAAAACGTTACCAAGCTATACTAAATTATGTTTATGAGTTTCTGATATGGCTAACCGAAATTTAACCTGCGCTTGTCGCAAACAGCGCGCATTGCTGGGTAAAAGCCAGCGTTACTGCATAAGGTTATTTAGTGACTAGCATGAGTAGGGATTGTGCCCGGAATACATACCTGCTGATGCAATTCGCAGTTTCGCCCGAAAAAAAAAAAAATTCAAAGCATGGGGCGGGTTCAGCTCGTCTTTTGTGTTCTTGATAATTTTAATGCCTGCTTCTTGAAAGTGATTTCCCAGGTGACTGGCAGAATCAGCGGAAAACTTGCTTTTCGGAAATCAACCGGAAAATTAGCTACATGCGCACAAACTGACGCTGCAAATCGAATGGTGACGTACACGGGCTAAGTTGCTAATATTTTGGCTTGCGGATCGTTATCGCTCGCCTCCAAGTTAAACGGTCGTTTAGGTGGATCACTCGTCATTGCACCGAGCGTTATTTTATCTTAGGCGCGGTTGCCTTTGCCGAAATAACCGTTTTTCGCTAATTCGCAGCGCCCGTATGCGACATTTCTGCCGCAAAAGTTCGGAGAAACCGGGCAGAAAAAGGGTTACTGTGAGCTACTACAAATGCTTGCGCGGTGTTGGCACTCTGTAACTATAAATTATTTGCAGTGCACTTGAAAGATTCTGCACAGGCGAAAAGCGAAAGCGACCGTGCGTTCTAGATTTCGGCGCACGTCAAAGATCCCCCAGGCTTTCAAGGTTAATCTGGAGCCCTACACTACGACGCGCCTCTTCGCCTGTCTAGCGTCGGCGTGTTAAATGAAAAAAATTGTGCGTATGAAGTATTATTTTGAGACCATTAGCTAGTAGCTTCTGACTTCGAGGCACCACCGCCGGCTGCACGGCCCCGCCAGCCCGGCCATGTTGTTTACAAGCGACCCGGTCAAAGTTAGCGGCGAGAAGGTAGAAGAGACAATCTGGCAACATTGATAAGCACCAAAATGGCCACCGCTGCTCACTTGCGTGCCTCAGTGACGGTACTCTAACCTTATTTAGTGACTCTAGTTCCTGCTTCTTCCAACCTTCAGAAAAGCTTCAATAGATATGTGGCTGAAATGGTTACGCTTGACGGCGTTCCTTTGTCCGTCACCAAGGGCCTCGGATTCAGGCGTCTCATAGAGTTTTTCAAGCCCGAGCTCAACCTTCCGTCCCCGAGAACTATATCAAGGCAGCTTGACGAGCTGGCTTCCAACTTTGCCTTGCCGGTCCTTCAAGAGGAACTTCTTAGCGTTCCACCGGGAACACTTCATTTTATCGTGGACATTTGGACAAGCCGTACGCGCAACGCAGTGCTTGACATCACGGTCCAGTACGTCAAAGACTAGCAGCTGCGGTGCCATACGTTCACGTTCCGCCACAGGCCGTCACACCGGTGAAAACATTAGGGAAACCTTCGTCGCCGAGTTGGAATCCAAAGGTGTGAACGAAGAGCAAGTTGGTACAGTTGTCTGCGACAACTCTGCTAATATGAGCAAGGCATTCAACATGGCTTCCAGCTTCACCGACCAGTGGCCGTTGACGTTGAGGACTGTGATGAAGAAACCACTGACGAGAACCCCTTGTTTGTGGAAGATGCCGAAGAATCCGTCCTGATCCCAGCGTTCAAGAGAGTGTGCTGTGCAGCCCATACCCTTCAACTTGCAGTAAACTCGGCACTACGCCAGAACGAGTCAGCGCAGAAACTCCTGGAAACAATCAACAAAACTGTGAACGTGTTCCGTCGGTCCTGTTTTTGGACGGAGCCACTGCGGGAGCAGTTGTGGCAAGGACTTGGTGCCTCCATCGGGAACAAGGTGGCATTCTCTAGTGGAGGCACTAAAACGGCTCACTGAGGTATGAAAGTGGTGTTATAAAAACGCACATGCGTTTTGCATGCATGTCTGGTTGATTCAGTGACCACTTCATGTTGCCGAAAATACTACTAGAGCTTCAGAGCTTTGCACTTTTTAACTTTCGACAAAAATAATATTCGTATATAAGGCTATTATACATGTATTTAAGTGTGTAAGTGTATAAGTATATAAGGCTACCATCTCTCTCTTGACCGGCTCACAATAATGACTAGCATAGAAAAACACATATCGTTGTACTGCTCAAAGTCACTACGCCGATTCGCACGTTAAGACGTGGAGAATGTTGATATACATTGTGACAATATAAATTTATACATATTTAGCGCCCGAACCACCTTGGGGAGAACACATTTATTAAAAAGAAAAACAAAATAAAAATCCAAAAGAAAGGCACAAAGGCACACATTGCAAAAATAATTACCAGTGATCGGTGAAGCGATCTGTATTTAGTGCTTACGAATAAGGGGCATTATTCGGCTGGGTTTATATTGGGAAATATTGATGCACAGTAGTTCCGCTAGGTTTCGCAATCATTCAAGTTATAATTTTACTTCCCGCCAGTTGTTGTTGCAGGATAACCGAGAGAGAAAAGTAGGGGAAGAGAACCTTCATTCAAGCGCAGTGCCCACCGGCAGGAGGCTGGTGGGGCTTTCAGTGGCTCTTTTGACTAGCGTGATCGTCTGGTCGGAACCACCCAGCGCTTCCCTTGACTTTTCCTGCTAATAATTACAGGCAGGTGTCCTGGAGGCATGCCTATATGAATTTGTGTGACTTTGGAAGGAGTTCCCCCAACAAATGTGGCATGACGATGAAGGGAATGCTAATGAGTCGACGTGGTGAATGCGTCGTGCTGATGATAGTTGGGTTTTATTGGCGCAAGGCCGACTATGGGCAAAGAGCGCCAAAGAAGAAGTTACTGAATTGTGATGAGTCCGTACATACTAAAACATGTGACTAAAAGTAAAAGTGATGCAAAACAAAAGACAATGGAGATGGCTGGTGTATAGGGCCAGGATGATTACACGTGATATGACAAGAGCTGCAGAAAGTTCACCTCAGCTAAAAACTTAAAAACACGCTGACTAGAAAACATGGGTTCGTCGGCTAAAAAATATGATGGGTGCAAATGAATGTGTCGTCTGTATAATTCAGGGAAATGTTTGTGTCGTGTTGTGTCAAGTGCCTTGCATGTGATTAGTATGTGGACTACGGATAGGCCCTTTCCACACCTGCTACACGTGGGTCCCGAAGTTCCAGTAAGCAGGTGGGAGTGCGTCGCATGTGTGTGGCCTATCCGCAGCCTAGCCAGGGCGACTTCAGTGTATCTGTTGTGTGAGTCAGTTATGTAGCGTCCCAGTTGTGATTTTATTACGTGTAGTTTGTGGTCTGTTTGTTGACTCCAGTGTAATTTCCATGTGTTACGAAGCTGTCGTCTGATGTGTGTCTTTAGGTCGGTGTAAGGTACTGTTGTAATGTCAACTGTAGTCATGAGAGCATGAACTGTAGTCATGAGAAATGGCTGGTGATAGCCATCACCAGCCATTTGGTCGGCGGCCTCATTACCAGGGATTCCACAATGCCCTGGTACCCAGCATATAGTTATTTCAAGATTTGAGGCATATGCAGACATTAGTACCTTGAAAAGAGCAAAAAGAGCATTTATCACAGTTTTTAGATGACCTTCCTAATGACAGTGCCTGTGTACACAATGGACTTGGGAATTTTATGTTTGATGATGTGGTTTGAAACGAGTAAAATGCCATATGCTTCTGCCGTGTAAATACTGTTATGAAAATTCATTGTTTTGCTTACTCTAAAATTTGGTCCGTGCGCTGCACAAGAAACTGTAGAACCAGTTTTTGACGCATCGCTATAGAATTCTGCGCACCTGTACTTGTCCTGCAGGAACAGGAAGTGCTGCAGAATTGCATTCCTGGGTACCCTATTTTTTCCACAAGAGTGAATGACAGGTCGCATGATACAGACCGAAGATGCCATGGTGCGATGAAATTATGAATGGGTGTTTTGTGCGTGTCTGAAAGGGGGACATTGAGTGCAGAAGCCTCCTCCCTAACTCTGAAAGAGAATGGTAAGGGAATAGATGGCCTGTTTAAAAAGAGTTGTAAATTTGATGTATCGTTCATGGTGGGATTAAGAGGATGGTTGGTAAGGGACACAATCTTAGATGCATATATCAGCTCAACATACTCCCGCTGATGCACTAGGCACCATTTGTCGCACTCGACATAAAGACTTTCAACAGGGCTAGTGCGGAATGCGCCACATGAGAGGCGAAGGCCAAGATGCAGCACTGGGTCGAGCATTTTCAGTGCTGTTTTTGTAGCAGACCCATACACGACACTGCCATAGTCGAGCCGAGACCCCACCAAGGCCGTGTAAAGGCGCAGCAGGAGTTGCTTGTCGGCCCCATAAGATTGATGTGGAGGACCTTAAGAATATTCATTGTTTTTAAGCATTTGCATTTGAGCTGTCTGATATGCGGGATGAATGTAAGCTTTTCGTCGAATAAAATGCCTAAGAACTTGTGTTCCTTGTTCACAGGAATCGACACGCTGTTAAGAGTAATGTCTGGGTCTATATGGACCCCGCGCTTCCTAGAGAACACAACGCAGGAGCTTTTTACAGGATTCAATTTAAAACCGTTCTTGTCTGCCCAGCCGGAAAGCTTCTTGACGCCGAGCTGGACTTGACGTTCGCAGATGGACATATTACATGATTTAAAAGATATCTGCACGTCATCTACATACATGGAGTAAGAAATTGTAGGCGGCAGTGCCTTCCCAAGGGAGTTCATTTTTACTATGAAGAGAGTGCAGCTTAGAACTCCGCCTTGCTGCACGCCATTTTCTTGCACGTGTACCTTTGACAGTGCAGAACCAACTCTGACGCGAAAGGTTCTCTCCGACAAATAGCTAGCAAGGGTGTTAAACATATTACCAGAAACACCGAATGACTTCAGGTCAGTAAGGATCCCATAACGCCAAGCGGTGTCATAAGCCTTTTCTAGGTCGAAAAACACAGTTAAAAAAACTGTTTATGAATGAAGGCATCCTTAATATATGACTCTAGTGCCACAAGTTGATGATTCGTGGATCGCCCCGCCCTGAAGCCTGCCTGGCAGCTCTCGAGAAGGCCGTTATACTCCAAAAAGTACACGAGCCTCCGGTTTATCATCTTCTCGAGAAGCTTGCACAGGCAGCTGGTAAGGGCAATGGGTCGATAGCTAGCGGGAGAAGAAGGGTCCTTCCTTTTTTTCAAAAATGCTACAACTATGGCATCCCTCCAAGACTTTGGAATGTGCCCCGAAAGCCATATCTTGTTGAAAAGGTGAAGAAGTGTTACAAGAGTGTCTGTGTGTAAGTTCTGTATCATTGTATATGTAATGTTGTCTGGGCCTGGAGCTGAGGGTTTACACGTGCTCAGAGCATCCCTCAGCTCATGTGAAGTGTGAACTCGGAGTTATAAAAAGTGGCTGACCTGTCATTGTCATGTAAAGGCTTCTTTTCGGCCATTTGTTTGTGTTTCATGAAAGTGTTTGTGTAGTGTGCTGAACTGGAAACGCGTTGGAAGTGTTGTGCGAGTGTGTCAGCCTGGTCTTCGAGTGTGTCCCCTGTTGTGCTGACCAGAGGCAGGCTGTGTGTTTGTTGTTCTTTGAGTTTGCGTATTCTTGTCCATACTTTCCGTGTGTCTGTGTAGGAGTTTATTGATGTTATGAAGGAACGCCAACTCTCTCGTTTTGCCTCACGACGCACACGTTTTCCTAACGCCTTGGCGCGTTTGAACAAAATGAGGTTACCCGACGTGAGGTACCGACGAAGGACACCCCACGCCTTGTTCTGGGCCTCTCGCGCCCACCTGCAGTCCTCATTCCACCACGGCCTCCGCTGGTTGCGCGGGCCACCAGAGGCGTGGGGAATGCACTTTTCGGCGGCGTCGAGGGTGTGCGCCGTGAGCAGTTGGGTAGCTTCTTCAACGTGTAGGTGTCTTATAAATGTGTGGTGTAGTTTGGATGTCTCTGTAAATGTATTCCAGTTAGCTCTTGCTTCATTAAACCTTTTATGGGAAGATGGACTGCTCGGGCCTGTACCTATATACGTTAATGAAGTGGGGAAATGGTCACAACCATATGGGTCCGTGCCCACAAATCACTCAAGACATGGAAAGAGAATTGCAGAGCCAATAGCCAGGTCAAGATGTGAGTATGTGTTGTGACCTATGTTATGGTATGTAGGCTGTTTATTGTTGAAAAGGCATGCCCCAGAGGATGTAAGAAACCTCTCTATCAGGCGACCTCGGGCATCCGTACGAGAACAGCCCCAAAGAGAATTGTGAGCATTAAGGTCGCCTGTTAGAATGTATGGTACGGGCAGCTGGTCAACCAGCGCCTCGAAGTCAGAACTCAAAAGTGTAACATCAGGAGGAATGTATATGGAGCATACCGTTATCAACCTATTAAATATTATTAAGCGTATTGCTACAGCCTAAAGGATAGTGTTTAAAGCGACAGGGTGGCATGCGAATGATTTCCTTACGATTATGGCCACACCGCCAGAAGAGTGTGTGCAGCCATCCCTGTCTTTCCTGTATACGAGGTAACTATTCAAGAAATTTGTGTGTTTAGAATTCAAATGTGTTTCCTGAACACACATTACACTTGGCTGATTGCTATGCAGAATCTCATAGACGTCGTCAAGATTATTCAGAAGGCCTCTGCAGTTCCATTGTACTATGTTCTCTCTTCCTATTATGAAGTGTTCGGAGCTACTGGACTGTGTTGTTTATGTGTCGTCTTTCGGGGCTGTGACTCTCGTCTTTTTTGGCTTGTCGGGAGGCTTTGGCGTCGGCACGCGTTCCTTGCGGTGCACCGCAGACAAGAACGGACCGACGTGCATTTCATCCTCGGATGTCCTCGGAGCGCCTGAGGGATCAGGACCGCGAACCCTTTGGGGCGCGCTTTTCCTTCCCCGCAACCACCGAGGGATTCAGGAACGCCTCGGATGGCGCAGGCAGTGCGGTGGGGGTGGGAGCTGCCGCTGGCTCCCCCAAGTCCATCTCCTCTGCGCCCTCGCCTGTGGCTTTGGACGCTGGAGTGGAAGTGGAGGATGCAGCATCGCTTCCTCCAGACGTGGTTGCCCCCACAGCCGCTGCTGGCTCAGCGAGCGGTGCGGAGGCGGGTTGGGCTGCCTGAGGCAACCCAGGGGGGGGCGGGGGCGGGACCAAGTCCGTCTCGCGGTACTGGGTCCCCGCAGAAACCAGACTCCGCTCCGCCCGTCGGCGAGCTGTGTCGGCGTACCTTCCCCGAGGGAAAGAGGCGAACCTCTTCCGCGCCTCTGGGAAAGTGATGTTTTCTGTTACCTTGATGTTGATTATCTTTTTTTCTCTCTGGAACATTTCACACGTGCGGGAGTACGCAGCATGAGGTCCATGAGAGTTGCTGCACATTAATTGTTCAGCCTGGCAGTTATCTGTCTCATGATCTTGCGATGAACATTTCGCACACGTTGTTTTTCCACGACAGGAGGTGGTGCCATGCCCGAACCGTTGGCACTTGAAACAGCGCCGCGCGTTCGGGATGTACGGCCGGACAGAACAATGAATGAAACCTGCTTTGATGGATTCGGGGAGTGAGAAACGGTCAAATGTTAAGATTATATGCTTTGTCATGATTTGCTTATCATCTCGCCGCATGGTGATGCGCCTCACTGCCGTCACGCCCTCGCCTTTCAGACCTTCGAGCAGATCGGCTTCTGTCTCATTTATCAGATCTGGCTCAGAGATCACACCCTGAGAGCTATTGAGGCTACGGTGGGGTGTGACTCTGATGTCCAGATCTGCCATGCGATTCTCGGTAAGGAGGCTTGTGGCTTGCTGGTGAGTGTTCACCTCGACCAGGACTTCGCCGGTTCTCAGTTTCTTGGCTTTGAAAGACTTGCCCAGGATGCCTTCAAGGAATTTGGTGATAAGGAACACTGACTGGGAGGAGATAGGATTCGACTTGTTAAGAGATTCAACAATCAGGAATCGCGGATAGTTATCTGGCTTTTGGGGTGCAATTGTTGGCAAGGGTGGGAATGTAGATTCGGTGCGGCCCCTTTTCGGGGGCCGATCACGTTTGGAGGAGGTTTTGGAAAATGCCATGTGATACATTGGAAAGCAGGGAGACGGGGGTACTTTCTCCTTTGACCTTACCCTGGTAGTCAAAGAGGTCCCGGAGCTCCCTGCCTGGTAGACAGGCAGGGAGCCCATCGGCCGGAGCTTGACCAAGGCTCCGACGGCCACCGTTTACGGCTTCTACCCTTCACCTTTAAACACCTCGCCACGGTTAGACACGGTTTATGTTGGGAGCTCGGGGTCCGCGGTTTCGCTGCTCACCGTCACCATGAATACTCAAGGTGCCCCGTGCGGGGAATGCGTCGTGCTGAGACGACTACCATCGCCTCTTGTTTTAATAGCTGAGCTGTGTAAGCTTGAGCCTTGTCCGTGAGGATCGTTAGCAGAAACCATCATCATCGGTGTCGTGGAGAGGTGGAAAACGCTAGGCCAAGGAATGGAATCCCGCGAACCGAACCAGGGACTTTTACGCCGTGGAACCCGCAACCTAACCACTGGGTCACCTCAAAAGCCCGAGTCGAATGGGGTTAGCAGCGGCGGCGAACAATATTATGTGCAGGCAATTTGCTAAAAAAAAGTTGTGTTGGCACATGGTGCGCTACACGCACAAAGAAAACAAAGCCAGATAGGAATTTACACAAGTATTACTGCCAACTGGGTTAATTTTGAAGCGGAAAAAATAAATATACCTAACAACAAATTTAGGCGCCCATAGCGTGCAAAAGCCATTTTATCTCGCCTTCCGAGACCACGTCATGACGAGACGGGACGGCAAATGCGCACATGGGTTTGGGAGGCTGGAAAGAACTAATGAAAGAACGCGAAAAACCGATTAGTAATCCCGAAATTAAGCACTACAGTAAACAATTAACAGACCGCGACCCCACGGAACAAGTAAAAAAAATGGTTGCGGCTTAGCTCAGCTAACCTTGGATTTGCAAAGCAAAAGCTTGACTTTGTCTGGTTGAGTCTTGCTTTCGCTTGGTTAACCTTTGATGTAGCTGTATTGCCGAACGCGGCTCAAAGCTGTTCGATCCCGTGCAACGTTCGCAGAAGGAGGCCGGGCGGACGCGGCGGTCGCGCCGTTCCTCTTCGCCGGGCGCGAGACGACCCAGCGGCGCGTGCGTGGGAGGCTCCGCGTTGGTCTACTGCCGATCAGCTCATCGGCCACCGTGGTGGCTTCGGCCGCCGCGGTGGCTCTCGCCGCCCATTTTGCTTCGCAGAACGTCTGAAAACGCGGCCTCGTGCGCAGCGCCGACAGCGGTACCGGCGAGTCACGCGGTGCGCTTCGAAGGGTGTGTCACCGGGGGTGTGTCTCCGATCAGAAGGTTAACTTGCACATCCTCCGCGCAACCGCTGGACGAAAGTAGTAAAGCGGTGCTTTAAAAACCAGGGAAAAAGCGTTTTCCGTGATCGGAATCAAACCCGGGCGCCTCGCGTTATGAAATCGGCGTCTATCCGTAGGCGCTGTCATCGCATCCGTAGCACACAGTATTTCCTTTAAATTCGTAGTCCGCGCGTTCACTTTGGACTTCGGCTGAGTTGAAGTGAACTTTGGCTTCGGACTTTGGCAGCTGGTATTTTGTACTTGAGGAGGGCGGATTATGTACTTTGATTTCACTCAATTTGCATGGAGAAAATCTCGCTTTTGTGACCATCTTTCTCTTAAGAGAGGAGAACTCCTAAAAGAAGCCAGTTAAAGCTATTGAAGACCACCAGCTCCGCTGCTACCTCAGTCTTCGCATCTCAATTGTAAAGCGGTGCTTTGCGTACAGAGAATTATAAAGTTCAGCATATTTGAATTGTCGCGGTGCAAAGACCTAACGTTCCAAGGGCGAAATAATAATTTCAATCAATCAACCAATCAATCAATCAATCAATCAATCAATCAATCAATCAATCAATCAATCAATCAATCAATCAATCAATCAATCAATCAATCAATCATCAATCAATCAATCAATCAATCAACAAATCAATCAATCAAGTAATAAATCAATTTGCAAAGTAACGCAATGACTGTGCTGGTTCGTTTTTCGTGAAAAAAGGTTTTTCTTGTATTTTTTAGAGCGAAGTCTACACCACGGTCGTAGAACTCGTGCGTCAACACGACGAGGATCATTCTCCCAAGGCCGTGAATCTGACGTCGCGGGAGTTCTCGATGGTCCGCCTTCAAGCCCTTCTCACCCTCCTAAAGCCTCTGGCCGACGCAACAGATAGACTATAAGGCGATGGCGTCACGGCCGCTGAGCTTCACCTCACTTGCGTATAGCACTTGCTACACGCAAGTCAAGCAATGTTCCACTGCTGAGTGAGCACACGAGATTCAATTAGAAATTTTCACCACCTTTCCCTGCAAATTGGTGCTTACGGCTGTAAAACATTTCAGTAGCATCTTTTTATAAAGTATGCAGCCGTAACGAAAATATGGTTTAACATGGCCCCGAATATTACGAAAATGATTTTAAAATTAACGTTGCTTTTAGCGGCTCACAGCTTTAAGGAAAAGCGAAAAAGCTTAGGAATGGCTGTTGGTTGTCTTATTCATGACGTCTCTGTCATTGACATCAACGTAATTTTTCAGGGTTCGGCGTAGAAAAAAGCTTGCGCGCCATAGCCATTTTACGTATCCCCTCCCAGGTGTGTGGCCTTCGGCAGCGGTTGATGCGGTGTTGTTGCCATGGGTATCACTGATATGTCAAAAACCATAGCTGGTTCAGTCGGGGACAAATAATAAAAGTCCAAGCCAACCCCCTCGCTGAAGAAACGTCGTGGTCGGCCATGGCTTGCAGACGTAAAAGCTACCGTTCCCAGCGTGAGAGTGCCTAGACCGCAGCGGTGCCTTGCTATTACTTTCTGACGGAATGGCGACGTCACGAAAAAATGAGAGGGAAGCGGGATAGAGAAATGCCGGCTTTATTTACTTATTTCTGGGCAAATAACGCTTACTTGCTCGTCGAACAAAATCCGAAATAAAGTTGAGAGCATGACGGAATCCCGTCTGGCCGGGAGGGCGCATTCCAAACAAAAAAGACACGCCGACCATTCCCAACAAAAACGTACTGACGTTTGGGCTTCTAGCACGTAAATCTTGTCTGCTGTGCTGGAGGCCGGAACGTGAGAACGTTTTTGTTCAGACTGCTTGGCGTCTCTTTTTTGTTTGTGAAATTTAAGATAGCGACGACATGTATAATCTTTCTGTTAAAACAAAATTTCAGTCATCCTTTCGTGTCCCTTAAAATTCTTTATAATTTTTGACTACTGGAAAGAGAAATTTAGCATGCATTGTATCGTAAGTACATATTCGGTTGCAGTGACTACTTTCATCGCTGCTTTATAGTATGTATATCATTCAACAGATATCTTATGTTTAGGTTCCCTCGTCTTAAAAAGACGCTGCTAAAGGAACTGAACGAGCGCTTTTAATAAATTCTTCGAGAAGACCTGTTCATTGCAGCCAGCATCCTCAATCCCCGACAAAAGCTTCGTGTCTTCCAACCAACAGTTGCACCAGGGCTAAAAAAGCCAACACCGGAGCAAGCTGTGGAAGCCATCGAAAGGCTGTTGGAGGAACGGGAAGAGGTACTACTGGTTTTTTTTTTTGATATCCTTGTAATTTAAAAGCGGCGGTTTGGGTAAATCGCCACGCGGTGTATGCACTTCAAGGTCCGGAATACAAAACATTAGTAGCGGTTTGCCCGTGAGATCACGCACAATCAGCATCCTAATATTGGCAGCAACATAATCCAGATTTTCGCATTTGTTCTAAGGTCTCTCTCGCTACTTGTTGTATTCAAATGTGGAAAGAACTAAATTTTAAAAATATTGTTTTTAAAATCGAAACAAAATGTCGTTTTCGCGTTCTACGCAGAATAGATAGGTGACGCGAATAAGTGAACTGAAGTTGACTACATTTAGAAACAAGCGGTTTTATTTACTATAAAGACCATATTTCTGCCCTCCCAGCTCCCAGTCGTTGATTGTGGCTATCGAAGTATTTTTGGAATCTTAGGCGCCAGAGAGGTGAAATTTTGGAGAATCTATGTCTATCAATTGTTGCTGTTGATGCGAGACGTTAGTGATAGTGCTATATCCATACAAAAGGAAATCAAATGTAATCTCGCCATCATAAGGATAAGTGTACTGAACTGTCCTGCTTTATGAATTATAATCTCTTATCGAGAAAAAACTCGGGAAACCCCTCTTGCCATGGAAATAGGAGAGATAGAAGTAACTTTTACTCAGAGGAAACAAGTTTCCTTGGATACGAAACAAAACTCGCTTGGCAGACATCTTAGCTAAAGTCGAAACAAAAAAAAGAGAGGAGCTAGACCGGAAATACGGTGCAAAGAACTCGTAAGTTGCAACTGGTGAACTAAAAGGATAACGGGGCCGATGGAAAACAGATAACTCAATGGAGAAACTTTGCAGAAACTTCGGGGCAAGGACCGGATTTCGAAAGCGCTGGACAGCAGTGGTTGGAAGTAATGAAAATGCTGTTTGTACTACACTCTTAGTCAATTCCTGGTTATACGATCCGCATGCAGGCGGGCCGCCGCGTCAATTTAAAGCCGCTTATAAAGCGGCAGTTCAGGCGGCCTCGAGCACAAGCGGCCCGCAAAACACGCGGCCCACCGAACACGCGGCCCGGCGTTTAAGCGGCCATATTGAGGGCCGCCTAACTAGAGGGCCACCTAAATCCCGGGCCATGTGTTCGGCGGGCCGCTAGCCGTAATTTTTCTACCGTAGCCGTAATTTTCTATTAGCCCGTTAGGCTAATATATTCCCGCTTACGAGCGGCCCCCAAATCATACGGCCCCTCAAATAAGCGGCCTTGTTGCTTTTCATCAAAAAAAAGAAAAACAATCAATGCACTCAGCCAGGATCGGTTCTATCCGTTTTTTTTTCGTTCGCATTGACAGGCCAACGCCAGCACCCCGTGGTGAATGCTCTAATATACGCTACGTTATACAAGACACACAAAGTATTCATAACCACATTCACGTAACCCTACGGGGAATCGAACCTGGGTCTACTACAACACATCAAGGGGCGATGAAGAGGCAGACATCATAACCACTGCGCCACAACCCACCGGCTGCTGGGTAGTGCAAGCGTGGGCTTATAAGTATTCTGCATGCTGTTGCGCGTCAAGCATGAGTCTTAAATAACACATTCGGCGGCGGGTGGCTTTCTTTAGACCACCGTTTTTGAATCGCTCTGCCAAAGAGGCATAATACTATATGGTTTGCGGGAATTTAAGTACACTGGTACGAGCGGAAACCTTTTGTCATGCTGTGTGCCCGTTCCAACAGTATGATGCGCCATGCGGGGATTTATTCAATCGATGCAAACGGAATTGATAACAGGTATTCTGCCTGGTTACCGAAAGTATTCTTGGCCATTGGTGGAAAGTGTCCCATATGACAATGCTTGCAAATAACTAACACGTAAGGCGCACTGTTGTACTGCAAATAAGAGCTGTCTCGTCACGAGTGGCAATTATACCAAGCATGAAATGGTGTACTAAATTTTTTCTGCTCGTCGTAGATCTTCTGATGGTGCGGTTACATGCTTTGACCTTTGTTTTTGTAATAGGGGTGCGGTAGTAAAATACGCAGCTGGTAATGTAATGAAGCAATATTAAATCACCCACTCTACCTAACATTGTGTCGCGACGCCTGCAGAATTGCTGCGTCGACGCCCAGGTAAAGAGCCGTTGGGAGGCCAGATACTGCGTTTTCTTTTATGGATCGTGAGCACACAACAAATATCTTAGCGTTTTCTCGCGCAGGCCAGATAAGCGCCCGGCCGTGTAACTTGTAACGTCCTGCATTTCCAGACAAATGCTGGTTTCGCGGAAGTTTCACCTTTATTCATTATAATATCGTAAATGAAGATCATTGGTCAAACAAAATTTTGAGAAACTAAAAATTAGGAAAAATATAAAACAATGACGAAAAATGGCGACCTGTAAAACGATTTGCATTTCCACAATAATGCAGATTTAGCTGAAATTACGCTTTTAATCGTTATCATAGCGTAGATGGAGATAATTGGTCGAACAGAATTATGAAAAACTAAAGAACAAGGACAGTAAAAAATACGGAAATGCTGAGCCTTGTTACGCCCTTCATTTACAAAAAATGCAGATTTGGCGCAAGTAAGTGATTGATAGGGTAAATGGAGATAATTGGACGGACCGGGCTTTGAAAAACCAATAAAATTGGCTCTAACAGACTTACACTCAAGAGAAGCGGCATAAAAATGCGGCGCATTAGCAGACAATTCTCGGAATCCGTGCAATTTTTTTAAGTGGCCTCGTTTCATTCGCGCTTCCGTTATTAACGAGTTATATTATTGTACGCCGAAGCGCAAGGTCGCGGTTCAGCATTTTCAATACTTTCAAGGCAGTTCACCAAAACCATAGCACTTGGGGATGAACGCACCCTAGAGCATCGAAAGTTTAAGCCGTATAAAACAATGCCACAAATAAATGGGTTGCAATGGATGCAATTTCCCTAAATCATTTTTAATTTGTGCCCTTCTGGAACATCTTCATGACCTGTTTTTATGCAATGAGGTTTTACCTTCATAATCTCAGTATATTGCAACCTGATTTATCAGGCCTCAATGCGCATACCACGAAAAAAAACTCCCTTTATTTATAATGCCATGTTACAAGCAAAGCTGTAAAGCAAGTATCTGTATACCTAAAACCTATCCGGATCTTGAACTGATAGTTTATATGCATACAAGCTTGGGACACGAACAGAGAACTGAGTTGGGTAGGTAAATGTTAAGTATTTTGTCATTCTCGAATTCATGAGCATGCACAAGTGTGAGATGAAAATTACAAAATGACACCATGTCGAAGTAGCGATGTTTTCTTTTTATTTGATATCCAAAATACAAATATGAACACAAACGACTTATACTGAAATAACAAATACAAATATTAGCAGATTGCCCTTATGGAACACACAAATGAAAATATTTTTGTGCAAGAGCAAATAATGGCCTGTCAAGATAAAATTATTGTTTTTATTTATAGAATTTTCAGCAGCTTGCTGTTTACAAAACAGGGAGGAAACTCGTCTTTTTTCAGGCTACTGACTGTATAACGCTCAACGTTTGGCCTAAAGCTGACGGGTATCTCATGTCCTTCATGCAATATAATACCAAACAAATAAAAAGTACATTCTCTGGGCTTAAATTATGGTCCAGGTACACCACTTCTGATGATGTAGATGGCCTTTGTAGAATCGCCCCAAGCAATCTTTGGGCCGGGAGCTGCTGCTTCTGGAATTTCGCACCACTGGCAAAAACGTTGAGTCACGGGTAGCAATTTGTTGTGTTGGCACTGCGTGAAGAAACGGCAGGTGATAAGTGACCAGGTACAAAAGGGTGGCGTTATTTATCGGTGGTAAAACAGTATAGCCTGAAGGGGCACAGCAGAAGTATTACCAACGCGTTAGCAGATATGCGAAAGTATAAATCAGGTAAGTGCATCGCTGTAGTTTAGGCAATTATTTCTTTCTTACTGCTTGTAGATTCAAACGCACTCCAAAAGGACGTTTTCTTCATATACATAGGAAGGCCGAGCGCTTTTTCAGTGAAAAGGCGTGCGAGAAAACGTTGCCATAATTTTATATGACGGAGACACGTCAATTACACGTCGAAAAGAAAGTCTGTTCGCTGTTACATACGGAGGGTAATGTGCCCTAGTTTATTTTTATGAAACAATTGGCACCAATAGTATGGCGCAAAACATTTTATTAAAGATGGAAGAAAATTGCTAGCAATATCTTTTGATACAGCATAGGTAAACTGCGCGCACCGAGCAACAGCCAGCTCATCTGTAACAACATTAGAAGCCACAACTTCGAGCGACCTCCACGCCGGCGACGCGCCGCGTGTGCGCTGCCAATGCTATCATGTTTCTGCAAACCGCGAGTTGACACTCCAGACAGACGACAGCTGTGGCGAACACAACAAGATCGGTGCTGGTGTTACTCATACATGTTGCTTCATGTGAAAACTTTACCACTTAAACGCACCGTAATGAACTTTACAAATCGCCGCAGAAGCCAGACTACTCAACGCGCCAGAAAAGTCACGAGCCGAAACGATGACGCGAAAACCTAGTTATATAAAAACGTTACATAACTTTTTGCTACGCCTACCGAAAATGGCAAGCAGTGGCCATGGAATATTGAAAAATACAAAATTCAAACTGGGTTTTATGTGCCTTGACCTGGACAATGAAATGCATGAAAAAATGCAATTTCTTTACGACACCACGGTACCCTTTACGGCAATGGAAGTGCATCACCTGTGCAAGCGTTTTCATTTTTCGCCTGGATCCCAAAACGGCCGTCGCACAGGGAAACCAAATCATCTCTATAAAGCCCTTCAAATTTACCGTACAGCCCCGGGTATCGGAGAACGGTTTTGGCGCGGGCTTCTTACGACGACGAAGAAGGCATAATTTCATGGCCTTTACTAATTGTCTGCAAACACCTATTTTTTACAGTCTGCGCCCCCCACCCCTCGGAAAAAAAAAACAAGAAGTCCAGGGATCTATCCTTTCGTGTTCAACCGGGCTATGGCCGCAATACACACACGAGCTGGCTTGAAATGTCGTCGCTGTTCGGCTTGCGTGACCGGTGGCCCTAATATTCCCATCGCATTTGCAGTTGTTTCCACTGTTGCACGAACCTCGAAGCACACATTCGATGTCAGCGGAAGCGAACGTGGTCAAGGAAACGCTCGGAACTAAGTATGAACTACACAGAGCAGGAGTCAAAGCGCGGGACCCCAACTTGCTCCGCGGTCAAATTCCTCGCACGTGCGCGATAGAGACAAATCACCGTACGACAACTCGCCGCGCGCGAACTTTTTTCCACTCCTACTGCGCATGTGCGCGCGAGACATTTTTGAAGGTTTTTCGGCTTTCGCCGCGTCGTCGGGCGCGCGTCGTCGGCCACCGCAAAAGAAGCTCGTGGGCGATTGTGTGAGGAGGAATACGCGCATGCGCCGCAAGCCACACATATCGCTCGGAGCTTCACGATTGCCCCCCTTTTTTATTTTATTTCTGGCGTCAGGCTGTCTGCTAGTTTATAGCCGTGACACTGGCCGTTGGTGCAGCATATAAGCGTGATGCAACCACCTGAGGTTTTGTCACAGAAAAGAAACCTGTCAGGGCCTCTTATATCACGGTATTGAGACTGCCCACCGCATACAACTAGGACGCCATCCGGGACGCGACTAAGAGTGTACAGGCGACCTAAATAGGCCGGCGATGATGACAAATCTACATGCACTAATGGTGACCCGCACGCGTTTTTTGCCGTGCCAGATTAAAAATATCAGCGCCTTGGTTGCTTTCTAGTAGTATTGCACTCTTCTCCCTTAACAAACACGTTCGCTCACATTGTCAACTTCTAGCGTGGAAATAAATGACACCAATTAGTTTCGGTCTCAATTTTTCACAATCAGCAATTACGCATAAATGTATGCCACTTCATCTCAGTTATCAATGTAATGTTGGGATGTTTTTCCACGGGTTGGATATGTACAGCGATTTGCAATACTCCCAAAATGAAAAGTCCATCTAGAGGACTTCGTAAGCGTACGCGCGATCAACTACATTTTTAGTTACTAATAGCAAAGAATTTTGTCTAACTAGTCTATTGTGACGTAGGATTTCTGCAGTGCCTTCCTAAAAAACTTCGGAATGGCTGAATGGTTTAGGAATACCCAAGATCTTTTCGAGCGCACGTAAAAATATATTTTGGCAACTGTGAGATGCGTTTCCGTTTGCCTTTTTATCAGCCGTCCACTGCAGTATTCTTTAAAAGGGTGCACTGTGGTGGCTTACGCGTTGCGCTCCTCCTACGTACACGAGGCGTCGAATGCGACTCCGACCACCGAGAGCTTTGTTTATACCTAGGCAAAGCACAAAATGTTCCCTGCGTATAATACTACCTTCTGCACAGCACTTAAGACTGGACTAAACGCATTCGTATCCCTCCGGTACGGCGTGCTTTTTTTATCATTTAAACAGAACTATGGTGGTCGCATTTATTGACAACTTCCCTAAAAAAGCGCAAATATACCTTCGCTTTTTTCTGCTCACAAGAAAACTTGCCTCGCCAGTTTCCATTTGAACAGTTCTCTTTGTACACTCTATATGTTTGATCGGCACAGCTGTATGCGTTCGAAGCGAAAACGAATTTTTTAAATTGTTGCATTGCAGACTGACTACATTAGAGCATGCCTTTGCGCTGATCTCCTTCAGGACCGCCCCCTTGCTTCAACTAGCCATGCGTCCCACCGACCAGGAACCTCTGGAAGTTCCACACAAGGAGAAGGCTCATGCAGCCGTGAATTATATGGTGTCGAGGACCCATACGCCTTGTTGGATTACTTCAGCCCGCCTGGAGACTGTGGGCAAGACTCCGAACTTGAAAGCTACCTAAAGGCATCTCTGAGTACTGAGGACTGTTTGTCCTATTGGAAAAAAAACGAACGCACGGCTGGCACAGCTCGCGGCCGTTTGTTTTGGCGTACCAGCGTCATCTGGATCTGTGGAGAGACTGTTTTCTACGTCGGGAGCGGTTCAGTGAGCAAGGAGGGCATCATTGTTGCCACAAACAGTAGAAAAACTCCTCCTTGTGGCTGAGCACATTAGACGTAAGGAGAGCTCATTTTAGTTGCCGAGAAAAATTCCAGACTCGTTGTTTGTTGGGGCACTTGTGTTAGTTTTTATCAGCATTTGCTAGGTGGGATGAGCTCTCGTAGCTCGGAAAAGCACCACGCTATCGTTGTAAGCAATTAGCGCCACCGTACCCAGCTGTTAACTTCCAGCATGCACGCGTGTGCATGTGCGAGTGCGAGTGGGTGTGCGTGCGTGTACGCGTGCTTTTTCGTGTGTGTCGCGTCAGTCATTTGTTCTTTCATTGTGTTGGACATGCAGTCGTTGGAGAACTGCAGAGCCCGAGTTAATTATTTTCCTTTACATTGTTATCATGTGCTAATTTTGGTATTTTGCGTTGATTTCTTATTGTAATAAAATCAGTTCGAGCGCACACACAAACTGCTCTTCCTTATTGTTCTGAAGTGTCTTCCTTCTGTCGCAATGTCTGTTTATGTTTTGGTGGCTCTGTTGCCTCTCTATCTCCTACACTCTAGCAAGGAGTTAATGTCTCACATGTAATTGGCCAATTCTGGATTCGCGTGCACGTTGGTACACTGTGGGAAAAAAATTACGGACACGAAACGCGGCCGCAAGGCTTATTCATTAACAAATGTGAAATCCGCCTTTCTGATAAACTCTTATGCCCCCTGTTGCCTATGGTCGTCCACAATTTTCACAACACCATATGTGTCGAAGGATTTGCTTGTTTGTTGGGACACGGACAAATGGAGGAAGTAAGTTACTAGTAGAAAGTTTTAGAATCTGGTGATTTAGGCTCGAGAGCTTGGCATGGCTTTTGTTTTCACCCCATGCCATCCTGCCTCGATGATTCAGCAAGTAGACACCAATATTTTTATTACTATATACCGCATTGATGGACATCTCTGGACAAACCTTCGCATGTATATAGCACAACTGCTTTACCGGTTGGCAAGGAATTTTGGTCAAACCCGACCCAACAATTAAAGAAATATATCTTTTGCTATATCCTCATAACTACAACCAGAAAGCATTTTTTAAGTTTGTCCCACGTGATTCCCTTCAACGAGACCTTTAATTTGATACCTTACACACCCTAGCAGGATCATATGAAATTCATACCAGCCCAACTAACCATGACTCTCATGACTGTAACCAGGACGCATTATTTGAATGTCCGACGGGATTCCCCTAACTGAAACCTTCAATTGACACCCCACATGCTTTAGCGGCTTCAACTTGAATTTAAGCCCAATCTATGACTCATCATGACTATCTCATGATTAGAACCACGAAGCCTTTTTTTATTTGTACCACGTGATTCTCCTCGTCAAGACCGTAAATTTGATACCCTACACGCTTTAGCGGGGTAACTTCAAATTTTAACCCAATATAAGACTCGCCATGGCTATAACCAGGAAGCATTTTTGTATATCTCCCACGTGATTCCCCTCATAAAGACCATTAATTTGATACCCGTCACATCCAAGCGGAATCAATTTGAATGTTAACCCAATCAATGACTAGCCATGACTATCTCATGATATAGCCATACCGCATTTTTGTCCCACGTGATTTCCCTCATCGGAACCTTCAATTTGATGCCCCGCACACCCAGTCATTCCTAGCAGTCATTCAGGCATTACAGAACCAGGGGGTAGATGAGCATTATGTAAGAATACTAGAGGATATCTACAATGGGTCTAAAGCTACGATCATCCTCCATAGGGAGAGCAGCAAAATACCTATAAGAAAGGGTGTCAGACAAGGAGACACAATCTCTCCAATGCTCTTCACAGCATGTTTACAAGAAGTATTCAGAACGTTGGATTGGGAACAGGTGGGAGTAAGGGTTCATGGAGAATACCTCAGTAACCTCAGATTTGCTGATGACGTTGCCTTGCTAAGTAACTCGGGGGGCGAATTGCAAAGCATGCTTTCTGCACTGGGCGAACAGAGTAGAACCGTGGGACTGAAAATTAATATGCAGAAAACTAAAGTAATGATCAATAACCTCGGGGCAGCACAGCGGTTTCACATAGGTGGCGAGGCAGTGGAAGTGGTAAGCGAATATATCTACTTAGGCCAAGTTGTGACCCCAGATCCAAACCATGAGGCAGAGATAATTAGAAGGATCAGAATGGGGTGGGGTGCATATGGCAGACATTCTCAGATAATGAATAGCAGCCTACCATTGTCGCTGAAGAAGAAAGTGTATGACAGCTGCATCTTACCGGTACTCACCTACGGGGCAGAAACTTGGAGGCTCACTAAGAGGGTTCAACTTAAATTGAGAACGACTCAGCGGGCAATGGAGCGGAAAATGATAGGTGTAACATTAAGGGACAGGAAGAGAGCGGAGTGGGTCAGGGAGCAAACTGGTGTTAAAGACGTATTAGTAGAAATTAAGAAGAAGAAATGGACGTGGGCAGGACATGTAATGCGAAGGCAAGATAACCGCTGGTCATTAAGGGTAACAGAGTGGTTCCCTAGAGAAGGCAAGCGTTGCAGGGGGCGGCAGAAAGTTAGATGGGCGGATGAGATAAAGAAGTTTGCGGGGATAAATTGGTCACAGTTGGCACAGGACCGAGGTAATTGGAGAATAATGGGAGAGGCCTTTGCCCTGCAGTGGGCGTAGATAGGCTGGTGATGATGATGATGATGATGACACCCAGTGGCGTCGTTATGAATTTTAACCTAATTTATAACCCACCTTGACTATGTCATGATAATAATCAGGAAGCACGTGATTACCCTCATCGAGACCTTTAATTTGATACGCCACACGCCCTAGCGTCATGAACTTGAATTTTAACCGAATCTATTAACCACGACTACGTCATAATATAACCATAACGCATTTTTTTCCCGAATAATTCCCAATATCGAGACCTTCAATTTGATTCCCCACATGCCATCGCAGCGTCATTTTGGATTTTAACCCAATCTATGACTCATTATGACTGCCTCATGACTACAATCAGGGAGCTTTTTTTATTTACCCCGCGTGATTCCGTTAGTCGGGACCTTTAATTTGATACCTTACACGCCTTAGCGTCATCAGTTTGACTTCTCACCCAATCTAATGCGGTCATTATTCTGTCTAAAGGGGCGTTGCCCAGTCACTATAGATAATTAATTTGAAACAGCAGAAGGGACAGCCTCCACCCGCTTTTCTCCCCGGCTCTCACCTCTTCCGTTGTGACCCCTAGTATATCAAGCAGTTAACAGTAGCAGGCGAACAACCAGCAAGCAAGCGGCGCCCTGTGCTTTCCCACCACCCTTTCCTACCCTCTTAGTGGATCCATGAGGAGGAAAAGTTAAGACAACCCATTTTTATGACGTCACCAGTCAATTATCACTCACGCGCCCAGCCGCGAAAACTTGGTATACAGCAAGTGCTTAGGGTCAAGAAAATTCAACAAGACACTAAAAAAAAAAAAATCAGACACCCCCTCCCTCTCAACCGATCATGCGGATCGCGAGTGCTGCCGTACCTGCAGGTAACCTGAAGTCTGAGCTCACAGCGACGCATGAAACTTAAAGGGGCCCTGAAAAGCGTTTTGAGCACACTAAATGAAGTAGCGCAATCGTTAGATTGGGTCGTCAACATCATCTGTGCCAAGTATTACTCTTTTACGCGCAGCGGAAAGCTCACACTTTTGTTGCAAAGTTTGTCATTTTTTTCTCACCCTTTAATTCGTGTTTTTGGACGCCGCCATCTTCACATGTCTACATCATCGATTCCCAGATGTTCGTCATGAGCTAGACATCCTGCTATTGGGCGGCTTTTTCACGCACTTCCGGCAACGAGATGAGCCGTCTGCTCAGCGGCGGCTCGCCGGCTGCTCTGCCAGCGGAGTGCCGGAGTGCTTCGACATTTTACAACAAACGAAACAAGTGTGAACAAACGCTTAACCGTTTGTATTGAATGCAACACGGCCATAACACGACATGGATATTCTCTTACTTGAGTACGTTCCATAAAGAAAGCGTTGAAGCCCCGTGGCACTTCTTTCTTGCAATCGCAGAGAATTCCCGGGTTTGACGCATACATTTTATTCAACTTCCAAACAATCCAGAGATGTGTTTCGAACGAACACAACGTCACAACATTCGTTCCAAGTCCGAACCGCGAATGACAGACGATGGGTTGCCTCCTCCTGCCCCTCGTAAATTCGGCACTCACCTCGCGCGCGGTTTGCGGGGACGAACAGCAAGTCACTTAACTCTGGCGCACAAGCCGAGATGGCTTTTAGCCACGCACACTGCACATACCCCATGCGAGGTTGAGTCGTACGCCGCTCGAGAAAGATAATCCAGACCATGGGAAGCACTATCCACCCGCAGAAGCACAACGTCGCATTTCATCGCGAAACAAAGGCGTCCACAACACACACATCATCGCCTCCTGTAATGCCAAACGCATCTCGCACTTCCAAATGGGAGTGCGTAGTATGCCTGCAGTGCCCATATACCGCGAGGTGGGGCCCCAAGCTGAACCGGGATCACGCAACCGTAACTGACTTCTAGAGCGGTTTGTGCCTTGTTGCCAGGGCAACCGATGTTTGATATTGTCAAAGAAATGGTGCTCGCTCCAGCGCTAGAAAGCTCAGAGGCCGGAGCATGTTTTGCCAACGTTGCCGCTCTCCACCACGCGTCGCCCCAAGCTGAACTGGCGTTTTGTGCACGGGTTCTGTATCAGTTTAAAATGTCTTTTTCACATGCCGCCGGCAGGAATTACCACCGCCACAAAATAAGACCCGGCACCAGGGGGGCACATCTGATACGGCGCTTTTTGGATAAACAGTGCGCTGTGCATCCCAGGGAGCGAGCGCAGGATCCTCCCCGTGCGGCTGCGAGTTCGCCGCCGATAAAAAGTCGCGTGCCGCCTATAGCAAAGTTCTGCAGCAACGTACACCGCGAAAGGGCGAGGCCAGGCCGCCGCACACATGGGGCCAGATTTTTCGTTCGCTTGAGCCGGGTGCGGGATTCACGGTGTCAACAAATCTTGCCCGTAGCAGACGGCTGTGTGAGCAGCGCAATAGTGGAAGTACGTCACCGCGGAGGAGCGCAGCATCATGGGAGGGAAGGCTCGCTCGCCGTAAACAGCGGAGGGTAAGTTGAAAGGAGGAGGAAACGCGGCGCGACGATAATGCGCGGTTTTTGATTTACGATTTCTCAGCTAATACTCATCGCTTCAACAAAATTCTTGCGGGAGGAGATTGCTAATACATTGCTTTATTTGGTTATATGTACATCAACGCATCGGCGGAAGGTATTTCAGGACCCCTTTAACAGCCAACCATAGCTGCCTGCTAGGCCACTCATATGTACTGAAACTCAAAATGGACTCAAAACTCATATGTGCTCAGAACTCAAAATGTACTCAAAACTCAATATGTACTCAAACTCAAAATGTACTCAAACTCAAAATCGACTCAGAACTCAAAATGGACTCAAACTCAAAACGTACTCAAAACTCAAAATGTACTCAAACTCAAAATGGACTCAGAACTCAAAATGGACTCAAACTCAAAATGTACTCAGAACTCAAAATGAACTCAAACTCAAAATGTACTCAGAACTCAAAATGTACTCAAACTCAAAATGGACTCAAACTCAAAATGTACTCAGAACTCAAAATGTACTCAAACTCAAAATGGACTCAAAACTCAAAATGGACTCAAACTCAAAATGTACTCAGAACTCAAAATATACTGAAACTCAAAATGGACTCAAACTCAAAATGTACTCAGAACTCACTGGGTCTCAGTCATACTCAAACTTAATCGTACTCAAACTCAGTCGGCCTCGCTCGGCTCAAACTCGCTCAAACTCAAACTCACCATGCCACACTAGCCTCGCGCTCACTCAAACTCAAACTCACGCGTGAGTTTGAGTCCAAATGAGTCTGAGTGAGTGGACTCATGACTGAGTTCGCCGACCTCTGCTTCTCACATGATGCTTTGTGTTTAATGAAAGTGTTGGTGTAGTGTGCTGAGCTGGACACGTGTTCGAAGTGTTGTGCAAGCGTGTTGGCCTGGTCTTCGAGTGTGTCCCCTGTTGTGCTAACCAGGGGCAGGCTGTTTGTCTGTTGTCCTTTTAGCTTGCGTATTGGTGTCCAGACTTTGTGAGTGTCGGTGTATGAGTTGATGGAAGTGAGGAAGGCGCGCCAACTCTCTTTTTTCGCCTCACGACGCACACGCTTCCCAAGAGCCTTTGCTCGTTTAAAGGAAATGAGATTATCTGGCGTGGGGTACCGGCGAAGGACACCCCACGCCTTGTTCTGGGCCTCCCGCGCCCGCCTAAGTCCTCGTTCCACCAGGGCCTCCTTAAAGGGACACTGAAGTGAATTTGTCAAGCTCCCGTTTTTGCTTGCACTGCGTAGACTGGCTCAAATTAGCACACTTTTCATCGTTTATCCGGTTGACAAATCGGTAATTATTTTACAAAGCGCGAAAGAAGAAAAACTACCATGTGCGGTTTGCGGCGGCCGCACCAACTAAGGCTGTGACGTTGGGAGGAGGGGCGCCGTGATTGGACGATGCCCAAGGTTAGCAATCAAACAAGTTTCGGTTTCGGTTCTGTAAAACATAACCAATGGCTTTGTTGGATGGGCATTCTCAATATCTCAGTAATCATCGTACCGCGCTTCTGCCATGTTGTCGGCTGTAAAATGCACAAGATAAGCCTCCCAGGACGGCTTGTAGTCGTAGCATTCACTAGCCGAGACCTACGCAGTGCATGAACGCCCTCCGCGTACCCGCAGACGCCCAAATGTCATGCGCTTTTCCCCCATATTTGGAGCTTGCCTCCCTCATGCCTGTATCGTAAAAAGCGTGTTCGCACCAGGCCAAGGGTCTGTTCATTCTGGCCTGTGCCCACTGCCTGCAAGCAGTCGGTGCTTATGGCAACAGCACGCCAACGAGAACTCGCTAGCGCGCCAGTGCCAGCCTGCGCGCGTTTTGTGAACTAGTTCGTGTAGCCATGAACGTTGCGGCCCAAAAAAAGGTGAACTCAATATAGAAAACATCGGCGGAAAACAAAAAAGTTAACTTACAAAAAAAAAGCACGTACCCGCGGGGATTCGAACTCGTGACTTGCAAAACATTTGCGGTGAATTCCTAGCGCCCCAGACTGCTAGGTCACGAAGCGGGTCGCGAAAGCCTTGCTAATATAGGGTATATATTGTACAACCGGTTTACACTTTTATTTAGTTTTGGCATTTCAAGCCGCTTAGGTGACTATTTGTTGTACTGCGATCGTGCATTAAGCGTCGCCCGAGTTTCCACAGTAGCTCACGTCTAGCAATTGCATTTCGTAGACGGAAAAGCGTTCGCAGATGCGTAGTCGTGCTGCTGACCGCTGTGCTTGTTCGCCCAGCGCAAAAAGTGCTTCCCGCGCGCTAGTTTTACGCTGTACGGTAAAAATATCAGTTGATTTTATTTGCTTAGTACCTATATTGACTTCGCTGACTCTTCTCCCGCCTTCAAGAGGCCTTATATTTTCCTACTGGCGTACCAGTCAGCGAAGCGTCGCATGTGCAGCGCTTGTGTGAAGCGACCTTGACTTGGAGCTAGATACAGTGTACAAACAAACCAAGTAAAGAAAGGCACATTCTTCCATTCACAAACGTGTCCTGGCTTCGTTTCAACTAAGCGAACGAATTGCGACCAAGCAATTTTTTTTAACCTCCTTGATTGCGACGACCCGCCGGCGGCCGGCGGACGAAACGCTGGGCCGACTGACTCTGTCGGCCGGGGAGCCGTACAGTAGCGCAGCCGTGGCGCAGCCAATTGCCAGCTCATCCCCTCCTGACGTCACACGAAAACGCCACAGAAAATGGGCGAGCGTAAAGAGAGGAGGACAGCGTTTTCGAATTAGTTTTTCTACTGAATAAAATCGCGTGAACGCGCCTAGAGTGGTCGAAACATGGCCTGGGGACTCCGGACTACAATTTGCGCTAGTAATCCCGCAATGTTTACATATCACTTCAGTGTCCCTTTAAGGTGCGGGACGCACTGGAGGCCTGGGGCATGGACTTTTCGGCGGCGTCGAGTATGTGTGCCGCGACGAGTTGGGCTGCTTCCTCCACGTGTAGGTGTTTTATGGTTGTGTGGTGTAGTTTAGATGTTTCTGTGAATGTACTCCAGTTTGCTTTTGATTCGTTAAACCTGTTATGGGAAGATGGACTGCTCGGGCCTATACCCATATACGTTAATGAAGTGGGGAAATGGTCACTACCATATGGGTCTGTGCCCGCACCCCACTCAAGACATGGAAAGAGAACTGCGGAACCAATCGCCAAGTCAAGATGAAAGTATGTATTGTGTCCTAAGTTATGGTATGTAGGCTGTTTTTCGTTGAAGAGGCATGCTCCGGAGGATGTAAGAAACTTCTCAATCAGGCGACCTCAGGCATCCGTTCTGGAGGAGCCCCAAAGAGAGTTGTGCGCATTAAGGTCGCCTGTTAGTATGTATGGTTCGGGCAGCTGGTCGACCAGCGCCTCGAAATCAGAGCTCGAAAGTGCATGATCAGGAGGAATATAGATGGAGCATACCGTTATCAACCTATTAAATATTATCGTACGGATCGCTACAGCCTCGAGGACAGTGTTTAAAGGGAGAGGGTGGCATGCTAATGATTTCCGGGCGATAATGGCCACACCTACTGAACAGTGGGTGCAGCCAACCCTGTCCTTTCTGAATATCATGTACCTATTTAAGAAATTTGTTTGTTTAGAATTGAGGTGGGTTTCCTGCAGACACACGATACTTGGCTGACTGGCATGCAGAATCTCATACACATCGTCAAGATTTTTAAGAAGGCCTCTGCAGTTCCATTGAATGATGTTTTCTATTTAAATTTAAGAATGACTGGAGTGTGTGTGTTCGTGTGTGTTCATGTGTCGTCTTTCGGGGCTGTTACTCTTGGATTAGGCTTTTTAGGCCTTTCTACTGGCTTGGCCGTCGGAGGCCGCTCCTTGCGCTGCGTTGCAGGCAGGAACGGCCCGACATCCATTCCGTCGTCGGATGTCCGAGGGGGCCCGACGGACCGGGCCCCCCGGACTTGGCCCCCCTTCGGGAGCCCTTCGTTTGAGCCGCCACCGCAGACGGCGTTATGGACGCCAAAAGTGGCACGGGCGGTGCGGTGGCGGTGGGAGCCGATGCGGGGCCCGTGGTGTCCATCACCTCGGTACCCTCCAACGCACTGCAGGACGGGGAGACAGAGGCGGGAGCGGCACCCGTCCCGACAGAAGTGGTTTGCGCCACAACCGCTGCTGCCTCAGCAAGCGGCGTGGTGCCGGGTTGGGCTGCGTGCGGCAACCCAGCGGGGGGCGGGACCAGGTCAGACTCGCTGAACTGGGTCCCTGTGGACACCAGACGCCGCTCCGCCCCCCGGCGAGCCGCGTCAGCGTACCTCCCCAGAGGGAAAGAGGCGAACCTCTTTCTCGCCTCTGGAAAGGTGATGTTCTCGGTTACCTTAATGTTTATGATCTTTTTTTCAAGTTGGAATTTTTCGCACTTGCGGGAGTATGCCGCATGCGGCCCCCCGCAGTTTACACAAGTGAGGTTTTCGGATTGGCAGTTGTCACTAGGATGATCGTGCGCCGCGCATTTGGCACACGTCGTTCGGCCACGGCAAGAGTTCGTACCGTGCCCGAACCGCTGTCACTTAAAACAGCACCGCGGGTTCGGGATGTACGGACGTATTCAGCACCGGATAAAACCTGCATATATATGTTGTGGGAGAACTGCGCGGTCAAAGGTCAAGATGATGTGCTTGGTGGGAATCTCCTTGTCGTCTCTACGGATGGTGATGCGTCTCACGGCAGTGACGCCCTGATCCTTCAAGCCGGCAAGGAAATCCGCATCGGTTTCGTTCAGGAGATCTGGCTCTGATATCACACCCTGCGAGCTGTTGAGGCTCCGATGGGGTGTGACCCTGATGTCTAGATCAGCCAGTCTAGTCTGAGCTAGAAGCTTTGTGGAATGCTGCTTGTCATTTACCTCGATGAGGAGTTCACCAGTTCTTTGTTTTTTGGCCTGATATGATTTTCCTATTATGTCTTCAAGATACTTGGCGATCAAGAAGACTGACTGAGATGCAAGAGGGTGGGTTGGATTCAGGGACTCCATGACAAGAAATCGAGAGTAATGATCTGGTTCAGGAAATGTCAAAGATGGCAATGGGGGAATCGATACTTCGGTGCGGCCGCTTTTAGGGGGCCGATCACCGTTGGGGGGGGGGTTTAGACAATACCATAAAGCATAGTATAAAAGCAGGGAGACGGGGGTACTTTCTCATTTGACCTTACCCTGGTAGTCAAAGAGGTCACGGAGCTCCCTGCCTGGTAGACAGGCAGGGAGCCCATCGGCCGGAGCTTGACCAAGGCTCCGACGGCCGCCGTTTACGGCTTCTACTCTTCACCTTTAAACACCTCGCACGGTTGGACACGGCTTATGTTGGGAGCTCGGGGTCCACGGTGTCGCTGCTCACCGTTGTATCGCTAGCGCGATCGAACGACGCATGACGCAGGGGTGCGATGGGAAGAAGGCCGCATCTTTATTGTAGCAGTGTTTATATACCGAGCGAGACAGGAAAGGGTGCGTACCCTCGCCGCACTATCGTATCAAAGGGGGCGGGTTTGACACGAGGCGCATGCTGCGCAAGATATGATACATCCTCCTTGGTGTATAAAACAACTGACACGGGAACACAATTGAAAGGCTCACAAAATGTTAAGCACTCATTCACGGCATTTGAACAAAGTTTTCGTTGTAAGCCAGCCGTCTCGGCGCGTTGCGTTGTCGCTGCGATCTTCTTGGAACTTGTGTAGCTGTTGTGCCCGGGATCGGGGCCGCGGGCATGTACCCCGGCAACGCTACTGGAACCTCATGCGCCGTAGCAGACGGTGCTTCGTCCTCGCCGCTTTCGGTAAGGTCTGGGCTGAAGTCCTCGCTGGTTAGCAGCAAATGTCGACGATTCCGTCGCAGCTGCCGCCCTTCTGTCGTGACGTCGTAGGACCTTGGATGCCCGGAAGGCCTCACGACTTTAGCTTTCTTCGCCCATGCTCCTTTGGAACGCAGACGAACCGTGGCCCCTGTTTGGAGCGGCGCCAGCAGTCTTCCAGGGCGGTTGGTCTGGGAGCGCTTCACGATGGAGTGTTCTGGTCCGGTCTCCATGTCCGGCAGGGTGTTGCGCAGTCTTCTGCCTTGCAATATCTCCGCTGGGGCCATGCCGCACTCCAGTGGCGTTGTCCTGTAAGCAAGAAGACCGAGCCAGAAATCTTGCTTTGCTTCATGCGTTTTTTTTCAGGATTCTCTTAATAACCTGGACGCCTTTCTCAGCCAAAGCATTCGATTGCGGATATCCTGGACTGGATGTGATGTGTCTGAAGTCGTATGCCCTTGAAAAGGACCTGAACTCGTGACACGAAAATTGCGGGCCATTATCTGACAGGACTTCCATGGGAATGCCGTACCTAGAAAATATGGCGCTGGTTGCCTGAATGACACAGCTCGCCGATGTGTCACGCAACTGCTCCACTTCCGGAAAATTTGACAGCGCGTCGTATACACTGAGGTACGACCGTCCACCGTACTCGAAGATATCAATGCCAACTTTTTGCCACGGCATCTCGGGCACCGGGCGCATCATTAAAGGTTCTTGCGGCTGAGTATACGCGTACTTCTTGCACACTGCACATTTCTGCACGAATGCATCAATGTCGGCGTTAATGCCAGGCCAAAATACAAGTCGCCTTGCCCTTTCTTTGCATTTGTTGATGCCCATGTGTCCTTGGTGAATTCTTTCTAAAGTGTCTTTCCTCAAACTCTTGGGAATTACCACTTTACATCCTTTCAAGAGGACACCTTTCACCTGCGTCAGCTCTGTAGAGAATGGCCTCAACTGTCCCCCTATGCGTAGCCCGTGTTCCAAACTGTGCAGCACCGCTTTAAGATACGAGTCCCGACTCGTTTCTGCTGCTAGTTGTTTCCATGTGTCATCACTGACAAGAGATGAAACGACACTTACGGCGTGCACTTCTACATCATCGCTCCCGACTTCACTGGCATAACTTGAGGTGGGCGCCCGTGACAGCATGTCAGCCAGTAGAAGCTGCTTTCCTGGAACGAATCGCATTTCTGTGTCATAGCGCATCAATCGCAGGAAAAATCGTTGCAGGCGGGGCGGCATATCACCAATGGGTTTCTGGGCGATAGCGAGCAAAGGGTGATGGTCGGTCTCCATGATAACCTTTCGGCCATACACGAAGTGGTGAAAGCGTTCGCAGCCGTAAACGCAAGCCATCGCTTCCTTCTCAATTTGCGAATAACGCTGCTCTGCTTCAGTTAGCACACGGGAGGCATAGGCGACCGGGTTCCATGTGTCATTGTTGCACTGAAGCAGCGGCGCTCCGATACCGTTCTGCGATGCATCGCACGATACTTTCGTGGCTTTCGTGGCGTCGAACACTGAAAGTACGGGCTGCCTGCTGAGGTCAGCGCAAAGTTGCTCCCACTCGAGCGCGTGGTTTGCACTCCATTCAAACATTGTATCTCGCTTCAGCAGGCTTCGCAAGAGAGTTGTCCTTTCGGCTAGTGATGGGAGGTATTTGCCGAAATAATTGGCGACTCCTAGCATTCTTTGAACCGCCGATTTGTCCTCCGGCGCAGGCGTCTGGAGCATACATTTTATCAAGGAGGGGCTCGGCCTGATGCCGTCCTTGCTGATGACGTCACCGAGATACTCTATCTCCTGTACGCCGATTGTGCATTTGGCCGGGTTAAACGTTAAGCCAGCTTGTTCGGCTGCTCGTAGTGCCGACCTCAGGCGGGCGTCATGCTCTTGCCGAGTTGTGCACAGATAAGAACATCATCAACGTACACCCGGACACCCGGAAGGCCATCAAAAATTTCTGTTAAGGTTTTCTTAAAAACCTCAGATGCCGATGATATACCAAACGGTAATCGCAAAAAACGGTACCGGCCGAAGGGCGTGGAGAACGTGCAGATTTTAGAAGTTTCTTCATCGAGTGGTATTTGATGGAACCCTGAATTTGTATCTAGTCGAGAGAACAGCGTCGCGCCAGACAACTCAGCTTCTATGTCCTCACGCCTAGGCATCTCGTTGTGTTCTCGTTTCAGGCATTGATTTATTTTTCTAGGGTCTATGCAAATGCGCAGCTTCCCGTCTTTTTTTCCGGGCAATTACAAGTGGACTCACCCAGTCCGTTGGTTCGTCGACTTTTGTGATGATGTGGCCCCCGTTCCATGCGCTCGAGTTCTTTGAGGGGCTTCTGGAGAGTCAGGGGTACGCGCCGAGTTGGTTGGACCACCGGCACCGTTCCCTTGTTGAGGACCATCTTGTAGACGCGTTTGACACAACCCGTACCAGTGAACAAGTGGCGAAAATCATCGACGATTTCTTCAGAGCTTGTACGAGAGACGGCGTGTACGTGCGGGATCAATCCAAGTTGCTCGCTCGCCTTCAAGCCTAAGATGGCCTGACCCTTGTGTACCACGAAGAAGTCGAGTGCAGCGGTGTGGTCATCCAGCGTCACCTCCATTCGCGTCATCCCGGCATGTTTGATTACACCGCCGCCGTATGAGCGAAGCACAGCGCAGCTGGGCTTCAGTGCTGGCTTTGGATGCATCTTGCTGAACACTCCGAAGGGCAGTAAATTTGCCTGTGATCCTGTGTCAATCTTCAGCGTGACTTGGATGCTTTGTACTTGCGCCTGAACTACCCAATCACGTTGACTTGTCACTCTTCTTACAGACAAATCGAGCACTTCAAAGTCGTCTTCATGCCTTCCCACCTCGTCAACTTGCGATGCGTTTCTGCAACATATGGCGAAGTGGTTTTTTTGTTGGCATCTTCGGCATGTCCGTCCGTATGCAGGGCAGTTTCCTATAGCGTGCGTGCGTGCGCACTTCTGGCATCTGCGTTTGCTTTGTCGATTTTCACCTTGGCTCTGCTTCGAATTCCGCACAGCGTTTACTTGATTTTGCTGGCTGTCCCATACGCCTCCGTGAGCCGCTGTTGCCTCCGCTGCCTTGCAAACTTGCTCTGCCTTATCTAGGGTCAAATTGTTGTCACTGAGCAGCTTTTCCTGGGTTTTATCATCGCCTATTCCAAAAACGAGCTGATCCCGGATCATGTAATCCGTTAGCGCGCCAAAGTTGCACTCACGAGCTTGCTTTTTCAAGTCTCGCAGGAAGTGTTCCAGGGGCTCACCTGGGCCTTGCCTCATATTCCGAAAGACGTAACGCTCGTGTACTTCGCTGTACTGGGTGGCGCAGTATTCCCCGAACTTCTCCACAACCGTTGCGTAGTCCTCTCTGCTCTCGCTGTCGGCGAACGTGAAGGTGCTGAAAACTTCGAGCGCTTCTTCACCGGCGACGCTCAGGAGTAAAGCTGCCTTCGTCTTCGCCGATCGAGGTTTTTCAGGTGGGTCGGATGCGGTCAAGAAAAGTTCAAACCTCTGAATGAACAGCTTCCAGTTCTTGCCTGCGTCTCCTGACATGCGCAGCGGGTCCGGTGGCTTGAGGAAATCCATGGCTGTTCCCGTAGTCGCGGTCCTCCGGTGAAGTCGTGGGTTTGACTAGCCACTTC